>NC_086123.1:29594558-29909852 GCF_963921235.1 Mobula hypostoma | reverse complement strand
ACTGACTTGATCAGCTGACCATTCATTGCACAGTTCAGATTACCTTAAGAACCTTCAGTGCTGTGATATGATATGGTAAAAGCAACTTAGGGAGAAGTTGCTTTTATTTCTATTTGAAGGCATTTTGTATCTTGGGTTGCGTAAGGCTTCCAATCCTCAGAACTGTACATAAAACAACTATTTTTCAGTTAGCCTGAAACAATTTCAATGAATCAATTAACATGGATATTTATTTATTGCGTTCCCCAGTGTAGTTGCAACCGCACTGAATTAGAATGTCCCATGTGCAAAGGGTAGTTTTTATGGCTTTAAGGTATTAAAGAATGTTACATTGACTGATAAAGTATTTTGCAGTTGTCAATAGAAGAGGCTTGCCTTGTCAGTTTCCAAAGCAAATCTCTTAAATGTGATCCTGCTATGTAGTGGCAGCTGCATTCCTAAGGATAATTTATTTTTTATTGAGATACAGCGCAGAATAAGCCCTTCCAGCCCTTAGAGCCATGCCACCCAGAAACCCCCTGATTTCATCTTGGCTTAATCACAGTACACTTTCCAATGACCAATTAATCTACCAACCAGCACGTCTTTGGACTGAGGGAGGAAACCAGAGCACCTGGAGGAAGCCCACTGCTGCCTCCAGCATTTTGTGTGTGTAAGCCCACTGTATCTGTTTGGTTACTGCAGGGAGGTTATATGCTTGGAACAAATTGTGGGAGAATTTGTGTAAAGTCAAATTTTCCTAAGTCACGTCTTCATTGCCTGGGGCACTGCTATATGGACCAGTGGCAGTGCCTTTCCAATAAATGTCAGTAGCTGCTGTGGCTTCATGTTAACATTTCCTTGCTGTTTATATTGATAGGTTTTTAAACACATCCAAGGTTGTCCTAGTCGTCGCATCGTAAGAATCTGTGACTTTTGATGTTGTTATTGTACCAGCATTCTGTTCAGATTTTCAAGTAAGATTACTGTGTTGAATGATTGGAGTGTATTTTATTATAATGGAGAGTGATTCTGCCACTATTAGAGAACTTGTGCAACTTTTGTTCATGGGTGCATGAGCTATATAAAAGCAAATCAAAGTTGGATAAGAACCTAATATTTGTATCATGTTAACACTGTACATGTTCAAAGTGTACTTTATTCAGAGGAAAGGATAACAAATGCTGAAAAATCTGCTTGAAATACTTTTTTTTAGTATATACAGAGTAGATACAGATCTCACATCTGAAGGAAGGTTGGTAGCAAACTAGTAGCAGTGTTAAGATTGCACTTAAAAATATGTTGGCGGAAAATTTCAATGTGTCAACTGCAGGACTCTTAATTGTAATTTTCTAACTTAAAAATACGAAACCGAAGTGTCATTTTATGAAAGTTGTGTGTGAGCTTGTAGAATTGTACTTATGCTAGGTATGTATTCTGTCATTAAAGATAGGAGTATTAACTCTGCTTGTGGTTTATAGCAATGTGCTTCTACACTATAATTTAAAAGAAAATTATGGCATGTTTATATTGAAAGGAATTCAGGCTGCCTCTGGAAAGATATCAACTCCTACAAAGTTTTCCTCATCAGTTGCAGTTTTGTGTGAGACAGACAGTCGAACTGTGCTGTTCAGTAGATTAATCCATATCATGATCTTTAATCTTCTCAGAATTATGAGCACAAGTAATGAAAGGCTATTAACATAGGGAGTTTGCAGATGAGATAATGGGTTCTACTGAAACTGCCATATTGAAAAATGTGATGTTGAGACTGTACAGAGGGCAGAAAGTTTTCACTGCCTTGTGCTAAGTGCCATGAGGTGCAGAGGGACATCTTTACCCAAAATAGGAACAATATCTTAAAAGAGACTTGATGCCGTGCTACATTTACATGGGATGATATCCAGGCTGGACAGTGTATAATGGGCTGTATTCACTGTTTATATCTGCAGGATGATCATTGGGATAGTGATATAGATTGAACAGGAACTGCAGAGAGTGAAATATATGTAACGGATGGAATTAGATAAAACAGATGCAATAAAGTCAGCTAGTTACTGTGAACTTTATTGGGATTTTATGGTGGTTAAGTTTTTTTTTGTTTTATGTGTAATTTAAATGGCTGATATCACTTACAGCATGAGCAAATATTTTTAATTCAGTACCTGTTCTACCTATAGCCCAATGGAGACAAAAGAGACTACATAAGTTGAAATCCATGCCTGCTAACAATCTGCTGGAGGAACTCACAGACAATTGTAATTAGACCCTGATGCAGGGTTTGACCCAAAAAAAAATCAACAATGCTTTCCTCCCACAGATGCTACTTGACCCACTGAGTTCCAACAGCAGATTGTCTGTTATATGTATCCTATTTTGTGTTGTATCTATCTGCAACATGATTTATTTAGTTTAAAGAGAATTGATGTGTATTGCTTCAATACTACACTAGAACCATACAAATATTCCTATTGGAGAATTAACTATTATAAGTTTCCTCTTTCAAAGGCCAGCACTTGTAAGATTTGAGGGATTTGAGTTTGATGATTTTGAGTGATGAATTTGAGACTTTATTTCATTGTGCACTGAAAAATTTCTCATTATTGCAGCTCAGTAATATAATGGCGGAAACTGCTCACCATGTAAATTTATTCACCCACATTTTTGGTTATTTGGTACAAGAGGTTTATTGGAAGGAAAGTACAAACTGGGATGAAAGATCAGTGTGGTAGCTTTGAATTGGGTGATTGTGAAAAATGGCTGATTTTTGAAAGTCAAAAATCTGCAGTTGTTGGAAATACTTGGCAGGTCAGGTTAGGTCTGTGGGAAGATAGATGGAATTAATATTTCAGGTCGAAGACCCTTTATTAGAAAGGATCTTCTGAGTTTTATCAATGTCAATGGAATATGTCCCTACAATTATTGTGTCATTTGCTTTAATATGGACTCAGTCTTCCTAATTGAGTCCATTGAGAGAGACAGTTCTTATAAGTATTCCTTGACTTTCATACTTGCATCCTTTGGCTGCTGCCTTTCAATTTCTATCATACAAAACAGATACATTGGTGCCTTTTAGTACATTAGCCTGGATCATTGATTGCAAAGAAATAAATTATTTTATATAGTAGTGCTTCTCTAAAATCAATTCAGTCCCTTGTCAATTTATCCCTTTCCACTGATCTCCCTCCTGGTACTTTTCCTTACAAGCAGAGCAAGTACTATACCTGCCCCTACACTTCCTTCCTTACTATCATTCAGGGCCCCAAACAGTCCTTTCAGGTGAGGCAACACTTCACCTGTGAGTCTGTTGGGGTCATCTACTGTATCTGGTGCTCCTGTTATGGCCTCCTGTATATTGATGAGACTGGACGTAGATTGGGAGACTGCTTCGCCGAGCTCCTACACTCCATACGCCAGAAAAAGGGGGATCTTCCAGTGGCCACCCATTTTAATTCCACTTCCTACTCCCATTCCAACATATCAGTCCATGGCCTCCTCTGTTGTCGCAATGAGGCCACACTCAGGCTGGAGGAGCAACACCTTGTATTCCATTTGGGTAGCCTCCAACCTGATAGGATTGACATCAATATCTCAAACTTCTGGTAATGCCACCACAGCCCCCGCCCCTCACTTCACCATTCCCCATTCCCTTTTCCCTCTCTCACCTTATCTCCTTACTACTTGCCCATCACCTCCCTCTGGTGCTCCTCCTCCTTTTCTTTCTTCCATTGCCCTCTGCCCCCTCCTTTCAGATTCCCCCTTCTCCAGTCCTGTATTTCGCCGATCAACCTCACAGCCCTTTACTTCATCCCTGCCGGTTTCGCCTATCGCCTTGTGTTTCTTCCTCCCCTCCCCCCACCTTCTAACTCTGACTCCTCGTCTTTTTTTCTCCAGTCCTGCTGAAGGGTTTTGGCTGGAAACGTCGACTATACTATTTTCCATAGATGCTGCCTGGCCTGCTGAGTTCCTCTAGAATTTTGTGTGTGTTGCTTGGATTTCCAGCATCTGCAGATTTTCCTTGTCAATTTAAAAATTGATGGTTTTAAGAATAAAGAATATTCCGAAGGATTTTATTTACCATTGTTGATGTTTACCCACGTCCTATGGTTCCTGGACCAGAAAATAGATCAAAAGGTTGAAATGGATTCGAGGGATAGGGTTCAGGGATATTAAATGCCAGCTACTGATACTGTGGAGATGCTTGCTAGAAAATGCACAAAAGCACATCTAAACCCTTGTAAATTATCCACGCAATGGAAAGAATTGCTCTGACTCCAGCTGCAGTCTCTTGTCATCTTGGTGCCTATGTGGATTCTCTAATTGACTTGAACTTAAACAGTCCAATTATGGTGCTTTTTATAAATTTATTAATAAACTTGCATTGTGTTACTTATTATTCCTATACATATTGGATACATCATATTGCATCCTTAATGTATTTCAGTACTTAAAAACTAAAATGCATAAGGAGTTCTTTTGACAGTTTATGTACTCTCAGCACATACTACGACACGTCAGATGTTTCAAAAATCAAGATCGTTTAATGTCATTTCCTGTACAGAAACGTAAGGACAATGAAATAATTGTTACTTTGGAACCGATGCAGCACAAGATTAGGGAGCTTAATGTAAAGGAACCCTTGGGAGGCAGTGATCATAATATGATAGAATTCATCCTACAGTTTGAGAGGGAAATGATAAAGTTAGACGTATCAGTATGATAGAGATGTAGAGGGAATTGCAGAGGCATGAGAGAGGAACTGGCCAAAGTTGATTGGAAGGGGACACTAGCAGGAATTTCTGTGGGCAATTCGGAAAGTGCAGGATAGATAAATCCCTAAGATGAAGAAGGGAGGACAAGGCAACTGTTGCTGACGAGGGAAGTCAAAGAAAGCATAAAAGTAAAAGAGAGAGCATATAATATAGTAAAAGACAGTGGGAAGTTTTGAATGGGAAGCTTTTAAAAGCCAACAGAAACCAACAAAAAATATAAAGAAAGGAAAGATGAAATATGAAGGTAAGCTAACCAATAATTTTAAAAAGGGGTATCACATTTTTTCAGATTTATAAAGAGTAAGAGAGGTGAAAGTGGATGTTGGCTGGGAAATGATGCTGGAGTAGTAGTAATGAGGGACAAAGAAATGGATGAACTTAATAAGTATTTTGGGTTGGTGTTTACTGTGGAAGAAACTAGCAAGATGCCTGAAATTTGAGATTACTTAATAGATTGCATAGTCTTTTCTCAAATACTTGTTGACAAAGAGAAAAAATGGACTCTGATTTTAAAAATACACCATATTGACTTTTGAAAAGTGATTAGATGTTGATACTGATAAAAATAATTTGAAATATAGCTTCTTCTTAAGCTTCTTCTGTCACTCAGTGAAAACATGACTAATCTATGTTGCAATTTTGTCCACATATCTTGGCTCCATAGCTCTGAATATAGTTTGCTTGAAAATATTTGTTGATTATTAATTGAGCTGGTATCTCAAAAGGTTCAACATTCAAATGTTTATTTTATTATCAAGGTGGTATGCAGAATACAACTCTGAGATTTGTCTTCTCCAGATGGCCACAAAATACAGAAAACTATAGAAGTAGCTGAAAGACATCAATCCCCCCCTCAGGCTCTAGTTATAATGGCCCCCACATTGAAAAAAAGAAACAAAAACTTGCAAACCCCAACCTCTCCCTCACACAAAAACTAACAGATAAGAACATCAAAACCCAAACCCCCAGCCTGCCAGTCAGCAATGAGAAAGAATGGGTGAGAACATGAAAACAACCATCGACCTGAAAGACGCCAATATGAAACACAGTTAGTTTGAGCTACAGTCCAATCCATAAATCTCAGAATTTTGATAGCATCTCCAAGAGCATCAGGACCTAGCGGCCCCTCCGAGGACAGCGACACGAACCAACTGAGTGTTTCATTCGTTCTCTGAAACACTTCCTGTATGAATTGTTCTTCTTGTAAGTCCCTATTTTGCCTACACCCTACCAGCTAAGGAAGTATCTATCTGCCCCATCAAATTCGAAAGATTTCTTAGAGACGTTAAATGAATCATTCCCTAACCTCTAAATTGTAATGACTACAAGCCAAGTTTGTGCATTTTCTACTCTCTTCCAATATTTGTCATATGACTGCCGTTTTACAGCAACGGTGTTCTGCAAAAAATGAGAGAATAAAGTTACATTTGTTGCTGTTTTTGATGGAAGAATGTAGGTCAGGAGAGCTTTCTGCTCTGGTTAACCAGGTAGGTCTTTAACACCAAGATATACAATAAACAAGGATAAGCAACTTCAACTTTGCCAAGGCATGGTGTGTTTATGAAGAAGTTAGGAGTTGCTAAAGGTGGGGGTATATCAGTACATTCTGTCTTTCTGACAGCTGTTGCCTGCCATTCATGATGCATTTGCTGGGAGTGGAGTGAACGTTTGATAAGTGTGATGACTGAGGGAGATATGTCTGTACTAACAGTGACTGTTGGTTAGAAGAGGAAATAGAGGGTTTATGTTTGTGCATGTGTGCAAATCATATTGCAATTGAATTAAGAAAGGAAGCTGGTCTACTTCACATTTTTATGGACACAGTTGTGTGGTGCATTAATTACTTATCACAGACTTCTCACCTCACAATAGCAGCTATTTAAATTTGACAGTACTGGTGTCAGATTTTCATTGGGTAGATGGTAGGGAAAATCTGTACTGGATTTTACTGGAAGGGATTGCACAACATTTTATAGTTATTTGGAACTATGCTCAAGTATAACATTAAAATTCAATCCAAATCTGACGTGGCTACAGACAATACATTCCCAAGCCAAGTTCAAATAGCATTGAGGTGTCACAGCAGCGTAGTGGTTAGTGCAACACAATTACAGCTTGGGGCATTGAAGTTCAGAGCTTAATTCTAATGTCATCTGTAAGGAGACTATATGTCCTCCCCGTGGAATGTGTGGGTTTGTTTGGGTGCTGCGGTTTTCTCCCATTGTCTAAAGATGTACTAGTTAGTAGGTTAATTGGTCATTGTAAATTGTCCTGTGATTAGGCTAGGGTTGAATTGGGGGGTTGCTGGGGTGGCGTGGTTCAAAAGGCTGGAAGGACCTACTCTGTGCTGTATCTCATGAAGAAATGAATAAATACTTATTATGGTAATTATATTGACTTGGATGAAGTACTGAGCTGGGCTAGCATAGCATGGGGGGGGGACCCAAATCTGAATGTTTTAATAGAATCAAAACGTCTGTCCCAACCTGAATATTGCAAGTATTGTTAGATTTATCAGGCTCAAGTGAAGTAGCCGGTCTCAAGGCTGTTGGTTACCAACGAGTTCAAGACCAGAGAACTTGGTGGAGAGCATGCTGTTAAGAAATAAAATTATTTAGAATGGAGTTTGTATTTATTTATTTAGCGATAAAGCATGGAATAGGCTCTTCTGACCCCTTGAGTTGCGCCGCCCCAGAAACCCCAATTTAACCCAACCTAATCATGGGACAATTTACACTCACCAATTAACCTACCCAGTATGTCTTTGGACTGTGGGTGGCAGGGGGGAGCGGGGAACCAGAGCCACCGGGCACAACCCACCCGTTCCACAGGGAGGGTTTACAGATTCCTTACAGATAATGCTAGATTTGAACTCTGATCTATGGCACCCTGACCTGTAATAGAATCGGACTAACTGTTACGCTACCTTAATGAACATTGTAAGATTTCTGTAGCCTCAGTGTATATTATAGGGTAAATGGGTATGTTGAGATGTTAGTGACTCTAACAATTTACTTTTCCTGTAGTTTTAAAATTTATCAATAATTATTCTACTATATCCTAGAATTATCCTGTATTGTGAGATTACATTAGGTCTGTTATTAATGCTAGATTAGCTGCTGTACTTAATTCAGCGACATACCCAAACTATGTAACATCCTTTTGCCATTCAAAAGAGTTGCCAAGAATATGATTGTAATAGTTTATTTTCTACTGTTTTCAGTCTTTGCTCTTCATGAAGTGTTTTCTTTTACAGATTGCATAGCCAATTTTTCACATTGATTTTATTTCACTTGTTTAGTGTTAAGAATGCATGGAACAATTGTGGCTCATTCAATCTATCAAGATGGCTTAATCAAAAAAAAAAATCAATTTATTAACTCCATCGCACTAATTTAATTTCGTGAAACCCTATAGACTTAATGCCATCATTCAGCCCTAGCCTACTGTTCTTAGCAGGTATACACAACTCACATTTTGCTAAATTCAGTTGCTCGTTTCTATCTACATATTGGGTTATGGTCAGTTACTTATGTAAGGTAATTTACAAATTTGGAAATAAGCTTTAATGCTAGAGAAAATCTGAAGAATTGAGAATGTGTTCATTTACTTACTTTAATACTTTTTATGTACTGTTTGCTTGGCAGTGAATCCTCATCTACTTTTATGAATCCAGGCTTAATAAAAGGGATAATATAAACACAGTCAGTAACAGTTTAACATAACTTAGTGTTTTTAATAAATCCTCACAACTGGCTGAGGCAGAATTTTTGTAGAAAATTTGTAACTTGAAAATACAGGAAGTACTGGACCCTACAGGAAGTGGTGGGGGTAGGGAGGCATGTGGGGCGGAAAGAGGCCTGTTGTTGCACTGCTGTAAGCTTGACAATTAGCTTTTGGAACATCTTGCCAGCAATTTTGTGTTCTGTAGAACGATGGTGAAAGATGAGGCTATTCAGGTGTAGAGCATGTCAAAACATGCCTGTTCCTTGTATGGCGATAGCTACTTTTGTCACGTTCTGTCATCTGCTGTGAACTTCTCTGAACGTCAACTGCTTTCTCAGAAGTTTGTGTGAACTTTCCAGCCCTTCTTTCTAATACCATCTTGACTTAGATATTGTAGCAATCTGGACAGTGAGTGACAGGTCAACCTATTTAAAATACTCATTTTGGGACCATAAATTTTTAAAATTGCTCGCTGAGAAAGCTTTTGATTCGGTTAGTTGGGCATTCCTATACAGAGTGTTAGGAAGATTCGGCTTTCAAGAAAGGTTTATTAAAGTAATTCAGACTCTATATGACAGCCCTAAAGCCCGAATTAAGATAAATGGGGACCTCTCTGACTCCTTCATTTTAGAGAGAGGCACTAGACAGGGATGCCCAATTTCTCCTCTCCTTTTTGCGCTATATATTGAACCACTTGCCCAACTAATAAGACAGAGCGAAATTGTAAAAGGTATCAAGGTGGCAGGGATTGAACAGAAAGTGGCGTTATTCGCAGATGATGTTTTGGTCTATCTGAGTGAACCAGAAAAATCATTTATAGGATTGTTTACACTGTTGGATGACTTTGGGAAAATATCAGGTTATAAAATAAATGTAAAGAAAATGCAGGTTATGTCCCTAAATTATACACCATCCAAAAAATTGCAGGATACATACGATCTTAAGTGGGAAGCTAAATCATTAAAATATTTAGGAATAACCCTGCCGAAGGATCTTTCAACACTGTCACATATGGGCCATTAATCTCAGAGATAAAAGCAGATATGCATAGATGGAATCTTATCCCCTTTTTAAGTTTAAATTCAAGGATAAATACTATAAAAATGAATATTCTTCCTCGGTTATTATATCTTTTCTGTACTTTACCAGTGGAGGTGGATGATAATCAATTAAGGGAATGGGACAAATGGATTTCCCGCTTCATTTGGCAAGGAAGGAAACCTAGAATTTGATATAACACCTTACAGTTAGGGAAGGAAGGAGGAGGTATGGTTCTTCCTTGCCTGAAAAATTATTTTTATGCCTCACAGATAACCCCTCTGTTATATTGGTGTAATAGGGAATATAAGGCTAGATGGAAGGAAATAGAATTTGGATTAGTTGACAGTTTTCCTCTTCAGGCCTCAATAGCTGACAAAGGATTGATGGCCCAGTTGGAAAAATTTAATAATGCTTGGATAAATCTTACATTAAAAGTATGGCAGAAGGTGGTTAATTCATGTGGAATTAATAATATGTTAAAACTCTTTAGATGGTGTGCATATGATACCGAATTCCTTCCCAACAGAGGAGATAAAAGATTTGAGCTATGGATAAAGAAAGGTCTTACAACCTACCTCTCATTTATAGATAAAAGAGTATTACAAAGTTTCCAAATCCTGCAGGACAAACATGGCCTAGAACATAATGACTTTTTTAGGTACCTTCAAATACGAAACTATGTTAACCAGAGTTGTAGATATACAGACCTATCAACAGTAGAATTAGAATTTTTCAAGATTCTGAATTCGGCTTGCAGTTCAATACCTAGTAAATCAGTTTCTCGCCTATATAATGCACTCTCCCATGCTAAAAATGTAAATACACTGTATATTAAAGAGAAGTGGGAGAAAGAAGCGGGGTTGGTACTTTCAGAGGAGGCTTGGGGGAAAATCTGCAGCTTTCAATGGTCCTCGACTAATTCTTTGACTTGGAGAGAACATTGTTGGAAAAACATTATAAGATACTTCAAGACCCCATATCAGGAAAAATATAAAGATACAAATGTGATGTGTTGGAGAAGGTGCGGCTCCAAGGAGGCAAATCATTTTCATATTTTCTGGGATTGCCCTAAATTAAGTCTATTTTGGGAAGGTATTCATAGAGCATTAGTTAAGGTACTTAGGTCCCAGATACCTCTGAACTTTGAGACGCTCTATTTGGGGCATGTATTGTTCCTTGAACAGAAGGAAGATATAAAGTTGCTGCAGGCCCTCTTAGCGGCAAGTAAGAAATCAATCACTAGAAAATGGCTAAATCCAATACCACCTACTTTAGAAGATTGGTACAAAATTATCTTGGAAATATTTAAAATGGAAAAGTTGACTTACTCCCTGAGAACTCAGAAAGAAACATTTTATCAAATCTGGAATAAATGGATTGAATATATAACCCCAATGCGAGCAGACTTTAGATGACTCTCCTAATGATTTATATTGCTCTTCTCATCAACACAGTAATATTGCTAACGTAAGCACCCCTAGTCTAAATGTTTGTTTTTTTTTTGGAAAATAGAGAATTAACACAAGTAAAGGGAAAGATTTGGGAAAGGGATAAAAAAAATGAAAAAATTAAGTAAATAAGTACATAGGGATTGGATAATTATTTCTGCGGGCAGGAACAAGCACGAACAAATTGGGATATAAACACCTACAATGGTTGGTATATAGGCTTGTATGCAACATTTTGGACCAGTGGAAATGGTCCAGAAGGGTTGTATGGAAACTATTATTACCATTTTTCTTAACAACTAATTTCATTACTTAGCCTAATAGGTTAGATTTACCACAGTACATAATTATCTATTTAAATGTTTATTTTCCTTTTATATCATCTCAATGTGTACTTAAGAATGTATAAATAATTGTAGTTTTATACATATAAAAAAATGGAAAAGGTTATATGTGTGAAAAAAGTACATGATAATTGTGAATTCCTTATCCAAATAAAAATAAAATTAAAACAAAAAAATTTTTTAATTGCTTTTACCATTGTGAAAGTGCAACTCCACACATGGAATATTTGTATTGAAATTCTGTCTATGGTGGGCATAAAAATAATTAACTTCAAGAAATCCATTTGGCTTGGTCCTGATTATGTCCACCAGAGGTTTGCATGATGTGGAACTCTTGCTGTTGAAAACAAGTTAATAACATTTGAAATTGTAAATAGAAGGGAGTATCATTCAAGAGATGCCGTTCTCTGCCACACCTGACCTCCCAAAGCGCCCATAACATTAGTAAAAATTTCTTATGAGGAAGTTTGAGAAGCAATTTTGCACTCTTTCCCTGTTCTAACTTACAGAATGACAACTCTGACTGATGTGCAAGAGAATGAAATATTCATTTTTGAGTGGGATGTCAAGAGATTTTTAAAAATGAAAGTTGCATGGTCTTATTTTGGTCTTGTAAATATCAATTTATATAGTCCTTTAAAAGGTAAAATGTATAGACACTCACTGAAGCATAAATTTGAGAATCAAAGAGGTAAATATTGATAGATTACAAACAATTGGTGAAAGACTTAGCTTTTAAGAAGTATCTGGAAGAAGAGAGAGGGGGGATCTTGACGAAAGATATTAATCCTAGATTTCATTCCCAACAATTTATCGTGCGTTTGCCATGAACTCCTACAATACTCTACTGTTACGTACCAAAGAATTTGCTGTTAAGTTTTGATATAGAACAGGTTCCTAATCATTAGTGAAGGCAGAAGCCATAATTCACTCTTTTAATCTTCTGCAATTGGCTCCAAGTTATAGAAAGGAAATCAGATTAGGAATGTATTTTTTGAATGACAAGCTACACTGTGTGTGTGATATAGAGGTGTCAGGAGAGAGGAAAAATGGTTGAATAGGGCAGACTAGATTTATTTGTGATTCACTCAGCAGTTGAATATTCTATTGGTACTCATTAAAATTTACATTGGAATAATGGCTATTTGGATGAATTGTTTGTGGAAATGCTTCTCATCACGGGGATTAATGACTTTGGAGAAGAAGTGATGAGCAAATTGGCAAAAGGTTGAGATAGTTTGAGGAACAATTGCTTGAAACTGATTTTTATTGTACTATATTGACAGTATATTACTTCAGCATCCTAAGGATATGTTTTATCTCTGCAAATATAAATTCATTCATATGCATTTGTTTTGCTTATTTTGAAAGGTGAAACCGTTCCAGTTTTTTTATTGACTTTATCTCCTTTTGTGGTTTCTGGCTGGGAAACTTACAGTGTATGAGTATGACCAAGCATTTTGTATCCTGTGCTCTGTCAATCATATTCTCAAGATAGCTGAGGAGCATTGGACTTCCTGTCTCTCTCTGTCTGGTCTTAGGTCACCATTGCAACATATTTGAGAGTGAACATTGAAGTGGATTATGGATACTTCCTGCAATCTACATGCTATACTGAACTTGTGATTTTTTTGCCTTCTTGTTACATTCGCATTCTTTGATATGTATTGTGTGACTTTGAAAAATATTGAAAAGCAGTCTTTGTAAATTTTTAATTTCTGAATTTTTAAAATCCCCTTTTGGGCATTACCCCGTTCTGTAAATAGTATTTTACAGAATCAGTTGCCATTCATATGCAGTAAGAGTATATTCTTTCTGCCTCAGTCCATGAGAATCCAACTTAAACATGTGCCTGACTTGTTTTTGTTAACAGCGGAAGGGGGTTCTACAATGAAAATGCATCATCAAGTCGGTGCTCTGATTGAATGTAGCAGCTGTATTGCACCATTAGTACTTTTAAGGCAAAGAGGAAGAAAGATTTTCCGTATAGTTCCTATTTTAGCTTTAAGTGCAGTCTCCCCCACTCAGTTTGTTGTGCAAGCAGCTGCATCAATAAAACGCCACCTACACGGACTCCTGGCTGGCCTAGTTGTGCCATTGTTTAGCAGGGACTGGGTGCTTCATACTTTACAGCAATTATGCTATACCTACAGCAGTTAAATACCATTACAATATAGACTGTAGTTTCATAATTGAGATGTTTTGGAGATTGGGCCAATTAAAATTTTTTTTAGGCAAGGACATTAAGGTTTGGAGCCAGATTAGTCAAAACCTATTGGAATGGTGGTACAGGCTTATGTTCATGGTTTTGATATTTTACAACTGTTTTTATGTTCCCAAGTTTTAGATAGTTTGATCTTGACTATCCTCTGCTTCTTGATGGTGAAAACTAGTACCCAGTACAGTCATCTGGTGGTGACATTCTTTGGTATTCAGGCAGTGAATGCCATCAGGCATTTTTACAGGCGATGTTCATAGGAGGCAACACTAAGTGTTACAAAGAGGAAAGTTAACATGGCTAGTGCCATAATGCATCTTGTTTGACTCTAGTCCATATAGGGATTGGGTCTGTGTTAGTGAGGATCTTGGTATCCTTGTCTTCATGGAATAGAGGGAGCAGAATGACAAATTTGAGAAGGAGCCTTCATCGTCCCTCTCAGCTCATGGAGTCATAAGCTTTGTGTGATGTTTAAAAAGGCCATGTAGTTAGATTGTCCCACAGTTTCAGCATGTGGGGAAGGCTTGTCCATTGTGCATCCTATCTAAGCATTTGGACTAAGGACCTTTAAGTATATTAGATCAGTACTTACTTGGGCCCTTAGCTTCCACTGGAGCATAGGATCACCTCCTGTCTCCATCGTCCTCTGAAGTCAATGGTATAGTTGGAGTTCATCAGTGCTTCTGCAAATCATTCTATCCACTATACAGTTTCACCAGAGCCCTGTTGGCTGGCCTTAACCATTTCCACCTCCCATGATGGGGATGTAGGGTTGGACTTTGAGAAGCACGTATGAAGTGCAGAAGAAGTATACCCTGGTAAGAGAGAAAAACTCCAGAAGAATCATCATTTGTAGCTGGCTAAGGAAGTTACGGAAGATGTCCAGTTGAAAAATGAGGCATGTAGTATTCCAAAAGTTAATTTAGGCTATAGGATTAAAGAGCTTATAGAAGTTGGCAAGGGATAATTAAAAAAAATACAGAACAAGAGCAGATAGATTGAGAGTAACTTGTAAAAACAAACGTTGGAGTATCTGTATAAGGAAGAGAGTAGCTAACCTAAATGTAAATGATGTGGTTTGGAATTAATGATGACAAAGTAAAGAGAGCAGAGATTCTAATTATTTTGGATCAGTTTTCATGGAGACGACCTCACAAATATCCCAAAAATAATAGATGCAGGGAGAAACCTAAATCAATAATCATTATTATAAAAACTACAAAGCAAACTGATGAAGCCAAAGACTGACAATTTCCCTAGGTCTAATAGTCTGCATTTTAGGATCATTAAGTGGCTGAGGAGATATTAAATGTGCCGGTTGTAATTCACCAAAATTTCCTGTACTCTGGAGAGATTCTAGAGAATTGGAAAGTACTCTTCAAAGAAGTTACGGCCCAAAAGGCTAGGGACCACACAATATATGCCTGTTATCGTCCATAAATGGAGTAATAACTAAACATTTAGAAAATCATAAGCCAGTCAAGCAAAGTCAGTGTGGTTTAATGTAAAGGAAGTAGCGTTTGACAAATTTGATGTAGTTCCTTGTAACAGACATGGGGATAAAAGGGAACCATCAGCTGCTATGAATTTGGATTTTCAAAAGGCATTCCATGAGGTGCGAGAAATTAAGTTACTGCACAAGATGGGAAAATATGATCTTATTGAAACATACTTTCCTTCTTTTAACAAATTGGAAACTGAGTAAGTAAGTGTGTAGGAATGATATTTTCAGAAACAAGGATTGCCTTTCCAGATGGAGATGGTGAATAATTTTTTCTGAGGGTCATGAATCCTTGATATTCTTTACTCCAGAGCATTGTGTTGTAGTTATTGAATGTATTTAACATTGAGATTAAAGAACATTTAAACGAAAGGGAGTGAATGGGTATGAGGAGAAAGCAGGGAACTATTGTTGAGGTTAGGATTAGATCAGTCATAATCTTATTGATCAATGGAGCAAGCTCAGGAGTCCAACTAATCTATTCAGCTCTTTGTTTCTTGAGCTTATATTTTCAAAATCTTGGCATTCTGTAGAGTTTGTAGAGCTAAGTGCAATTCATTGTAAAATCAAGGACAACATTTAATAATCATGTCTACCAGAATTTCAGTTCCTTTGGCATAGTAAGTCAAAGCCAAAGTGCTTGAAAATGGGATTGGTCTGGATAGAACTTAATGGTTGCCACAGATAAGGTTGGGCAAATGGCCTTTTTCTGTTCTGTATGACTCATTGACTCTATCATGAATATGCCTGACTCCTATTTCCAAGAATGAAGATTTACTTTATGCTCTGTCATATAATTGACTTTGCCGTCTTGGAGAAGACATACTTCTGTGATACCCTGAAAGCCTCTTTGAAAATTTGTAATACTCTTCCTGATTCCTGGGAATCCCTGGCCTAAGAGTACTCAAACTGGTGGAGAACTGATTTTGTTCAACCAATATTCATTTAAGTTGTGTAGGATCTACTTCGTTCTACCCAACATGGCTAACTCGTGTCCACTAACATTTTAGTTTGCTTTGTTCAGATAAGAGTTTAAGATTGAAATACTCAATTTTATTGCTAATATTATGATCACTCTTCCCTAAAGGCTTTTTGGCTGCAAAACACTAGACCTAAAAATATTTGTTCTCCAGTTAATTCCTCATACTGCTCAACAAAACCCTTTTGAAAATATTCCATGAATTTGTCTTCCATGCTATTACTGCAAATTTGCCTTGTATAGTTTGTGTGCAAATTAAATTCCTATCTGATTTTTGCATTGCTCTGTGAACAAATGCATTTAATGTCCTGATTTTTGCTATGACCTACATTAGCACTACTTGCTTGAGGCCTATGGAAGACCTACATCACTATTTTGTTCTCCCTGCTGTTTCTGATCTGTTCCCAAGTACATTCTAGTTAACTTTGTTATCCAGGATCTTTTCTTCCTACTGCTTTGTCCTATTCCTGATTATTCTATATTTCACAACAATAATATGAGGAACTACAATGATCTTGAGGTACTTAAAAAATTCCTTTTAAAGGTAAACAAGAGATTTGAATCTTTGGAAATTATCTCTAAGGGTTGAACAGTAAACATTGCATCCAGAAGACAGCCAATTTGTACCAATTAGTGAGCACCACCCAGAACTGGGAACTTTTGCTTTTGATTTCCCCAAGAGGAGCATAATCTGGACAAGTTTAAATCATTTAGTTCAGAGTACTGCAAGTGCATAACTGGTGTAAGCCTCAACAAAAGGAGTGGAGTAATATGGAATGTTTGACTTTAAAGCTGTCACTCTGTCTGTTGAGAAGACTGACTTCATACATACAGTTTTTTTCATTTTCTGTTTCTCTGAAGCTCCCTTCTGCTCTGAAAGGGACTGATCTGCTCAAAAGTACAATTGTATGTGAATTATCATATCTAATGAACATTTAACAATGAATATTGATCAGCTGTGGCTCATTATTACAGTTGGGCCCAGTCTTGACCTTGTCTACTGCACATGTGTATGAACTTTCCAGCAGGAGAAACCTCACATTGATCTATAAGAAGAATTACTGAAGCAAGACTGAATTTACTTAAATTTTCTATGTAATATCCTGTATCTCACAAATTCTTTAACAGGTATTGAGGCACGTATGAAGCTATTAGAAAAACAAATCATTTCAGATCTTGCTGTGATGGTTTAGTAGCAAAGATTTTTTCCTGGGGCAGTATTAAGTTATACATAAATATTAGGTCATAACAATTCCTGCGTGACTCAGAGATTCTAGCCCAGGAAGGAGGGTAAATTAGTCGTGTTTTCTTCTCCTTATTCTGAACGTGTGTTTTGGTCGGTAAGGGTAGAGTCATGATTAGTGGAAAGCTATACCTTTAGCAGATGAGAGGAAAGAGGACAATGAAAGAATGTACCTTCCAGCCAGGACACATCTGATGGAAAGCATTTTCTAGGCCCTAATTGTTGAACAGATAAATTTTTTTTAATCCCATCTGTTTTATTACAAATTTGATAGTATGCTCTTTTGTTTGCGACACTTCCTTGCTAGCTGCTGCTGCAACATGTCATTGCAACATGTGCTGTTTTTAAACATTTCCCATACCTTTGTGTAATTAGCATACAGCTGCTTGGGATTAAAACAGGTTTTCTCTGTTCAATGCTCATCCTGTGGGAATTTTTGCCTATGAGAAATTCATTATACACAACAGGAGTGAGATCAATGCTCAGGCTATCTCAGAAACCTAAAGGGAATAAAGTCAACTGGTGTGCTTGATAAGCATTGTTGATTTCTCAACAGTGCTAGCAAGCTTTTTGATCTTTCATGTTGGGGAAGGAAAGGGGCATTGTTAGTCAAATCTAATGTTTTCAAAGTGATTTCTTTTCCTTTAAACTGTTAACACCTCTTCCTACCCCAATTCTGCCTTTTCCCACCTCTCTTGCCCCTTCTTGTCCCACTCCTTCCTTCACCTACCCTCTGTCTCTGGTGTCTTTCTGTCTTTGTAACCCCTAACTACTGTATTGCTCTGGATGTCAGAGGGTCAAACTCAGCAGGTACTGACTTCAGTCTCCTACTTTGATCCATCAGCTGTTATTGCAGCAGGAGGAGTGTGCAGTTGTTTGGTTCATCAGCATGTTTTAGGTTTTTGGAATGGGTGAGACAGTCCTGGCAGCAAAAAGTCAGGCCTGACAGTGAATGGGCCCCACCAGGATGAGTGTGTATTTGATAGGGTCTGCATAGAGACCTAGGGCAGCACATTGTCTTCATTTCCCGTGAGGCATTTATATTATGACTGCCAGAGTCTAAAGCTTCAAACAAAAAGTCATAAGAAATATATAAGACTTGACAGAGATACTTTTAACTCTGCAGTGATGGTTGTCAAGGGTTTCTAAATTATATTTTGGATGGCAGGAGAGAGAAAATTGTAGCAAAAGAGATGTTTGGGGAAATCATACAATCAGGTATGAAACTCTATCTTATAAATTGGCCAATGACACCACTTTTGGAAGAATCTCAGATGGCGTTGAGGAGGCTTACAGGAGTGAGAGAGATCGTTTGCTTGAGCGGTGTTGCAACAACAACCTCGCATTGAAGGTTAGTAAGTCCGAGTAACTGATTGTAGATTGCAGGATGGGGAAATCAGAAAAACACACAAGTCCTCATTTAAAGGTCAGTGATGGAAAGGGTGAGCAATTTTTCGTTCAACATTGCAGAGGATCTATCGTGGGCCCAGAATAGCGATTCATTCATGACAATAGCATGCTGGCAGTTCTGCTTCATTAGGAGTTGGTATGCAGCCATCCCACCTCTCCCGGAAGTTCGGGGGGTCTCCCGCATATTAATAGTGGCTCCCTGATGCCCGCAAATTATATACAATATCACGGAAATCAACTTTTTTGAGAGCGAGCGAGAGAGAGCGAGCGAGAGAGAGCGACAGCGACCACGAGAGAGAGAGCGAGAGGAAGCAAGCGAGAGCGCACGAGCGAGCGAGAGAGAGAGAGAGAGAGAGAGAAAGCAAGCAAGAGCGATAGCGCACCATGGGAGAGTGTTCCAAAAAAAGAAAATATAAAACGTACGTAACCCCAGACTACATTAAAGTGTACCCCTGTTTAATAGGGGTCAAAAATAATGACAGTGTTGCTCGCTGCGCTATTTGCAACGGTGACTTTTCTATTGTCCATGGTGGGTTAAAATGTAAAAGACATGTTGAGGTGAGTTTAAGAGGGGTCATTTGTTCATTAGCATAGCTAACGTTATTTAAACTAGCTGGCCGGCTGCTCAGGAGCTACTCTATTGCAGACATCCCACCTCTCCCGGAAGTCTTCCGCAAATTGATGGTGCTACCTCCCTGAAATGAGTTTTTGCAGGGTGGGTTGTCTGGGTATGTTAACCAAAGACTCTTACAGATGTTCATAGACACACAGTTGATCACATTCTGACTGCATCACAACCTATCATGGAGCTTTGAAATCACAGGATCACAAAATGTGACAGAGGGTTATAACTTGGCCACCGCCATTGCGGGCATAACCGTCCCCATCACTGACAACATCTTTAAGATGCAGAGCCTCAAGAAGGTGACATCCATCATTGGGGGCTTTCTCCATTTGGAGCACGGATCTTCATGGTACTGCCATCAGGAAGGAGGTACAGAAGTCTGAAGACCTGGACTTATCAACTTAGGAACTGCTTCTTCCCCTCCACCATGAGATTTCTGAACAGTATATGAACTCATGAACGTTATCTTGTTATTATGTTTTCTGAACTATTTATACATTTTTGTAATTTACAGATTACTCTTTGCACTGTATTACTGCCACAAAACAACAACTTCATGCCATATATCAATGTAATAAATCTAATTCTGATTGGAAAAAGAAATACTGAAGGATTTCAGTGAGTACGTATAGAATATCAAGCAGGAAACCCAGGCAGAATTTAAGCTGTTGAATAGGTGAAAGCATACAGAAGAAACAACAGATCTGTGCTCCCTATTGTGTGGCATTTTATCAAATGCTTTTCAAAATCTACAGTATTGATCCAGCTATCTTTGTCCTCCATAGGAAAAGAAGTAGCCAGGTGAGACATGACCTTTCTCCAAAATAAAACTTTGCCTCTAATAAGATGCCTCAATGACTGTCCCCTGATAGGACTCACAACTATCATGAAGAAGAAGTTGGTCATGGCTAGAATTAACTCCTGCCTGACCAAAGACCTGGACCTGCTGTAATTTTCCTACTGCCGTAACGGGTCTGCAGCTGACACAATTCCATTGGCTCTCCACTCAGCACTGGAGCACCAAGAGAGCAGTAATACATACGTAAATTTATTCATTACATTTCAACATTCAACACCATCATCGCCTCAGTACTAATCAACAAGATTCCAACCCTGGGGCTATGTATCTCTCACTGCAATCGGATTCTTGACTTTTTCATTGGGAGACCACAGTCAGTGCAGATAGTTAATAGCATCTCCTTCTTGCTGACAATCAGCACAGGTGCACCTCAAGGATACGTGCTTAGCCCACTGCTCTACTTTCTCTACACTCATGATTGTATGGCTAGCACAGCTGAACTGCCAACTGTAAATTTGCTGGTAACACCACTGTTGTTAACAGAATCTTAGATGGCCAACAAAGAGCGTTCTTTGGCAAGGCAGTTCAGCTGATTGAGTGCTGTCACAATAACAACTTTGCATTCAGTGTTAGCAAAACCAGGGAGTTGACTATGGATTTCAGGAAGGGGCAGTCTGGAGAAAACACTTTGAGGGGGTCAGTAGGGGAAAGGATGAGCAGCTTTAAGTTCCTGGGCATCAGCATCTCAGAGGATCTGAACAAATTGATGCAATCATGAAGAAGCCATGCTGGTGGCAAAACTTCATTAGGAGTTGGAGGAAATTTGCTATGTCACCAAAGACTCAAGCAAATTTCTACAGATGTTGGTGGAGAGCGTTTTGACTGGTTTGCACCACCACCTTATTATGGAGCCTCTAATGTGCAGGATTGAAAGAGGTTGCAGAGGGCTATAAACCCAGCCAGTTTCAACACAGGCACAACCCTCCCCACCATCAAGGACACTTTCAAAAAGCGATTCAAAGGCGGCAGCCATCATTAACGACCTCCTCCATCTGGGACGTGCCCTCTTTTCGTTACTCCTATCAGGGAGGAGGTAGGGGTGTCTGAAGACCTACACTCGATTTTTTAGAAACTGTGTCTTTCCCTCCACCATCAGATTTTTGAACGGTCCATGAACACTACCTCACTATCCCTCTTGCACTTTTTTGTAACTTGTAGTAATTTTGATGACTTGCACTATACTGTTGTGGCAAGACAACTAATTTTGCGACATTTGTCAGTAATAATAAAGCTGAATCTGATTCTCTTTGGCATGTCAAACATAATATACTATGATATTAATTTCTAACTAATAAAACTTGTGTAACATTGGTTTTCCTCTGTCCATGGATCTGATCCTGGAAATTAGTGAGTTGTCAAATACAAGAGCAAAAAATTCCAAAATTTTGCTTTACTTGTGGCCTGAAACTGATCATTGTTGTTTGTAGCAGTTTGTGTAGATGTTCTTTTCCAACATTTTATAGTATTTTCTCAGTTTAAATTATTTATTAATAACAAAGGAATAGGAATTTTCATTAGATTATATATTTTCCAATTTTTTAAACATCATTGAAAGGAGCCTGATATTTGTTGATTGACTGGCCCTGGTTATTTGTATTTGACATTGTCTTTCCTGAGATTTGGGTGGCAGGCTGGGGATGTCTCTCTACCAAAGGAGCTTCCCTCTGCTAGCCTGTAGGTCACCCTTAGGCAAGGTATAGCTTCGGCTTAGCCCCCCACCCCCAGATCAGGATCACGTGAAACCATGGGAGCAGATGGTGGATGGTCGTATGAACAGCCGGTGCATATCACAAGTCCTGGTTATGCGACCACTAACGACAGGCAGTCTCTGTAGAGTATTAATAATGGCTGTGGTCACCTGTCTTCCAAAGACACTGCCCAGAAGAAGGCAATGGCAAACCACTTCTGTAGGAAAATTTGCCAAGAACAATCAGAGTCATGGATAGAGAAAAGAATAAGAACAACAGAGTGAAAGGGTGGGGGGGGGGGTTGGGGGGAGGTCAAAAGACAGATGGAAGACCACGATCGCCGATGTCATACAACATGGCATATAATAACGATGATCATGATTTCCTGAGATTGGATAGTCAGTACTTAGCAGTACTATAATGTTGCAGTTAGTGTAATGCTATTACAGTGGCAGGGACCCGGGTCAATTTCCACTGCTGCCTGTAGGGAGTTTGTATGTACTCCCTATATGTGCGTGGGTTTCCTCCGAGTGCTCTGGTTTCCTCCCACATTCCAAAGGCATACAGATTAGTAGATTAATTGGACAATGTGGGCTCAATGGGCTGGAAGGGCCTGTTCCGTATTGTAAGTCTGTAAATCCTGAAGGATTTGCACGCATGATGATTTGAAAACCTCCTATTACTTCCCACCCATAAGAAAAGCTATTATATACTCTCTCCTATTTATAATACTGTACATTGTGTATGGCTCTTCCATTAATAGAACAATATATTCTTTCACTTCAAGACTCCTGGAGATCAGTGATGTGAAAATACAATGTATATATGTTAGTTGGATGAGGCAGACATGAAGATCCAGACTTTGTTGCAAGGAACTGATAAAATAAATCCCCATAAAAGGTAAATACTAATTCAATACTTGAATTCTACTCCTCATGTTTGGGAGGTACTTGGTCCATCTCCAAGATGCCCTCAAAAATAATTTTCCTGTTGGAATTCCAGAAATGGATTTTCGAACCATAAGTCTATTCTAGCTGTAACCTCAATTCGATTGCATTATCTGTAGATAGAATTACATAATACAGAGAAATGCAGTACAGAACTCGGACCAAGGCTAATTCAAATGCAACAGGATGTGGCAAGACCCTTGGGAATATTGATGCATAGAGGGAGCTTGGGGTGCAAGCCCATAGCTCCCTGAACATGGTAAAGAAGAGGTGAGAGGGGAAAAGTTTAAAAGAGATGTGTTAGGCACTTTTTTAAAAAACAGAGTGTAATATGTTTTGTGGGTGAGAGATAGTGTAAGCAGTAACATCTAAAATGCATTTAAATATTGCAGGAAATGGAAGGAAATTGATCATGTGCAGACATATGGGATTAATTTAATTCTGCATCATGGTTGGCACAGATATCATGGGCTGAAGGCCTGATGCCATGCTGTACTGTTCTGTGTACTATTTAAACATGGACATGGATAGGAAAGATATAGAGAGATATGGGCAAAAATGCAGTCAAATGGAACTAGCTTAGATTGTTCAGCATGGACATGTTGAACCAAAGAGCATGTATGATTTTATCACTCTGTTTTATAATATTAATGTTAGCTCTTTCAAACCCGGTAAAGGACAATTTCTGTTTCAACCTTGTCTCTTACTATCATTTAGTCCAGGGGTCCCCAACCTTTTTCGCACTGCGGACCGGTTTCATATTGACAATATTCTTGCGGACCGGCCGACCGGGGGGTGGGGGTGGGGGTAGGGTTGCCAACATACAAGAGTAGCAGTCAAATACGTACTGTTCACCCCGAGAAAGACTACAATGACCATGAAGCCTTGCGCGGGCCCCAGTGCGCATGTGTAACTTGCGTATGCGTGTACGTCCCGATTTCTTAAAAATTGTTTTTGCCGATTCTGTTGGCGGCGGAGGGGTGGTGTGGGGCGGTGTTAATCACGACCGGAATATCGGTGATAAGTGGCTAATACACTCAATTTCGTTTCTAAAAGGGTTTATCTAACGAATTTAATATTAAAACACAGCGCATATTTTCCTTGCATGAATGTAGTGATAAGTCAATTATCAGGGGAGCTTGAAGTAAATGTTGAACGAACTTCCAGTAGAAGTGGTAGAGGCAGGTTCGATATTATCATTTAAAGAAAAATTGGATAGGTATATAGACAGGAAAGGAATGGAGGGTTATGGGCTGAGTGCAGGTTGGTGGGACGAGGTGAGAGTAGCGTTCGGCACGGACTAGAAGGGCAGAGATGGCCTGTTTCCATGCCGTAATTGTTATATGGTTATATAAGTCACTTATAATAGCATCATAACATTTTAAGTAACGTTTGGATATTAAATACACAGCGCATATTTTCCTCGTATGAACATATAAAATCATTGCAACGCACCAATATCGCTGAATCAGTGGGAGCCCTGGGCTGAATACTTGTTTCCCTGCAACAAGATGGTCCTATCATGGGGAGATGGGAGACAGCGATACTCGAAGGGGGTTCCTTATGTCCAGTCTATTCCACAATTTAGTTTTCATTGCATTCATCGCAGAGATGTGTTGGAAATGGAAGCAACGTTTTCAGTGCTTCCGTAGCTATCTCAGGATAGTCAGCCTTGGCTTTGATCCAGAATGCCGGCAGAGATGTTATGTCAAACATACTTTTCAGCCCGCTGTCCAAGCTTGAGGAGTTGATCTCCTTCCCGCGCTGACACGGATGACACGCGGGTAGTGAGCTCGTGTGTGTTCAAGCTCAACAGTGGGTGTGACAGGGAATGAAGAAAGGTGCAGTTGGCTCATATCACCAAATCATATCGTTTCCTCGTGGCCCGGTAGCGCATGCCTTGCGGCCTGGTGGTTGGGGACCGCTGATTTAGTTTATTAAGTGTGTATAATAACAAATATTTAATGTTTCCATTTCCAATAACTATTCTTCTATCTTCGAGTAAGATTTCTGATAATCTTGCATTAGATATAGCTTTATTCTTGGATACATTTTCATGAGACATTGAATTAAAATTATTTGAATTTCACCAAAAGTGACTAATAGATGGACTTTTCATCCCATTCATCTGGTTTGGATACAAGGACAGATCTGTACAAAAAGAATATATTTAGACTATTGAATCGTTCTGTATCTGTGCACCTCTTTTTTGGACATCAACTCAGGAACAGTCCAAAGCAACCTTTACTGGAAATTAGATTTCCCAATTGCATTAGATAGAGTGAAATTAATTTTAATTCAAACTCTACCGCAGTTTAATCTAATTACTGCTGTTTCAATGATTTCAATGGGTGAATTGTAAAGAGGATGACATTAGCAAAAGTATATCACATGATTTCTATGAAAAGTACTTAACATCTACAAATTTGGAGTGATTATCGCATTTTGATATATTACATCAGTAAAACATGGTTGGGAAGTTACTGGAGAGGACTTTGAGAGATAGGATTTATGAGTATTGGGAAAACGTTTGCCTAATTAGGAACAGTCAGTGTGGCCTTTTACAGGGCAAGCTGTCTTACTAATTTGAGTTTTTTTGAGGAAGTGAGTAAGGTGATTGATGAAGGTAGAGCTGTAGATATTGTCTACGTGGATTTTAGTAAGGTATTTGATGAGGTCAGGAGGCTCATCCAGAAAATTGTCATGCATGGGATCCATGATGAATTGGCTGTTTGTATTCAGAATTGGCTTGTCTATAGAAGACAGAACGTGATGGTTTATGGACTTGTTCTGATTGGAGGTGTATGAGTAGTGGTGTTTTCTAGGGATCAGTACTCTTCCGGTTTGTGAAAAGTAAACTGGATGGAAATATAGATACAGTAGCTGCATTAGTAAGTTTACATACAATATAAAGATTGGTGTTTTACACAGTGAGTTGTTAGTTAGGGTTTGGAATGCACTTCCAGGCATGGCAGTGAAATCCATGTTAATTGTAGTATTCAATAGCGAGCTTGATAAGTCTCAGAAAAGAGAGAAAAATAATGTGCTGTGGGGGAAAGGCAAGTGAATGGGACAAACTGGTTTGCTTTTACATGGAGCAGATGTAGACTTGAGGAATCAATTGGTCTCCAATGATATACCTTTTCCATGATTCCTTTAACTGTTGCTGATTTTTAAAACTTGTCATCTGTACCTTAGCTACCTATGGATTTGAATTTTCGAATGCAACTTGACTGGAGTCCCTCATCCTTATTAAACAATACCAAACATTAACATTCCTAAGCCTTGAAAAAGGAATTAATGCTTTCCCAGTGTGTGTGACGAATAAACTCTTCTCAGGCTTCCAGCCGGGTACAGGTATCAATTATAGCTGACGTTTTGATGACAAACTCTGCCATTTTCATCAGGAAACGTCATTGAAAGGTCGGTTATAATTGATACCTATACTTGACTGGAAGCCTGATAAGAGTTTATTCATTTCTTATCCCTGTCTTCAAAATTACCCCATTATCTTATTATCTAAAATCAGAAAAGCCTGTTCTTTTTTATGTCTCCAAATTGAACCCTTTCACCATTATTTTATAACCCTGAATTCTGGAATTCTTTACATAAACATTTGGAGAGACAAATCAAAAATCCAAGGTGCAAAGGTACTTGGGAGTCCTTGTGAAGGATTCTCTGAAGGTTAATTTGCCAGATGGGTCGGTGGTGAGGAAGGCAGAAGCAATGTTAGCATTCATTTCGAGAGGACTGGAATATAAAAGCAAGGATGTAATGCTGAGGCTTTATAAGGCACTGGTAAAGCCTCTCTTGGAGTATTGTGAGTTGTTTTGGGCCCCTTATCTAAAAAAGAATGTGCTGACATTGGAGAGTGTTCAGCGGAAGTTCACGAGAATGATTCCAGGAATGAAAGGGGTTCCCAATCTTTTTTATGCCGTGAACCAATACCATTAAGTAAGGGCTGTGTGGACTACAGGTTGGGAACCCCTGCCATATGATTACCGATTGATGGTTCTGGGGCTATACTCATTGGAATTTAGAAGATTGAGTGGGGAGTCTCATTGAAACTTAATCAAATGCTGAAAACCGTTGATAGTGTGGATGTGGAGAGGATGTTTCCTGTGGTGGGGGAGGCTCGGACCAGAGTGCACAGCCTCAGAACAGAGGGACATCCATTTAGAGCAGGGATATGAGGAATTTTTTTTAGCCAGAGAGTGGTGAATCTGTGAAATTTGTTGCTGCAGGTAGCTGTGGAGGCAAGTCATTGTGTATATTTAAGGCAGGGGTTGATAGAACCTTGATTAGTCAGGGCATGAAGGGTTACAGGGAGAAGGCGGTAGTTTGGAGCTAAGAGGGAAATGGATCAGCCATGATAAAATGACGGAGCAGACCTGATGAGCCAAATGGCCTAATTCTGCTCCTACATCTTATGGTCTTAATTCCATTTCTCCAGTCTGTTGTACCAGCTCTAAGACATCCCTTTGGAGTATATCTTTGCTCCTCTGGCTCTACATTTCCTTATGTCATTCAGCATCAATATTTGCATGCTGTTACACTCCATTGCATATTATAGAGAGCCTAGGACCCCGTGTGTATCTGTCAAACTAATTTTTCCACATCCCTTATCACTTCCAATAAAGCATACATGTATGCATGCATGCAACACGCTCCATGATCACGTCACTTCTGGTTTCTTTGATTGAAGGCATTCTCTTATGAGATTATTTGTTATTTTTTTTATTCTCTTTTCCTTCCTTTTCAGCTAAGCATGATAGGATGCTGTTCCACATGTTCGAAGATCATCCTTTTGTGATACACAGTTACCTCTGTTTTGGAGAGAGTATTGAATTTTTTTCCTGTCATGCCCCGACTTCTCAGGAGAGTTGAACAGCTACAGTGCAGCTTAAATGCAAGCATTTGGCTGCATGAGCTAAAAGAATTTAAAGCAAATTGAATAAACTGTGTGAAAACAGTATGGGAATCAATGTGACCCTGGCTGCTTGCCCATACAGTCATCTTCGTCGCAGTGTTCACCATCATATTTAAATCCTGGGGACTAGGTCTAAAGACCGTAAGATATTTGCGATGTAACCAAATCCTATGCATAATTACTGAACAATGAAAAGCAATTTCATTATGTTAATTTCCATGGATAATTTAAAAATATCTTGGTCATCTTTCTGAAATAACCATGCTTTAATTAAAACGTTTATCTTTCTTTCCATGCAAAATTTTTTGATTTTTTTAAAATGGTAGTGTCTGATCGTTTAAGAGTGCTGGATGGAGGAGTTGCTGAGTATGACCAAGCTAATTTAAACTCTAATAATGTCTAGTACTCGGATTATTTCAGTGAACTTGTCATTCACGGTCTGTATGTGTTAATTGAACTCCTACACAACATTAGGATCAGTAATTTCTCCCAGCTGATTCACTGACTTACTCTTTTTGAAGAAAACAGAAAATAACAATTGTGTAATATTTTGAATGAACTCTCAGAGACCCCTTGATTAAATGTGTGTCCAGATATGGAATTCGTTTCATTAAAAGTGATCTTGATGTACTTGATGGTTTGTCCTTTAATGTAGGAAAGGAGTTAATTGTTTTTTTTTGTTTTCCCCTCAATTTTTATTTTATTCAGGTAAGGGATGTTTCTTCATGGAAAATGGAGCACTATCTTCTTCACATATCCAGTAACTATCTTTTTCACAAACTATCTTTTTCACATACCTAGTAATAGCAATGCGCATACTAACAGAACTAGATGTTGAGTAAAACATTATTTTCCCAAACTGCATCCTAACCATAAAAGTGGATTTTTCATTCATCAGTGGCTGCTATGAAGTTGTATTTTAACACCAATTACAAATGACATTGGACCACGGGCTTTTGTCCATTTGGAACCGTTGCGTGTTCAATTAGGATTCTTAGGGCCAATGGACAAAGTATACTTTATTTTTTTAATCTGACCCGAATTTGATCCCAGATTCTAGACTTTAAAACAATATTGTCTAACCTTCTGCACTGTTGTTCCCCAGCAGAGTTTTATTTATATTATCTATCATGAATAAGAGACTATAGATCTCCTGAACACTTTACAAAACACCATGATGCTGAAGCTTGTACAACTGAGTAGCACAAAATAGGCAATAGAAAGTTGGGCAGTGCGTAAAGTAGACTGCTGAATCACCATGCTAATTCTATGAGAATCATTCACTCTTTGATTTTGTTTTTTGAAGTTATCTTCATAGCAGAGAAGATGACTGAAAATATTTTCCAAGGATTTTGTCCATGTTGCTTCTGAATTGTCTGTAGCATGCTCAAAATGCTGGAGCAACTCAGCAAGTCGGTCATCGTCTATGGAGGGAAATAAACATTCAACATTTCACACTGAGAACCTTCATCAGGGCCTCGGCCTGAAGTGTTGACTGTTTTTTTTCCCTTCCATAGATGCTGCCTGACTTGCTGAGTTCTCCCAGGATTTTGTGTGTGTGGCTCTTGATTTCCAGCTCTGCAGAATCTTCTGAGTGCCTGAATTGTTAGGTTGTAACAGAGAGATTTGATGAGAGTGATGTGAGAAACTCACTATAGAATCATATGAAGCATCAAATAATCTAAAGGCTGTTTGCGTTCTTAAAAAGATAATCAATACGAAGGGTTAATCTGGTGAAGAAGGCGAATGCAATGTTGGCATTCATTTCTAGAGGAATAGAGTATAGGAGCAGGGATGTGATGTTGAGGCTCTATAAGGCGCTGGTGAGACCTCACTTGGAGTACTGTGGGCAGTTTTGGTCTCCTTATTTAAGAAAGGATGTGCTGATGTTGGAGAGGGTACAGAGAAGATTCACTAGAATGATTCCGGGAATGAGAGGGTTAACATATGAGGAACGTTTGTCCGCTCTTGGACTGTATTCCTTGGAGATTAGAAGAATCAGGGGAGACCTCATAGAAACATTTCGAATGTTGAAAGGCATGGACAGAGTGGATGTGGCAAAGTTGTTTCCCATGATGGGGGAGTCTAATACAAGAGGGCATGACTTAAGGATTGAGGGGCGCCCATTCAGAACAGAAGTGAGAAGAAATTTTTTTAGTCAGAGGGTGATGAATCTATGGAATTTGTTGCCACGGGAAGCAGTGGAGGCCAAGTCATTGGGTGTATTTAAGGCAGAGATTGATAGGTATCTGAGTAGCCAGGGTATCAAAGGTTATGGTGAGAAGGCGGGGGAGTGGGACTAAATGGGAGAATGGATCAGCTCATGATAAAATGATGGAGCAGACTCAATGGGTCGAATGGCCGACTCCTGCTCCTTTGTCTTATGTCTTAAGGTCTTAATTTTAACCTTTTCCACAAACTATTACTGTTGAATTTCTGAAATTTTTATGAACTTAAATAATTTTTAATGTCTGTGTAGTGTTTGCAAGATCTCTCTGTGACTATGGGTTTCCTCTTGTTGCTTGGTTTCTTCCTGCATCCAGTGATGTACTGTTAGGTTAATTTAATGTTGTAAACTGCCTCTAGTGTACATATGTGGCAAGAAAATCGGGGGGAGTTGATGGGTAGTTGTGAAGAATAGGCTGCAGTTTGATAAGTGGATGAAAAGAACTGATGGGTGTTCTATGAAAACCGGAATAGACTTTATAGGCCAAATGACCATTGTCTGTGTTGTGGAGAAATATCAGTTTCAAGTCCTAATTCTGTTTCTGGATTTACTGAGCATATTGGCTCAAGTTGATATGCTTCAATGGTAATGTATCTGTTTAGATTTATTTATTTGTTGCGATGCAATGAGGAGTAGGTCCTTTCTTTTAACATAAAATAATCTGCAGATGCTGTTGTCAAAGGAACACTCACAATGCGCTGGAGGAATGCTGGTAGTTGAAAAAAACAGTAATTTGAAAGACAAAGGGGTGGGGGAGGGGAAGCAGGGAGGTGATTGGCAGGAGAACAATGCGCAGAAGGAGGCGGAACTATGAGGGAGGTGATGTGAAATAGGGATAGAGGAAGGGAGGGGGAGGGAATTACCGGAAGGTGGAGAATTCTATGTTCATACCAAGGGGCTGGAGACTACCTAGCTGGTAGATGAGGTGTTGCTCCTCCAACCTGAGTTTAGCCTCATCATGGCAGTAGAGGAGGCCATGTATGGGCATATCTGAATGGGAATGGGAAGCAGAGCTGAAGTGGGTGGCTACCGGGAGATCCTGTTGTGGCGGACGGAGTGGAGGTGCTCGACGAAGCGGTCCCCCAATCTGCGTCGGGTTTCACTGATGTTGAGGAAGCCGCACCGGGAGCACCGGATGCAATAGATGACCCCAACAGTTTCGCAAGTGAAGTGTTGCCTTTCTTTTCTCCACTCTCCTTTACCCCCGCCCCCTTTCCGCTGGGATCACTCCCTCCATGACCCCTTGTCCATTCATTCCTCCCCAATAATCTCCCTCCTGGCACCTATCCCTGCAAGAGGAAAATTGCTACAACTTTTAACCTCCTCCCTCACCTCCAATCAGGGCTCCAAAAAGTTCTTCCATGTAAAAGAACGCTTCACCTGCAAATCTGTTGGGATAGTTTTTTGTATCCCGTGCTCTCAGTGTGGGCCTCCACTACATTGGTGTGACCTGACGTAAATTAGGGGACTGCTTTGTTGAGCACCTCCACTCCGTTGGCCAAAAACAAAATTTCCTGGTGGCAGCTATTTTAATTCCTATCTCCATTCCCCTACCAGCGTTGATCCATCTTTTGCCACGATGAGGCCCCTAAGGGAGGAGCCACACTTCATATTCCATCGAGATAGCCTCCAACCTGATGGCATGAGTATTGATTTCTCTTAACCGGTATTTTTTTCTCTGAAATTTTTTTTTTCTTTCCCCTCCCTGTCCCTCTTTTCCTATTCCCACTCTGGCCTCTTATCCCTCCTCCTTATCTGCCAATCACCTCACCCCTTTCTCCTGTGGTCCACTGTCCTTGCCTATCAAATTTCTTCTTCTCCAGTTTTATTATCTTTTCTACCCACCTGGTCTCACCTATCACCTTCTAGCTAGTGTTCCTGCCCCTCCTCCACCTTTTTATTCTGCCATCTTCACCGTTTTTCAGTCCTGATGAAGGGTCTTGGCTTGAAACTTTGACTGTTTATTCATTTTCATAGATGCTGTCTGACCTATTGAGTTCCTCCAGTATCCTCTGTGTGTTGCTCAATCTATCTATCTATTGTGTATTTTTTGTACTGCAGCAAATCTGCAGTAACGATTATTTTATTCCCTTTTACACTTGTGTACTGGAAATGATATTATGCATCTTGAATTTTAGTGCCTCAGTCTGAAGATTCCAGTGTTTGTAAGCATTGTGCCTGTCTTTGTACTTTTTGTGGCTCTCCTGTTATGCAGTCACAATGTACTAGAGTCTGTAGTATGTACTGTAGGTTTGTGAAGTTGCACAATAGTGAAACTTGTGTTAGATGGCTTGAAAAATGGAACAAGATGTCTTCTCAGGAAAATGAGCAATTCCTTTACTGTAATAGTTTTGATAAGTTATTTTATACATATTCATGTCATGAGCCAAACATTGTTATTTTAATAAAAAGTTAATATTGGGGGTACTTTCACTTTGGTGCCTGGGCATTAAATTGGCATTTTGGATCTGCTTTATATTTATGCAACTACTTGATTTTTTCCCCCCTTCTGGTGGTTTCTTGAATCTGCTACCAAGTTTTTCTTGTCCTTTCAAAAACCTGGAATGGCTACTGTTTGCAAATACTGAGGGAAAGTTCGAAGTAAATTTTATTACCAAAGAAAAATATGTGTCACTATATAGAACCCTGAGATTCATTTTCCTGTGGGCATACTCAGTAAATCTATAGCATAGTAACTATAACGGGATCAACAAAAGATTAACCAGAGCGCAGAAGACAACAAACTGCAAATGCAAATATAAATAAATAACAATAAATAACGAGAACATGAGATAAATATGTTCCCATAACCAATGATCTCCTTAAAGTGAGATCATTGGTTATGGGAACATCTCAACGGATGGACAAGTGAGTGTAGTTATGCGTTTTTATTTAAGAGCCTGATGTTTGAAAGGTAATAACTGATTCTGAACCTGGTGGTACGAGTCCTGAGGCTCTTATACCTTCTACTGGAGAAGAGAGCGTGACCTGGGCAGTGGGGATCTATGATGATCAACATTGCTTTCCTCCGACAGTGTTTCATGTAGACGTGCTATGTAGTATCATGGAAAGTTCAGTACATGTTACCCTGATAAATGTGCTTGTGTCGCTCACTGATTGATGTCATAATCTGCCGAGAATCAGACTGATAACCAGTGTGTGATACCAATTTGATACTAGTGCTACGATTTTTGAAATTTACACTCTTTCAGTAATGTGTCATAACCTCATACAGCAAACTACTGTGCTAAATAGTGTGACATGCACTACCACCAGTCTTCCCTCCATCATCTCCACATCCCTCCTAAAACTTGCACTCTTGCTCACCAGCGCTATTTAAACCAATCATAAAATGGTATCAAATTGGACGTTAGATTGTTTCTCTGGGCAGTTGTCTGAGCTTCTGTAACTCTTCTGTACTCTACTAAACTTGCATATTTTCCTAGCTGACATAATTTCCTATTCATGTGAATGCCTGCCTTGAAATGTTTCAAGAAATGGATGTCCTTGTAGGACTTTCTCTGGGAATTGGGCAGAGGCCAGGAGAATGAAAAGGGGCTAGGCAAAGCAGGACAAGCTAGAAGAGTAGGATTCTACGGGATATCTTCTGAGGATTTTTGACTCCATTTCAGAGAGGACCACTGACTGAGACATCTTGGCTCCATAAAAGATTGTGACTGGAATCTCAGCTACTGTACTGTTAACTGCAGCCTCAGTGCAGCAGAATTTTGATCTGAAACATTGACCATTCCTTTCCTCCCACAAATGTTGCTCAACCCACCGAGTTCCTCCAGCACCTAGTCTGTTGCAGCACAAGTGTGACATTGCTTACAGATGTCAAAATATCTAATACCTTCAATTTTGCTGGTGAAGCTTTAGAAGACTACTAGGGTATTGCTGCTTAATATATTTTTAATAAGAAAATGCAGTTTTACAGTATCCCCTCTGCAATGGGAGGAAGTACAAATATTAGTTATTTAACTATCATAGCAATGGCCATTTTTAGGAATCATACAGAAGTCTATAGTTTCAAACATGCAACGGTCATGATTTCTTCTTTTGTAGCAGTTCCCTTTACTTGCTCTCAAATTTAAAGGTTACCTAGTGTGGAATTAAGAATTATTTACAAATGATATACAGCCCATGATTTTCCACTAGAGCCCCCCAATAATTCTTCACTGAGTTTGACTTTGTAGCAGCATTGCTGACTGGGCTGCTGAGCTGCCAATGACGCAATTGCCAGAGCAGTATGCCACATATGGTGAGTGAATGAGTTCAAGTGATATACCCTAATTGACATCGCTCTTATCCATCTAAATTACAAGCCCATCTGTTCGTGACATTTGTAGGAATGATCACTAGTCCCAGTGGAGACAAAGTCCCATTTTTACACTGAAGCCATCTTCTTCAACGTGTGGCAGTGCTGTTGTTACTGAAACACGTTGAAACAGATCTGGCGGCTCAAAACCGGGCGTGCAGACACCAGCAGTTGGATAACTTATTCCACCAAAATCCATTACCTCATAGCTCAGCACAACCCTCATTGCACTGACGTTGTTACCCAGCTAGGAACCTACTCCAATTCAATTAAGGAGGGTAAAAGTGCATGTTAGGAGCAGCAGTGTGCAAACGTGCACATGCTGCAGCTAGCCCCACATGTATGGTAAAAACACAAAATCAGCTGAACATTGACTGAGCTAAGAAATTACATAATCAATGGATTTGATTAAAGCTTTGCACTGGTAACATATCTAGCTGTGAAATTGCTTATCCTAACAGGAACGTCCCCTTTCTCCATGATAAACAATCCAGTGCTGAGTACCGTAAATAATTTACCACCATGTTGTATATGAGCTACATAGATAAAAAAAAGGGCTGAGAGATTTTTTGTATTGAGATACAGTGCTCAGTAGGGGCTTCCAATCCTCAGAGCCGTGCCGTCCAGCAATCCTCCAATTTAATGCTAGCCTAATCATGCGACAATTTACAATGACCAAACAGTGTTGTGCTAACCACTACGTATGGGACAAATGGGACTAGTTCTTGGTTGATACTGATGAGTTGGACCAGAAAGCCTGTTTCTATGAAGTGCTAAATGGATATTTCATTTCAGCTTCTCCTGGGACCCCCAAAGTCGAGAAATCCAGTCTTCAACCAGTTTGATTTATTGCACATGATATAACAAAATGGCTTGGAGGACTTTTTAAAGCAAAGGCTTTGGGAACAGGTAACATTTTGATTATCGTGTTGAAAAACATACAGAAACACATGAAAATGGGGGCAAGTAAAGGCTTACTTCGTCATTCAACATCACCATAGTTGACCTACCACAGGATGAGATAGATGGATAGATACTTTATTGATCCCAAAGGAAATTACAGTATCACAGTAGCATTACAAATGCATAGATATAAATATTAGAAGAGAAGTAGAAAGGATAAAAAATAAGTTACCACAAACAGTCTAACAGGAGGGGGTCATCACTTCCCTGGCTATAGGTTGACATATTATAGAGTCTAATGGCGAAGGCAAGAATGGGCTCATATAGTACTCTTTGGAGCAGTGCAGTTGCCTTGTCAATTACTAAAAGTGTTCAGCCAAGGTGGCATGCAGAGGGTGAGAAACATTATCCGGAATTGTACGAGTTCTCTAGTTTTCTCAGTTTTCTGATCTGTCAAAATTTTATCTGTTTTTGCTTTAAATACTAATAATGATCTAGTCTCAGCAGCTTGAGGGTGAAGAATGACTACTCTCTGCAAGAAGAAATTTCTGCATATCTTGGTTTTAAGTAACTAGTCCTTCATCTTTCACTACTGAAAACATCTGCCCTGTTATGCCCTCTTAGATTCTTTTATATTTCAATGAGATCACCCTTCATTTTTCTGACTATTAAATAATTCTTGAATAAGATGTCCCTCTTATCTGGATTTAGATTGGAGAATCTTTTTGGATTGCATCCATTGCTATGGTATCCTTTCTTAAATAAGAGGTCCAAATTGTATATAGTAATCCAGGTGTGACTTCACCAACACCCTGAGCTATTGGAACAAAACTTCCTTATTTTTAAACTCCAACCCCTTTATTCGCTGCACCTGCCTGCTAACTTCTGTGATTTGTGTGGAAGCAGAGAATACCTAGATGCCTCTACTTCACATTTGCAATCTCCAGAAAGATGATCATATGTTTTTTGATTACTCCTCCCAAAATGCATGACCTCATGCTTTCCTGCATTAAACTCCATTTGCTAGTGTTCACCCACACACTCACTTTATGCATAACCTGTTGCAGAGTGATGATTTCCTCACATAATCACAATCTACCCTTCCAACTATATTGGTGTTATTGACAAACCCTTCCTCCTGAATAAAATATTAAATAATCAAGAGCCAAGAACCAATCCTTGGGGTACTCCCTTAGTGACTTTCTTCCAGTTTGAAAAATGCTGTTTTCTATGTTATAACTACTTTTCTAATCCATGTTAACTTGGTCACTTAACTTATGCACCAGACTTGTATGTAGTCCTTCGCCGCTGCCTGTAAGGAGTGTGTACGTTCTCCTCATGACTGCGCAGGTTTCTTCCAGGTGCTCTGGTTTCGTCCCACAGTCCTAAGATGTACTGGTTGGTATGTTATTAATAATAATTAATACTTTATTGATCCCAAGTGGGAAATTCTTTTGTTACAGCAGCAACAGTTTAAAAACACACTTAGCAGTGTGCAGACTTAAAATAATAAAGTACATAATAATAATTAACACAATAATAATTTACCAATGTGCAATTATGTACGAAAAAATAAAACAGAGACTATTGTACTATGATGTGTGTTCTCCTGTCGCACAGAGGTGAACTGTTGTATATGCTTATTGCATTTTGTAGGAAAGATTTTCGGTAACAGTCCTTGTGACAGCAGGGCTGAATGATCCTGTTCAAAAGGGTGCTCCGCTGCGTATTCAGTAGGTCATGGAGAGGATGTGCCGGATTGTCCCTAATAGATAATTGTTTATTTAGTGACTTCCTCTCCACCACTAAGTGACCGGGTTGTAGTCAAGGACAGATCAGCCTTTTTGATGAGCTTATTGGTCATTGTGAGGATTAAATCGGGATCGCTGGGTGGTGTGGCTCAAAGGGCCAGATGGGCCTATTCTGCAGTGTATCTCTATAAATAAATAGATGAGCATTGCTGCAGCATTTCTTTAGGATAGGACAATTTCTTTAGCTACTTTACCAGTGAAGTTCCATTGCCATTTAGAGTTCTGATTTGCATTTCTTTCTCTCTTGATTTCTCTTTCTTATTCTTTACCAAGGAAACTGAATTTTGCTGGGCGCAGTATCACCCAAAAGGTTTGCCATTTAGTATTATGCTTGTAGTGATTTGTCAGTTCAAGTAGAAAACCATTTCAGTGTGGAACATACAGAACAGGAATTCTGATAGCATCTCTGTACAAGTACATTTATTATTAAAGGATCATGAAAAGCATCCAGATGCATCAATTTTAACTGTTGTTTTCCCTCCTTTAGTTCAGCACAGATTGAATATTAAACCTCGATGTTCTGATTCACAGAGAGTGGCAGAAAACTAGAATTAACTTAAGCACTGTTAAAGGATTACTGCTTCCATGATTGAGTATAGATGATTGGGGAAGTAGACTGAAATTTAGTTGTGATGTGCCCCTTAGTTAAATAGCCACTAAGTTTCTTATACAGAGAGTGCATAATATAGGACACCACTCATTGGAATCTACTGGTACATGGAGCTCTTTCCTTCAAACAAAATAATATAAATGCCATTAATATCCTGTTTCTGCATTTCTTTCATGGCATATCTAAATAAACTACCATTAACAGGACTTGTAAGGATTCTAGTCTTAACCATGTAAAGGAAGCAAACTTAAGACTTCTAGTCTAGTTCAGAAACAACCAGCAATGTGGTTAAAGTGTCCTTGAAGAAATGTAAAATTCCCCACTGAATCCTGGGAATACCCTTAGCCCATGACTTCTTTAAGTAGAGAAGGAGTATTACAGATGATGTTAAAAACCTCGAGGATGTTCCATCAGTCCATGAGTGCCTGTGTAAGTAAAGGAAGGAGTGGGACTGCTCTGAAATGACCTACCCACCTGCCAAATCGGGCATCCGCATTTCTTACATTCAGCTCATGATCACTGAAGAACTCACAAACTGGAATGGAAGCAAATCAAAGTTCAAACTCTCAATCCTTAGTGATTGTCCAAGAAGAAGAAGAGGAAATGTGGATTCCTTTCTATTCAACTTTTGTCTGGAAAGAGAATCGCGTGTACTTCAAACAAAAGTGGCCAGAATTGTGCCTCATAATTATGAAGGATAAGCTCTTCTCTGGCTTCCAGCTGGGTGCAGGTAGTGATTATAACCAGTGTTTCACTGACAAACTCTGCCATCTTCATCAGGGATGATGCCTGGGCTTGTCTAGTCCAGTGGTACCTGGGTATCTCTCGTCCTGTGGTATTTATACCCTAATAGTCCATCCCTCCTGATTTATTCGTCCTCATTCAATCAGTTTTCCCCTCTTCCACCCTTTTCACAATCAAATTCCAGTTCTTACTTACAGCGAGACCTTTGTCTTTGTTAAAATTCTTTTCCTTTAGTTTTATTTCAATGGCTTCCTTTACCAAGTGGTCCCAAAAGCCATTGGTGCAGCACAGTAGTTTTGTGCCATCGAAGTTAATCCTAAGGCCATTGCAAATGCAATGTTCTGCTACCGCTGATTTCTTTTTTTCATGGTTATGAACTTTTATTTAAAAATCATTGTTCCAGTGCCTGACTTAAGAATATTTTTAAGAAACTTTTGAAATACTTAAAATCTTATAACCATAATTATCATAGCACAATATATATGGATATCTTTGTACAATTGCCACTCCTATTTACTTTTGTTTGTGTTTGAGTAATTTCTATCATGTCTGTTACATTCCTTAATGCTTTCACATGAAATGAATTCTGTTGTGTTTTAACAGTTGTTAATGAATTTTATTGCATTTCTTAACATTAAAGTGGTGGATAAATTAGTTAATCAGTATGCTACCAGAGAAAATTAAATTTGCTGAAATCACTAAAAGCTACTGCACCAGTATGGAAGGTAATTAAAAAGACAAATGGATATTTATACTGAAGGGATTGGAATACAAAGTGGATAAATTGTGGTTCATTTCTAGAGTCCCAGTCCCATTCCATCAAGAGTAATGGATTTAGTTTTGAACACAGAAGTGATGAAAATAAATATTTGTCTTAGAGAATGTATGATGTTGATTCATTCAGAATTGCACCTAGTTTAAAAGGGTTAAATTGTATGTGCAGATTTTATTCCCTTGAATTTAAAGGGTAAAGTAAAAATGATAAAAAGTGAACGGCAGGGCACTAAGGAGTGTGGTAGAACAAAGGTATCTGGGAATGCAAGTCCATAGTTTGTTGAAAGTGGTGTCACAGGTAGATAGGGTCATAAAGAAAGTTTTTGGCACTTTGGCCTTCATAAATCAATGAATTGAGTAAACGAGATAACACGAGATTGGATGTTATGTTGACATTGTATAAGACACCTGATTTGGAGTATGGTTGAAAGAGTACAGGGAAAATTCACGAGGATGTTGCCGGCTTTGGAGGGCCCGAGTTATGAGGAAAGATTGAATAGGTTAGGACTGTATGCCTTAATGTAGAAGATTAAGAAGTGATTTGATAGAGGTATACAAAATTATGTTGGGTATAGATAGGGTACATGCAAGCAGGCTTTTTCCACTGAGGTTGGGTGGGACTACGACCAGAGGTCATGGATTAAGGGTGAAAGGTGAAAAGTTTAAGGGGAACATGAGGGGAAACTTCCTCACTCAGAGGGTTGTGAGGGCGTGGAACAAACTACCAGCACAAATGGTGCATGCAAGCTCGATTACAACGTTTAAGTGAAGTTTGGATAGGTACATGGATGGTAGGGGTATGGTCCCGGTGCCGATCGATGGGAGTAGGCAGTTTACATTGTTTTGGCATAGACTAGATGGGTCAAAGGGCTTGCTTCTATGCTGTACTTCTGTACTTCTCTATGATTCAGTGAAACAGTGATACTTTTTTTTCTGTGGTAGGGGTACACAGAATAGAATGACAGATTATTAGCTTAGCCTGATTCTGTCTCTTTCGCATGGTGTGTGATATCCATTTCCAGGTCACTTGATGCTAATAAAGTGGCAGAACCCAGCTGATTTGTTTTGTCTCTAGTCTGTGGCACTGAGCCTAATTAATTATAGCAGCTGTAGAGACTGAGTATTGAACTTAGGAACTCTGGTCTGTATTCAATGAACTTATGCCAGGCAGTCTGTTACCTGCCAGTCCACTGATGGAACAGTACCCATTTTCAATAAGCTAAGACTTTTATTGTACTAAGCATAGGCTAGAAATCAGAAGTGTTGCATATTGGCTTGGTGTGACAATTAAAGTTTAATCACCATGTAATTCAGCTATAAAACTACCATGGTGGACTGGATTTATAATTCTTCCATTTTGACTATGAGATGCAAGTAATAACACATTGCGCTAAATATTAGTTTCATAATTTGAGGCAGTGTCAAGAAAACCACAGCATTGCTCAAGATTTTCTTGGCCTCCTTCTTATATAAAAACACAAGGGAATGACAGGAAAATTTATCTTGAAATAAACCAAGAAAATAAAACACATCTTTCAAGCAACTTTTGAGAGTCACGTCAGGTCAAGGTTGCTGCACGGAAGTTTCTCTCCTGAACAAAGGTCAAGATGTTCAGATGTAAAATAAGCAGAAAAGGGAGATCAGAAGGATAATGGTTACCTAGTGGAACTGTGTAAGATTTTGTGAACCATAAATAGGATGTGTGATCAGTCTTTTTCAAAGGTAGAGATGCCTGATACTAGAGGGCATTAGGTTTAAGGTGGGAATGTGAAAGGTTAAAGGAGATTAAAAGGAAAGTTTTTTTTTTACACTGAGTTATGGGTGCCCAGTGTGTGCTCCAATGGAAGGTGATGGAAGCAAGTTGAATAACAAAGGGTTAAGAAGGATAATAAATTACTATGATCGAATGGTGGAGCAGATTTGAATGGCCTAATTCTGCTCCTATGTCTATGGTCTTTAATTCATTACAACTGTTGGCCCAGAAATTCCACAGGAATTATCCTAGTTCAATGGAAAGCAACTTAGGCGGAATATACATCTGAACAAAGGAATTTAAAAATGACGAAATCAGGACAAATAGAGAATGAGAACTCTGATATGGGAACGCTAAAGTTCTGAAATACAAAATGAAGGATGTGCCTAATAGGCCAGACTGTACTAATGGAGAGAAGAAAACAGCCCATGTCATAAATGGTCTAGACACTGATATTGAAGTTGTAAGTTCAATATTGAGTCCAGAAAGTTTCAACCTACTCATGGAGAAGATGATGTGCAAGCTTGCGTTGAACTTTGTCATAATAATGCAGGAGGCCACAGGCAAATCAGAGTAGGAGTGTGAATGGAATGGGGAATTATATTGGGTTTAGGAACAACAAAGGATGTATGATAGAAGCACAAGAAACTGCAGATGTTGGAAACTGGAGCAACACACAAAAAGTTGGAGGAATTCAGCGGGTCAGGCATTTCCCTATGGATGGAAATGGACATATGATGTTTCAGGTGAGACCCTTCATCTGGAATGTAAATACAATATTTAGAACAGGATCTAAAATCTAAAAACCAATGCCAAATCTACCGCTTCTGAATTGATTGAAGCTGAGCACTCCATTTAAATATTTGTACTGTGAGCTTCACTGATTTTTACAAATATTGGAAGCCCAGCACCTCAGGAGATATGAGGGGAAAAGAGAAAATGCTTGTGGATTTGGAGGAGCAACTCTGCTTCCTTTCAAACCTACAAGTTACCTGCTTCTCTATGATTACAAAATCTCAAACACTCATCCATTTTAAAAAAAAAATCCTTTCCATTTTGCAAAAGAGTAGACATTTTCTTTGCAAACTTGTTTTCTTATTTTTGACACTTGAGAGAAGTGGCCTTCCTGTCTGGCTGGAAGCCAGATCTACTAAGCTAAAAGGCTTCTGGACAGGGATCTTGTTCTTTTTTAAAGATGCATGCTGCGTAACTAAAGCACCAAAGTAATTTAAGATGACTGCATTTCATCTTTTCTAACAACAGAGGAGACCGTTCAGCTAGTATGCTGAACGGCATAGTATAGTGCACTCGGTTTTTTTGCACTACCTTACTTTCCATTTTTCTATTTTCTACTTATGATTTATAATTTAAATTTTTAATATTTACTATCGATTTGTAATCCAAGGAGCGGGAAGCGCAGAATCAAATATCACTGTGATGATTGCACGTTCTAGTATCAATTGTTTGGCGACAACAAAGTATAAAGTATAAGTATAGTCTCTGAGAACATTCTCCCGGAGCATTCTCATCAGAGTTTATTCCCCAATTATTTCCCTGTGGGTCCTGATGTCTGAAACTCCTGTCACATACAAGCACTAGGGATAATTCACAGTAGCCAATTAAGACATCTTTGGGGAAGCAGGAACACCTAGGGGAATCCTATGTTGTCACAAGAAGAACACACTGCACCTGAAGCTAATCTTGAAGCTGGGTTGCTGGAGTTGCCCAAAATTAGCACTAAATGTTGTTTCACTGAGTTTCCTACGGTCCAAAATGGCAGCCAAAGAAACCACTTCCTCTGCCTGGGGAATCGTGAATGAGAGGGTCTAACCTTCAAACTTTCCATTTAACATTTGAGAAAGAAATCCACGTTTTCTTTTTGCATGAAGGTTACTGGGGGAATCTCCCCCTTTAATTTTGCGTATTCTATCAATTTACAAGGGTAATGTGCGTAGGATTTTGTTAGATAACAATTTCAAGTGATATGGAACAAAAGCACATAAATTATGTTGCAAATTATTTAATTGGATGTTTGAACAGGCATGAGGAGCTGAGTCGCCTACTGTCTATTCCTACCTCAGTAGAAATGCAGTAGATTCCAGTTAATTGGGACACATGAGGACCAGCACATTTTGGCCTAATTATGTGGCCACCCTAATTGGCTAAAGTTTCACAGTAGTTAAAAAGGAATATAAAAAAAGACAAACTGAGTAATAAATTAGGTATTTAAATGAAATACAAACAAATTAAAACACTCCCAATACTACAGTACGATAAAACTGTATATTAGTTTCTAATAGTTATCGATGGAGGAATTCATCCAGTGTATGTAATGAGCAAAATCAGTGCAGTAACCTAGTGAAGCTGATGGACTGCCTTATACGATGCTATTGATGACTGCATCCTCCAAATCTTAATTTTCATTGTAACATTCAAGATCATTGTCAATACTTCCAAATTGTTCATAGTTTCTAACTTGTTGAAATAGTGAAATGGTTTAATTTTCACTCGTGGCCATTCCTGGCATCCTCAAGCCTGAATTCCTGAAACTGCAGTGAGCAAAGGCAGTTCTGAATTGTCTTACTGCTATTGGTGACAAAAATCACTACTTTTTGAATACAAACACATGCAACTGACTCTAGTTAGAACCAGTTCAGCAACAGTCTCCTGCATCAATTAGTGGAATAGTGTCCCAAATAAACAAAGGGAATTCTAGCTATTTTCTTGATTAGTTATTGTTCCTAAAGAGTTGTTCCAGATAAGCAACTACCCTGATTAACTGATGACCCAATTAACCAGAATCTACTCTATTGGAAAACATTTATACCTGAACCCAGCCATTTACTTTATCTGTTTTGGGGTTCAGCAGAGAATCGGTGTGAGAATCAGGGATTTGTATCTGTCAGAAATCCAATTATTCGCTTAAATTGTCATATTTTTATAAATTTCTATCATTATAAATTTATAATATAAACATAGTAGTTAGAATAAAAATATATTTACTGAATCCTTAACTTGTGTTTTGGAGAAATACCTGAACCCCATGACTTCTCTGCTATCCAAAATTCTACAAGTTATGCCATTACAGTTATTTTAAAGTAAAGAATGTTGTAGTGTATGAAAGTGAAGTATATATAACTATATGAGGAGGACTGAGTGGCATCTGAGTTTCCTTGACCTTTTTCCTGCTGTGCCAATGTAATTATTCTGGTAATTGGGTAGAAACTGCTATTCTGCACCTTTAAAGTTATGGCAGTGGCCTGAAAAAAAAGGCTCAAGACAGTTAATGTTTCTGGGCTTCATGGTCTGCACCTAGTTCATTTAACACTCACAAAATGCTGTGGAGGCACTCAGCAGGTCAGGCAGCATCTATGGAAATTAATAGACAGTCGACATTTTGGGCTGAGACCCTTCTTCAGGTTACCCACTTTGGAAGGAAGAAGGAAGAAACAAGTTATAAATTATAGGGATTTGTGTACAGAGGGACCTGGAAATCTGGGTACATGAAACACAACAAGATGGCATGCAGGTCCAGTGGCCTCCATTGCAAGGAGTGTGGATTATTAAGGTGGAGCAATTTTGATGAGATTTTACAACTGTACTGTGTATAATTCTGATCTTTATGCTTAAGAAATGATTACTTGCATTGGAGGTGATGCAGAGCAGGTTCACTAGGATTTCTGACGTAGAGGGTTAATGAATGAAAGAAGGTCATGTAATTTCAGCCCATGTTTACTGGAATGTAGAAACATGAGTGGTGATCTTGTTGAAATATTTAAAGTTCTGAGGGGGAATGCTAAGAAGCTGTCTCATTTAGTCATGCTATCTAGTACAAGAGGCCATGGTTTCAGACAAGGAGGCATTTCTGCTCTTAGGAGGTTATGAATCTCTGTCTTACCTTAGGCAGAGCCATTGAATATGGTATGAAGGTTTCAATGCTCTGGATCAAAAGAAGCTGCAAAGGATTGTAAACTCAGCCAGCTCCATTACAGGCACATACCTCCCCACCTTCGAGAATACTTCAAGAGATGGTGTGCTAATAAGGTGGTGTCCATTACTAAGGACCCTCACAATCCGGAGCATCCCCTCTTCTTGTTACTACCACTGGGGAGGAGATACAGGAGACTGAAGCCAGAAGACTCACATTCAATGTTTTAGGAACAACTTCTTTCCCTCCACCATCTGATTTTTGAACAGTTCAATAATCCACGAGCACTACCTCGTCGTTCCTTTGTCGCACTATTAATTAATTTATTTATCTTGCACTGCACTGCTGGTTGCTAAACAACAAATTTCATGACATACATTATCAATAATCTGATTTTGATTCTGATCCCAAGTGGCTGGTAGCCCTCCTTCAGCTTCTGTTTCTTTGTCCTTATGCTGTTATGTTTCCGAGTCAGCCTGTTATGACAAGAAAGACTGTGTTCTGTGTTTTTCAAATTACTCTAGGCTTTTGCTTTGCCCCTTCAACCAGGTTTTATCACAAACACAGGTCTCCACACTCCACATCTGTGTAAGGCTGCAATTACAACAAGCAAGTATTTCAGATACATGGAATGTCGTGAGCCCTATGAATCTTTGTAGTTGACTTTCTTTAAGAAGAGAACAAATAGCACAACAAAAAGCACCAAGTTAAGCTCATACATTGTAATCACAATTAGGATCTTCTCTTTTCTGTTGCATTTAATTTGCTTGCAATAAGCACTTCACTAATACCAGGTGTCCACTCTGTTCCTGAGTTTCTTATCTGTTATGTTTCTTCAACTGCCAATCTTTCTTGTTCTTAAGTAATGCCATGAACTTAATTTCTATCTTTAGAGCTCCTTTATCCTTTATGCATTTAAGTATTATATGTAAATATGAACAGTGGTTTGTCCATTTGTTCTGCATCTAGCAGATCATTGATGTGCGAAATAATTATTGCACATATATGGGTGGTTAGCCACAGCTTTTTTATAGAAGTGCCTCCTTCTTGCTGAGTACACGCTGGTGTGCTCCGTGCCTGCACGTTGTGGTGTGAAGTAACTGGAGGTCTGACTTCTGCCTTGCCTTTGTGTGCACCATTGAGTCTTAAGAACCTTGGTTACATAATAGATTGAGCTAAGGGGTCAAATGTTGCTATCTGGTCCCAGCTTTATGCTAGCTCATGCTAAACTCAACAGAAAAGTCATAGAAACATAGAAAGCAGCGTAGTGCTGGATCAGGCCTTTTGGCCCATCATGCCCTTGCTAACCATCGATTTTCCTGCAATCTGCTCTTCTTTGCATCAGCAATTCTATTGCTTGACTGTATACTTAAATGTTCTGAGAGTCTTTACCCCCTCAATATACTTCCTTTCATTCAGTGCATTCCAGTTTCTAGCTGTCCTCATAGTGAAAAAATTCCTATCTTGGATCCTCTTTATACTTCCTATCCTTTACTTTAAACAGAATGTCCTCTTTTATAGTCTTCTAAGGGGAAAGTTTCTTGCCCCATCTATGCCACCCATAGTTCTGTATACATCAATCAGATTCCCCTCTGTTTTCTCTGCTTCACCCTATTCAGTCTCACAACATAGCTGAAATGCTCCCAATCCAGGCAATATCTTTGTGAATGTACTCTCCAGCGTAATCCTATTTGTCTTAAAGCCTGGTAACCAGAACTGTACCTAGTACACCAGTTGTGGCCTAATCAATTCTGTATAAAGTTGCAGTATTGCCTCCCTGTTTCCTCTTCTAAAGGAAGACAAATATCTATACGTCTTCTTAACCAGCTCAGCTATATGTACTGACATATTCAGGAATCCTTGTTCACCAAGATACCGCCACTACTCAACACTGCCATGGGCTTACCATTCAATGTTTGCAGTCTAGACTTTTTAGACTTTACAAAATGCATCACCTCACAATCCTCAGGAATTAATTTTATCTGCCACTGCACTGCCCATCTTACCAACTCAACAATATTGTTCTGAAGTCCAGTATTGTCCTCCTTACTATCCATGTCATCTGCAGACTTAATTAATTGTACCTACCACATTTGCATCCAGATAGTCAATGTACTTTTTGGATCAGCTTCCCATGTGTGACTTTGTCAAAGACCTTCCTAAAGTCCATGTTGCTCCATCAACTGCGTTGACCTCATCATATACTTTATTTCCTCTTAAAAATTATGTAGTTAAGTTAGTCAGACAGGATCATCCCTAACAAATCAAGCTGACTATCTTCAATCAATCCCTAATCTTTCCAAGTGTACACTAGTCATAATCATCAGATATTTTTTCAATAACTTACTTACCTGAGATTTTTTTAATTAAACTTAATTCATTAATATAATATTTGAAATTGGTCTGTCTTGAACGTTGTTTTAAATATTTTTAAATGAGTATTTTAAAATTATTTTATTTCAACTTTTTGATGGATACCTTTGGCAGAACGAGCTGTCAAAAGGTCACATAGTGGATATACTTGAGGATCGTTTGTAGAGCCAGTCTGCTGAGTGGAATGGCAACAGCATTGGAAGTTGCAACCATAAAAGGGAATTACAACTGCAGGCATGTGAGAGGCAAGTGTTAGGCAGAAGCTGAGAACAGCACTACCCGTGTCAGTGTTAATCCAGTATTTTATCTATTACATTTGCATCTCTGCCTTTATTTTGTTTTATGTATTTTATTAAGCAATATAGCACAGTGTTGGCCCTTCTAGCCACGCCATCCCAGCAACTCCTGACAACCCTGATAATTTGCAATGAACAATTAACCTACATTTGGACTGTGGGAGGAAGCCGGAAGATCTGGAGAAACCCCACGCATTCCACAGGCTGGACGTACAGTCTCCTTACAGATAACACCAGAACTGAACTCTGAACTCCGATACAGTGTTGCACTAACTCCTATGCTACTGAGGCATCATATTCAGTTTTGCTCCCAAGAGTTATATTTTGAATGTACTGTGAATATACTGTGTATCATATGGCATGTTATAATTGCCTTCGGGTTTAAAATTATCAAAATCCAAATCGATTTCTTCTGATCTTTCCTCCTTCTTCTAAATATTTATTAATTTAATTGAACTTCTGTTTGATGATGGCTTTGAGTGGTAAATTGGCTTGAGGAATGCAGATAAATATTAAAATCGCTGGAATCTCATGCTGTACAGGGCAAGACAGCTTTGACACCCTATTCCTGAGTAAAGTTAATATTAAAAGTTATAAGTTCTAAGATCTCTGTAGTCTCTTTCCCCTTTTCTTTCAGTTCTCTTTCAGTTTCTGATATTTGGTTCTCCTTAATTTCTTGAAAGCTGTCCTTTTATTTATTACATTTCTCATCTCATGTTTAAAATACATATTCAGGATTTACATCCTACTCAGTATCTTTCTCTTCAATAAACATTAGCACAAAGTACTTGTTAAGTATTCCTGCCAATTTGTGTTTATGCTCAACTGAATCATTATCCTCTTCTCTCAGGCACCTGAACTTGCACATAGAATTTTCTTTTTACTCAGGTTTTTTTTTGAGTATTTCACTCTATCTGTTCTGAAAAGGCTTTTTATTGTGTTTGTTTGTTTTCCTTATTCATCTATTATCGTCCCTTATTTTCTTGCCGCCTTGTTTCAGCAAACCTCAAGTTGTTCTGCAGTTTTGCTCTCAATCTAAGTTAGCGGCATGTCCATTGCTGAAATTCTGATGTTTGAAATGGTCATATTTTTTTCAGTTATGCTTTTGACGCATCCTTTTAAAAGTATCAGCATCTTCCCAGGCAGCCCCTGCAGGGGTGAGTCTGACTCATTTTGACTCGAGGTTTGTAGCTTCTGAGGTAGTTAATGAAACCAAGGTTTAGTTTTTAAAAAGAGCCTCCTTGTGTGCCAAGATGAGGCACCCTCAGGCTGGAGGAGCACCACCTTATATTCTGTCTGAGTAGCCTCCAACCTTGTAGCACGAATATTGATTTCTCCTTCTGGTAAAAAAAAAGAATTCCCTACCTCTCTCCTCCTCTTCTTTTCCCTACTCTTACCTCTTCTCACCTGCCTATCACCTCCTGCAGGACCCTCCTCCTTCCCTTTCTCCCATGGTCACTCTGACCTGCCAAAGGGTTCCAGCCTGAAATGTCGACAATTTTTTCCATAGATGCTGCCTGGCCTGCTGAGTTCCTCCAGCATTTTGTGTGTGTTGTTTGGATTTCCAGCATCTGCAGATGTTCCCTTGTTCACTTTCATCTCCTATCAGATTCCTTCTTCTCTACCTCTTTATCTTTCCAACCTTCTTAGCTTTCTTCTATCCCCTCCCACCACCTTTTTATTTTGGTGTCTTCCCCCTTCCTGTTAAGCCCTGAAGAAGGGTCTCAGCTGAAACATTGACTGTTTATTCATTTCCGTAGATGCTGCCCTGACCTGCTGAGTTCCTCCAGCATTTTGTGCGTGTTGCTTTGGATTTCCAGCCTCTGTAGACTTTCTTGTGTTTGAGTCAAAAAGTGATTGATAGCAGGTAGATAATAAAAGAAGAGGTATGATCTTCCATCATTTCCACTATGCTATGGCATGCTTTCGATAAGGGTTCAGCGTGCCTTTTTGGATACTCCTTTACCATTGTGCATGGGTAAGGGCCAGGGAAATTGATGAGATAGTGAAGGTTTTATAGTTTTTCCAACAAGGCCTTGAGAATATAATTGCATTATTTCCTCTGCTTTCCTGGTAATTCCGCACTGGGACAGAGCTTGGAATAGATTGCTTGTCGACTCTATCAAAGTCCCAGTGCTGAAGATGTTATCCTGGCAAAGCTTGTTGATGTTGATTTCCCTATTCTTACAGTACATTTGGAGGATTTTGTTGTTGGTATCTATGCATTAGTTTGTGGTGCCTACATTTCTTGTCTGTCTCTGAAGTGTACAGAACAACACATACTACTGCTACCCAGCCAACCAAGAGCATTATACTGGATTTGATACCTTGATCTTGGAAAAGTCTTTTCCTCAGGTGGGCAGACATTGTGCTGCCATATGACAGACGGTGGAGATTTCATCATCAGTGTTTACTTTGTTTTGAGGGGTGCCACCAGAGATACAGGGAGCAGTCCATGCTTTCCAGAGTCTTCCTTTTTATTGTTGGGGGAAGTATTGTGCAGCAGAGGCAAATTGATACTTCACAATTGTTCTTTAGGTGTTTGGTGTATGGTCTCTTCTTTCGTGCGCTTGAGTTGAAATGCGCTTGAGTTGACTTAAGTTGAACAGTTTCAATTTTTGTTTAAGTTTGATTTGAGTGGGGAGTTGGTGGAAAGTAAGGTTCAATGTTGCATGAGAAAGAATGAGAAAAATTTTGCTTGGTTATAAAGCTGTGCTTAATCTTTTCGATAGTCTGCCCCAAAGTTAATCTGACATTATTACCCTTTGTCCCTTGGTTGCTCACCTTATCTCAGCTACTTTGCTCAATGTCATTATTAAATCTGCTTTATTCCAATCCAGAGCCCTTGTGTTCTTTTCGGACTTTGTTTAGCACGTAGCCCTTTCATGTTTATTGTCAATACTCATGAGTTATCTATCTATATTTAATTCATCTTCATAACTTACTTGGCTATTCTTAATTAGGCCCAATTACATCCCTTTGTAGGCATTCAGACATCTATCTACATTTTGAAATTCCATTCTGATGGTTGTTTCTACATGGTTTATCAAAAATTTCCACGAGGTCCAACTTCTAAATTATTTCTAATATTGAGCCCCCAACAAAATTTTCTGTAATGCAACAAAATTAGCAAATATGTATCTCTTGGAATTTCTCATCATTTTGTACGTAAAATTTTGAGGGACTTTGACAGAAGCTTTCTTTTTTGTAAAGAAGGTTGATAAACAGGAATTTAAGGTAATTGCCAGAAGAATGAGAGGGAATTTGTGGTTTTTTTTCCATCAAATGAGTTATTATGATCTGGACTGCACTACCTGAAGCAGATTCAATTGTAACTGTCAAAAGTTAATAGCATATATACAGAATATTGCACGCTGTGGAAAATAGTAGGAGAGTTTGACAAATTAAATAGCTCTTTCATAATGCCAGCGCAGACATAATGGGCTCACTGAAACCCTTCTCTGCTATAAAGTACTGTGAGTGCCAATTTGATTCCAAAATGGCTTCTGATAGATGGACTGATTTTGATGAGAGTATTAGCACAAGTACAGCTAACATCTGTCAAAGGTCTGCAGAGTTGATCATCATATAAAACAATGTGCAAAGCTGGTTAGATCATTGCCCTAGCTGAAGCTCTCTCTTAACCATGTACACTGAAAATACATTCTGAACTAAGAATGATCTCCAACTGCATCTCTCCTCCCTCCATTTCCCTCAAATTTGTGAAATCACATTCCCACTCAGCCAGGCCCATTAAAAGGGATCATCAACATTTTTTTGGTTAGTTTTTGATTGATTCCCATTGGTCTTTGCCGACCCCAGCAGGCATTTTAAAGTTATTTTAAGTTGAAGACTGCATTGAAAACAGTGGATGGTTCTGTGTAGGCCAGTCGATCCCTTTCCTGTGCATCTTTTGGAGGTATATTTGATCTTATAGAAATATGTATAAAGTCATGAGAGGTATAGATTGGATGAATGCCCTCAGCCTTTTTTCCCAGAGTTGAGGAATCAAGAACTAGAAGGCTGAGGTTGAAGGTGAGACAGGGGAGATTTAAAAAGGACAACTTTTTTTGTGTATTTATCAGGTGGTATCTACAGTATATGGAATCAGCTGCCAAAGGAAGTGATTGGGACAGGTTCAACAACAACTTTTAAAACAAACAATAAGAAAGGTAAATGGAATAGGAAAGTTTAGAAACTTAAACTGTCCAATGTGGCTATGACAGAAACTTGGCTGTAACAACGGCAGGAATGCCTGCTTATTTAAACGTTTAGATGTTTCAAAAGGGATGGGACGGGGGTAAACAGGTAGGAGAGTGGTATTGCTAATCAGGGATAGTTTTGCAGCTGCAGAAAGGGAGGACATCATGGAGGGATTGTGTATTGAGCCAGTGTGGGTGGAGTCAGAAACAGGAAGGGAGTAGTCACTTTATTGGGAGTTTTCTATGGACTTCACTATAGCAACAGAGACATCCAGGTGCAGATTGGTAGGCAGATTTTGAAAAGGTGCAAAAATAACAGGCTTGTTGTCACGGGTGACTTCAACTTCTCTAATATTGATTGGCATCTCCTTAGTGCAAGAGTTTAAGATGGGTCAGAACTTAAATGTTTCCTGGAAGGTTTTCTGACACAATGTGTGAACAGGCTGTCGAGGAGATGCCTTACTAGATCTAGTCCTAGACATTGAACCTGGTCAGGTCACAGATCTCTTGGTGGGTAAGCATTTTAGAGACTGTGTCCGCAACTCCCTGACCTTTAGCGTAGCCTTGGACAAGGATAGGAGTGGATGATATTGGCAAGTGTTTAATTGGGGACGGCTAATTGTGATGCTATTAGGCAGGAAGTTGAAACTGTAACTTGGAACAAATGTTCTCGGAGAAGTGTGCAGTAGAAATATGGATATTGTTTAGGAAGCACCTGTGGGATTCTGGATAAGCTTGTCTCATTGAGACAGGAGTCTGTTGGGAATTTCCAGCCACTTTTTATATCTATATACCATTAGGAGGGGCTTATAGTGTAGAAATTAGCTATCTCATTTACTAGTCTATTGTAGTGCATAACAAAAAATAACTTCTTGGCAATAAAATAATTTGGGACATCCAGAGATCATGAAATGCAAGCTTCTCTTTTTGTTTGCTCTGGATTCCAATTTTATTCTGTTACTATGCAATATTCTCACCCTGGCTAGTGAAAGGTTACTTGAGTTGAATTGTTTTCTGAATTAGTAGAGCATTAAATCACATTCGGAGTAATCAATATGCTTGAGATAGTGACTTGTATATTTATGCTACTGTCCAAATACCTGACAGACCTGGTGGGGTCGGTGGGGTGGAGTGGGGGTGTTACTGATTTCAAAGGATCTGGCTCTTAACTGATAGGTGGTTCCATTTGTATTCATACATTTTCAACCAAGTAACAAAGGAACGAGTGATTATTAACATTCCATTTTCTGTGGTACAATTTTGCTGGCGTTTGAAGGGTAACAATAGATTGCTGCATGTTCTTATTTTCTCTCTACTAATTACTTCCCTGCTCATGCTCCTTTGAAGATTCTCGGGCTGCATGTTAGCGTAGGGGTTTGCACAGTGCTTTACAATACTAGCAATTCCTGCTGCTGCCTGTAAGGAGTTTGTACGTTCTCCCTGTAACCGCATGGGTTTCCACCGTGTGCTCCAGTTTCTTCCCACAGTCCAAGGACTTGCCAGTTGGCAGGTTAATTGGTCTTTGTAAATTGTCCCATGGATAGGCTGGGATTAATTTGGGGGATTGCTTGGCGGTGCGGCTGAAAGTGCCGGAAGAGCCTATACTGCACCATATCTCAATAAGTAGGTAAATAAATAAATAAATCCTAACTTGTGTTGGGTGGGTTAGTTTATATGTTCAAATACCTATTCTATAAACATTAACTGGATAGCAATTCGATTGTCACAGTCTGGTTCTGGCTCATGTATTCATAATTTCTTGTGGGAATGGCTGGATGGATGGTAAACTTGAGAGATTCCATATTAATTTAGACCCTTTGTTAGTTTAAAGGTTACTGCTGTGTCAGCTGAAATAAGATACCATCGAAAAAGAATAAAACCTGTCAGGAGCAACACACACAAAATGTTGGAGGAATTTAGTAAGTCAGACAGCATCTTTGAAGAGGAATAAACAGTCGAGTTCCAGACCAAGACCCTTCATCAGGACTGGAAAGGGAAGAAATTAGAATAAGAAGGTGGAGGAAGGAGGAGGAGTATAACCTGGCAGGTGATAGGTGAGACTAGGTGAGGGGTGTAGGTGGGTGGGTGGGGGAGGGGTTAAAATAAGAAGCTGCAGGTATCTCTGGATGGCAGTGATGGTGATGTATAGAATCTGGCAAGAGAAGCACTCAATCGAATGCAGATACCCCCTCGCTGGGCCCAAACTGTGAGGTCTGGAAATGATTGATTTTCTTATTTTTATTCACTTTAGTGTAATCAGGTTGTGTAGTTTTTGTGCATGTCTAATCTCACCACTATTAAACCATCTGTTTTCATAACTTCAAAAAAAACCTACAGATGCTGGAAATCTAGGTAGACATGGGCATACAGGAAACAGCAGGACAATCGGTCTTTGTGGAAAGAGATACAGAGTTGGTGTTTCAGGTCTGTGACCCTTTGTCAGAACTGGAAAGGAGGAAAGTAGATGATAAATTGGAGAAAAATTAGGGGAGGGATGGAAGTGACAGAGAATACTTCTGAAAGTTGGAGAATTTGATGTGAAGTGTGAAAGGCTATAATGTACCCAGATGGAAAATGAGGTGTTCTTCAAACTTGCACTGTGCCTCATTGTAATAGTACAGGGAGACCACAAAAAGATGTGTTCTGCTAGATTACCACACTGCGGCAAAGATGAAAAGTAACCCTGAAATATTTGTGTTCCTTTAAGGGTTAAGAGTACAGGAATGTGGAACTCAAAAGATCCTATTTTCATAATGAGATACATTTTAAAATTTTGCTTTTCCTGTTATTTTTCTGTTCCTTTCAGGAGTTAAATATATATGCTTGATAGTGTTGCGTGAAATAAGAAAATGCAATAAATTTGTCACAGATTGTCCTGCACCCAAAGGAGGAAAGTGTGCATATAGGCCACATTTTATTTCTTGATAACCTGGCTACATTCTATGAAATTGCTGTGATTGAAATATTAGTCGAATCTTCTCTGCCACAGAGTGCACATTTTTTGCTTTTTCTTTTCACATTGCTATCAGTCTCAACTTTTTTTTAGCTCTGCTGCTTTATAAGGAGTGTTCTCAACACAGCTACAATTATGCATATCATGAGACACAGGTGAGAAGTTGCCATGGACACCAATTTTGTCAGGTTGTGAGGTAATTTCCATACATACTAATCAGATTGTGTAGGCAGCTGATAGGAATTGAGTAGAAGGGAAAGTGGAATATATTGATAGTAATTACATCTTTTGTTGCCACAGAATTTACAGTTGCGTAGCACTATTAACAATCTAAAGTGTCCTAAGCCATATCATGAGTGTTTGGAAATAAACATTTGTCACTCTGTGTCGCTCCACTCTTTAATAAGGGAGGGAGGCAGAAGAAAGGACACTTAGGCCAGGTAGCCTGACTTCAGTGGTTCGGAAGGTGTTTGAATCCATTATTAAGGATGAGGTTCCAGGGTACTTGGAGGCACGTGATAAAATAGGCCAAAGTCAGCATTTTTTTTAAAGGGGAAAAATTGCCAGACAAATCTGTTGGAATTCTTTGATGAAATAACAGGTAGGATGGACAAACGAGAGTCAGTGGATGTTGTTTACTTTGATTTTCATAAGGCCTTTGACAAGGTGCTGCATGTGAGGCTGCTTTACAAGATAAGAGCTTGTGGTATTACAGAAAAGATTCTAGCATGGATAGATGATTGGTTGACTAGCAGGAGGCCAAGAGTTGGAATAAAAGGAGCCTTTTCTGGTTGGCTGCCAGTGACTAGTGGTGTTCTGTAGTAGTTGGTACTGGAACCGCTTCTTTTCACATTATATGTTAATAATTTAGATGATGGAATTGATGGCTTTGTGGCCAAGTTTGAGAATGATACAAAGGTAGGTGGAGGGCTTAGTAGCGTTGAGAAAGCAGGGAGTCTGCAGAAAGATTTAGACAGAATGGGAGAATGGTTAAAGAAGTGGCAGATGGAATATAGATTAGGGAAGTATATGGTCCTGCACTTTGATAGAAGGAATAAAGGCATAGACTATGGGGAAAAAATTTAAAAATTAAAGGTGCAAAGGCACTTGTTAGTTCTTCTGTAGGATTCCTTTAACGTTAACTTGCAGGTTAAGTCGGTGATAAGGAAAATGCCATATTAGCATTAATCTCAAGAGGATGAGAATAGAAGAGCAAGGATGCAATGCTGAGTCTTTATAAAGCACTGGTGAGGCCTCACTTGGAGTATTGTGAGCAGTTTTGGGTCCTTTGTCTAAGAAAAGATGTGCTGCCATTGGAGATGCTCTAGAGGAGCTTCGCAAGAATGATTCCAGGAACAATGTATGAGGAACGTTTGATGGCTCTGGGCTTGTACTCACTGGAGGTTAGAAAAAGAGGAGGGATCTCATGAAACCTATTGAAAGGCCTAGGTACGGTGGATTTGGAGAATATATTTCCTTTAGTTGGTGAGTCTAGGTCTAGAGGGCACAGTCTCAATAGAGGAAGGTGCATTTAGAAGAGAGATGAAGAGGGATTTCTTTAGCCAGATGGTGGTGAATCTGTGGAATTCATTGCCATGGATGGCTGTGGAGGCCAGGTCATTGACTGTATTTAAAGCGGAGGTTGATAGGTTCTTGATTAGTCAGGGTGTCAAAAATTTCGGAGAGAAGATGGGAGAATGGAGTTGAGAGGGATAATAAATTAGCCATGATGGAATCTCAGAGAGGACTTACAGAAACATAGAAAACCTATAGCATAATACAGGCCCTTTGGCCCACAATGCTGTGCCGAACATGTACTTACTTTAGAAATTACCTAGGGTTACCCATAGCCCTCTTTTTTTTTGACTCAGTGGGCCAGATGGGCTAATTCTACTCCTTTGTCTTATGGTCATAGGATCTATTTGATACTGAGCCCATCAGGAGCTTACGAGGCATTTAAACACTCTAAAATAGATTTTATGGACGATCTTTTAAGTAGAAGGGATGTGGAGAGGTTTAAAGAGCTCTTGTCTAAAGGTCTACCAACTGAGTCAGTGATCCCCAATATGCTTCAGGCCAAAATTAGCAGAACACAGAGATCTTGAACAGTTGAAGAGCTAGATGTGATTGCAAAAATTGCTAGGAGCAAAATTGAAGAGATATTTGGTGGGCTGGGGGGGAGCATTCAATTTAAAAATTGAAGTGTTTTGGGAGCTAAATTTGACTGACTGTTGGAACAATGTGTGAATGCAAGTTTGATACAAGGGCAGCAGTTTTGGATGATTTCATGTTTATGAACGCTAGAAAATTTGAGGGGTGTAGTGATGATTTGGGAGATAACTAAGTCATGTATGAGGCTGTTAATAGCAAAGGATTTTCTTAGTGGAAGTTTTGGAGAGGGTGCAGAAGAGGTTTACCAGGATTTCCCTGGATTAGAGAGTATTAGCTAAAAAGAATGGTTGGATAAACTTGCATCTTTTTCTCTGGAGTGTTGGAGGTTGATGGGCAACATGATAGATTTATACAAAATTATGAAAGATATAAGAAGGATAGATAATTGGTCTTTTTCCCAGGGTGGAGATGTCAAATACCGGAAGACATAGTTTAAAGTGAGAGGAGGAAATTTTAAAGGACATTTAAGAGGCGAGTTTCTTTTCTACACGGAGTGCTAGATGCCAGGAATGTGTTGCCAAAGAGACTGGTGGAAGCAAATTCAATAGCAATATTTTAGATGCATTTAGACAGGCACATGAACAGACAGGAAAAGGAAGGATATAGACCATGTGCATACAGATGGGATTAGTTTCTATTGGCATACTGGTCAGCATAGACACCACGAGACAAAATACTGTTCTGTGTTCTGTGTAAATTAGCCGAGGGAGGAATGATTTTCCTAAATTGGAAATAGGTGGTCTTGATGATTAAGCAGATAGATGGTATATTCTCTAAATATTAATTATCCTGTGTATGTTCATATAAAGATAGAGGACTGAAGGGTCTGTTTTGTGTGCTGCACGACTCTATAGCTCCTGTACTTCAATGCTCTTGCAAAAGACTTTTATACACTTTGCCTTCTTAACTGCTTCCTGTACCTGTGTAGTCATTGTAAATGACTTGTTTACAAGGACATCCTAGTTCGTTTTGACATCAACATTTCCCAGTCTCTTGATATTTAAAGCAGATTCCACATTTTCTGATTTTTCTGCCTAAGTGAATAATCTCATTTTTCTGCATTGTACTTCATTTGTTGTTGTCCATTCAGTTATATCCACTTGAAGCCTCATTGCCTCCTCATCATTACTCATATTTCCATTTGAGTTATCAGAAGACTTAAAAAATAATACATTTTGATCCTCCCAGCCAAAGCATTGATGGGGATTGTGTGTAGCAAACACCAATCCCTACAATACCCCTCTAGTCATAGCTTGAACCAATGTATTCCTGCTCTTTGGTTTCTGTACATTAATTAACTCTCAGTTCATGTGAATTTGTAACCCCAGTTCAATATGTACTCTTTCATGAACTTCTTATAAGAGAGCTTAATCAAAATGCACAAGAATGTTTAATCAAAATCCAAATGCACTAGATCCACTGGTTTCCTCTCATCTATCCTATTCAATATATCTTCAAAACACTCTAGTAGAAATGTCGAACATGACCTTTCTTTCATAAATCCATGTTAACTGTGCTTATATTATTATATCCATCTATTCATTCCTCCCTCACTCCCTCCCCCACCCTAGCCTAATCATGGGAGAATTTACAATGACTACGGACTGGTCGGTCTTTAGACCGTGGGAGGAAACCCACGGGGAGAACGTATAAACTCCTTACAGACAGTGGCAAGAATTGAACTGTGCCGCCCAATTCTGAGTGTCTTTATATCTCATCCATTTTTTAAGTAGATTCCAGCAGGTACTGATTTCAAGCTGGAGCTCAGTGATTGTCATTCCCTGTTTGCTCTCCCCCTCCTGACTTCTTTAAGATGATGGCAACATATTTGCCACCCTAGAATCTGCATGAACCATTCCAGAATAAATATAATTTTAATTTTGGATTATGATATCCAGAGTATCCACCATCTCTTATCCACCTCTTTCAAAATCTGGGATGTGGGCATTGGGTCTTTGGGATTTATCATTAGTTTTCAGTTTAACTATGTTATCTAGCAGTATTTTTAATCTAATACTAATTTCTTTCTTATCTTCCTTTGCACTGAGCCAATGCTTCTGAAGTATTTGTGGGAGGTTTATTTGGTGCTCTTCCATGAAGACAGACACATAGTTCCTGTTTAATTCTCCTGACATTTTCTTGTCCCTTGTTATAAATTCTCCTGTCATTGATGTAAGACACCTACATTTACTCTTGTTACTCATGGAATCTTTAACAGTCTGTTCTAAATTTCTTGCAAGTTTCCTCTCATAATCTGTTTTCTTTTTTATTATCAATTTCTTTGCCATAATTTGCTGAATTCTAAAATGCTCCCAATCTTTAGTGTTACTGTTTGAATAAGCAATTTCCTTTGATTTAAAAATACATTTAATTTCTCTTCTAATCCATTGTTGGAGCACATCTCTTGTTGTGTTTCTGTGTCTTAAAAGAATGTATGTTTATTATAAATCATATATCTTAAATATTGCCTGTCCATTGTCATACTCTTCAACACAGTTTCCGATAAAACATGGACAATCTGCATTCATTTCTTCGTACTTTCCCTGGTTTCAGATTACACTGCATCACCTTCAGACTGAATGTAAAATTCTGTCATATTCTGGTCACTCTGTCCTGAGGGGTTCCTCCCAACAAGATTATTGATTACAAGAGGCGTAAGAGTGCAGATGCGGGAACCTGGAGCAACAAATAATCTGCTGGAAAACTTAGCAGGTTGAGCAACATATGTTGGTTAGGGAAAAGAATTGGCAGCATTTTGGGATGGAAACTGCATTACGAATATTAACTAACTCTTTCTTGTTAGATGTTTACTTTGATCTTAAATAGTCTATTCCTAACTGGATTCTCAACAATGTAACAGAGAAATCTATCTTTTATTAAGAATTCATCCTCTACATTATAAGTACTAATTTGATTTGTGACGTCAGTATGTAGACTAAATTCCTCTATGATTAATTCCTATGAGATGTGTTTCATCTACACCATACTGTATATCACAACTACTATTCTGAGATCCATAAACAACTCCCACCAATGTTTATCTGCCTTCTGCTGCTTCTTAGCTCCACCTGAACTTGCTGTACAGCTTTAACTGACTTTCAAAGCCAAGATCCTTTCTAATTGCGTTGCTGGTGTTATCACTTATTAACAGTGCAACTCCGCCTTTACCTATCCTCCCTATGTGCTGTATTTAGTTTACAGAGTTGTTGCTTCCTCCAGCCACACTTTTGTACTTACAATTAAATTATACTATTCTCTCCTTTTGTGCCATTAATTTAAACCACTTTGGGTCAAGTGCCTTTCAAGTTTAGACTTTTATACTATTTGGTTATCTGGTTGCCATTGTTTCCATTGTCTTCGCAAACACAAGGAAATCTGCAGATGCTGGAAATTCAAGCAACACACACAAAAAATGCTGGTGAACACAGCAGGTCAGGCAGCAACTGTAGGAAGAGGTACAGTCGACGTTTCGGGCCGAGACCCTTCGTCAGGACTAACCAAAAGAAGAGATAGTAAGAGATTTGAAAGGGGGAGAGGGAGATCCGAAATGATAGGCGGAGACAGGAGTGGGAGGGATGGAGCTAAGAGCTGGAAAGTTGATTGGCAAAAGGGGATACGAGGCTGGAGAAGGGAGAAGATCATGGGACAGGAGGCCTAGGGAGAAAGAAAGGGGGACGGATGGGCAAGGAGTTATAGTGAGAGGGACAGAGAGAGGGGGGAAAAAAGGGAAAAGGAAAAAATAAATAAATAGAGGATGGGGTACAAAGGGGAGGTGGGGCATTAACGGAAGTTAGAGAAGTCAATGTTCATGCCATCGGGTTGGAGGCTACCCAAACGGAATATAAGGTGTTGTTCCTCTAACCTGAGTGTGGCTTCATCTTTACAGTAGAGGAGGCCGTGGATAGACATGTCAGAAGGGGAATGGGACGTAGAATTAAAATGTGTGGCCACTGGGAGATCCTGCTTTCTCTGGCGGACAGAGCGTAGGTGTTCAGTGAAACTGTCTCCCGGCCTGCGTCAGTTCTCGCCAATATATAGAAGGCCCCATCGAGAGCACCGGACGCAGTATATCACCCCAGCCGACTCACAGGTGAAGTGTCGCCTCACCTGGAAGGACTGTCTGGGGCCCTGAATGGTGGTGAGGGAGGAAGTGTAAGAGCATGAGTAGCACTTGTTCGGCTTACAAGGATAAGTGCCAGGAGGGAGATCGGTGGGAAGGGATAGGGGAACGAATGGACAAGGGAGTCGCATAGGGAGTGATCCCTGCAGAAAGCAGAAAGAGGGTGGGAGGGAAAGATGTGCTTAGTGGTGGGATCCTGTTGGAGCCACGGAAGTTACAGAGAATTATATGTTGGACCCGGAGGCTGGTGGGGTGGTAGGTGAGGACAAGGGGAACCCTATTCCTAGTGGGGCGGCGGGACAATGGGGTGATATGTGTGAAATTGGAGAGATGCATTTGAGAGCAGAGTTGATGGTGGAGGAAGGGAAGCCCCTTTCTCTAAAAAAGGAGGACATCTCCTTCGTCCTGGAATGAAAAGCCTCATCCTGAGAGCAGATGTGGCGGAGATGGAGGAATTGCGAGAAGGGTATGGCATTTTTACAAGAGACATTGTCTTATTTATTTTGCTGACTACATGTCTAGCCTGAACTTCAATCTTTGTTTCAGTCAAATTCACATTTTCTCTGGGATTTCACTCCTCCTGCCAGACTGATTTACCCCTCTCCAATCACAGACATATTCTATTGTAGATGAAGTATGAATTATTAATAAAAAAGTTGGCATAAAAAGAAATTGAGTTTAAAGTGTGTCATGGAAGCGTACTATCCCAACTAGGCATTTTGTATATATTTGAGATTAACATTTAACCATCTGACCACATCACTCCCATGAACACTACCTCACTACTTTTTATTTCTGTTTCTGCTCTGCTTATTTAACTATTTAATATACATATAATCTTACTGTAATTTACAGTTTTATATATATATTATCGTGTATGGCATTGTACTGCTGCTGCGAAGTTAACAAATTTCATGACGAATGCTGGTAATATTAAACTTGATTCTGATTTTTCTATAACAAATTAACAATTAGGTATATCTAGATTACCTTCAGACTGTTGTTGAGACATAATTTATACCTTTAAATGAATTGATCTTACTTGAATAAATTTTATTTGGAAGGCAACAACAGGATCAAAATCATATCCTGCATGTTGAAATAACATTCTGTCTTTAGATCATATATTAAAAGTTAATTACTTTGACTAATAAGTTGCAGAGGGAATAGAGTAGATTTATTAGTGTGCTAGAAGTCCCTTGTGATTATAGGTTGTTTGCAGTGCAGCTGGAGTGGGATTTAAATGGTTCAGGTAATTGTAACACCATTTTCAAAATGAAAGTAGTTCTAGCAATTGCATTATGAATTAATGTAGAATGAAAACTGGCAAATAGAAATAACATATTGTCAAATAATATAGTCAAAATTCAATCGTATAGAATGCTAAAGCGATTACGAGAAAATCTGTAAATGCTGGTCCACGACCCTGGTGCTCCTCCCCCTTCCCTTGCTAACATGGTCTTCTGTCCTCTCCCATCAGATTCTCTCTTCTCCGGCCCTTTAATCTCTTTCACCAATCAGCTTCCGAGCTCTTTACTTCAACCCCTCCCCGTCCTGCTTTCACCTACTACTTGTCACCTTATCCTTCCTCCCCTCCCTGCCCCCCACCTTCATAGACTTACTCCTTTCCCCTTCCTTTTCAGTCCTGATGAAGTGTCTCAGACCAAAACACTGATTGTTTACTCTTTTCCATAGATGCTGCCTGGCCTAATGTTAAAGCAATATTTGCATTGTCATATTTTGGCAACATCTGGAAAGCATTTTATGAAGGAAATATTCAGTATGGCTAAAGGAAAAGAATAAAAGTAGGCGGACTGTCTTCTACTGATCTGAACAAAAAATTTAAAGGTGATGAGATTGATAAAGCTAAATCTTGAATAGTTTAGGTCATAAGAATTGTTACAGTGAGCAGAGCAAACTGCAAGCCAAATGCTGTTGTACACCCTTAACACAGTGTTGGTTTCAGTTTATTATGCTGGGCTTTCTTTCAAAAACCTATTTAGAAATAGTGGGATAGTGAAAGCACTTTTCAAATAAGAAGGAGCCAAGGCTCACTTTGAATGTAAACTAAAATACAGAAGCTTAAGTGTCTTGAGAAAGGATAGCAGAAAAGACGCAAGAACCCAAAAAAATAGGAGCTGGGGTAGGTCACAGGCCGATCAAAATGATCAAGGCTGGTGTGTACTCACCTCAATTCCTCTTCTGTGCCATTTCTTCATTCTCCTTTATTTACCAATCTATCAAATATTTATCGCACTCCAGTTTAAATGCTTGTAATCAATTGGCTTCTGCCATCTACCGGGGCAGAATGTTTTTAGAAGTAAGTGTGTGTGTTTGTGTTGTGTACCGTGTCTTGGTGAAGTAGCCAAGGTAATCAAAGGTTCCACCCATCCCAGGCATTTTCCCTTTTCCAGCCCCACCCCCCCACATTCCAACTCCTGCCTTTTCCTTGTCCTGCCTAAATGTATTGTTTTAATAAAATGATCTGTTTGGATGACAAGCAAAATTATGTTTTTCACTATACCTCAGGATATGTGACAATTATTAATAAATCAATTTACTAATTAGATTAACTGACTAGCTTTTTGCGATTCATGCACTGGAACATCTGGATCCCTCTGTACTTCACTCATTTGGATTTTCCCTCCATTTAGATAGTAACCAGTTATTTGATTTCTCATACCAAAATACATAACCTCAAACTTTAAGCTCCATTTGCCAGTCTTTTGCTCACTCATATTATCTATCTATATCCCACTGCAGTGTCACGTTATCCGTATCACAGTATTCACTGATTTTCATATGATTGGGAAATTCAGAAACCTTTCATGCTATTTGTACTTTCCTCTAGGTCAATAATGTAAGTAGTGTACAATTGTGGGACAAGAACTGATTATTGCACGACTCTACAAGTTACCTCTTGATCTGAGAAGAACCCATTTACCCAAATCTCTGTGTCAATGTCACTTTTCAATCCACTTTAACAAACAGCCTCTGATACCATGGGCTTTCAGTTTCTGCATCAGACTCTTATATGGCACCTTCAAATGCCTTTGGGAAATCTAAATACACCTTATCTATAGATTCCCCTGAATCAACTCTCCTTGTTACATCCTCAAGGAATGCAATGAAATTTGATGAACATGATTTACCCTTCATAAAAACATTTTGCACCAGTGTGCAAAAGACAACAATCTGTACAAACACAGAAAGAAATAATAATAATAAATAAGTAATCAGTAAATATGGAGAACATGAGATTACAAGTCCTTGAAGGTGGATCCATTAGTACTGGGAACATTTCAATGATGGGGCAAGTGAAGTTGAGTAAAGTTATCTTTTTAGGTTCAGCAGCCTGATGGTTGAGGGGTAGTAATGGTTCCTGATCCTAGTGGTGTGAGTCCTGAGGCACCTTTACCTTCTTCCTATTGACAGCAATGAGAAGAGAGCATGTCCTGGGTGGTGTGGGTTCCTGATGATGGATGTTGCTTTCCTGTGACAGCGTTTCATGCAGATGTGCTCAATGATGGGGAAGACTGGACTATATCCACTATTGTTTTGTAGGATTTTACTCGTCAGTGTTTCCATGCCAGGCTGTGATGCAGCCAGTCAATATACTCTTCACTACACATCTTTAGAAATCTGTCAGTTCTAGATATCATGCCGAATTTCCCCAAACTCTTAAGGAAGTAGAAGCACTGCTGTGCTTTCTTCATAATCACACTTAACATTTTAGACCAGGACAGGTCCTCTGAAATAATAACACCAAGGGATTTAAAGTTGCTGACCCTCCACCTCTGACCCTTTGATGAGGACTGGCTCATGGACCTCTGATTTCCTTTTCCGGAAGTCAGTAATAATCTCCTTGATCTTGCTGACATTGAGCAAGAGGTTGTTGTTATGGCACCACTGAGCCAGATTTTCAATCTCCCTCCTATATGCTGATTTATCACCACCTTTGATTTGGCCTGCAACAGTGGTGTCATCAAGTTCTACCATGTTATTTGTATTTCGTCTGTCTGATCTCTTGGGATATAAGCAATATCTTCCACTTCAAAGACTGTTGCAGAAAATGTGATCAATATTTTGTTTGTTGATATTAATTTGCCAGTCTCATACCCTGGAGGACCCACATTTGCCTTTGCTTTCCTCTTCCTCTTTTTATATCCATATAAATTTTAGAGTCATACAGCTTAGTAACAGGCCATTCAGCCCACATCTATGCTGATGAGTGGGCACCCATTCTTAATAATCCCACTTTCTGTGTATAGTTGGTTCAGGTGCTTGTCTAGACCCTCCTAAATATTGTTGGTGTTTCTGCTTCCACCATTCTCTTTGCAGTGCGTTCCAGGTACTCTGTACTCGCTGGATGAATCAAAGTCACCCTCACATGCCCTCCAAATCTCTTATCCCTTATCCTAAATCTATCTTTTTTAAGTTTATTCACATCCACTCCAAGAAAAGATCTTCTGCAATTATCCTACCTCTGCCGCCCATGATTTTTATACACCTCAATCACGTCCCTTCTAAACCTCCTCCTCTGCTCTAGGGAAAACAGATCTCACAATTAAAATGCTTCAGCCCAGTCAATATCTTCGTGAATCCTGTCTATATCTTTCCTGCACTGTCTATATCTTTCCTGTAGCATCGTAGAGTGTAGTACTCCAGCTGACATCTAACCAGTGATTCCTCTCTCCCCTTTTAATTAGTTTAAAGCTACTACAACTGTAGGGAAACAAGAGGAATTCTGCAGATGCTGGAAATTCAAGCAACACACTTTATCAGAGTTGCTGGTGAACGCAGCAGGCCAGGCAGCATCTCTAGGAAGAGGTACAGTCGACGTTTCAGGCCGAGACCCTTCGCCAGGACTAACTGACTAACGTTAGTCCTGACGAAGGGTCTGGGCCTGAAACGTCGACTGTACCTCTTCCTAGAGATGCTGCCTGGCCTGCTGCGTTCACCAGCAACTTTGATAAAGTGTGTTGCTACAACTGTAGGGTCACAGTTTGCTAAGTCACTAGCCCAGGCTCAGTTCAACTGGAGCCCATCCCAACAGATCTTTCCTTTTCAAGTGCTGATAGCAGTGTCTCATGAATTGGAACCCATTTGTCCCTTGCCAAACTTTGAGGCACCCATTTACTTCTTAGTTCTTTTTATCCCTTGCCAATTTGCGCGCGGCTCAGGTATTAATCCACGTTCGTGGTTCTGCTTTTCAATTTAACTTTGAGCTCTTCATAATCCTTCAGCAGAACCAGCTTCCTCATCTTTGCTATGTTGATAGTGCTGACATGGACCTCGATCACTGGATCCTCGCCCATCCATTCCAAGTTCTTCTTCAGTCCAGTAGAGATGCTCTTAACCTTACTGCCAGATAGGCAGCATAATCTTCAAGACTCTACCTTTGCTGTGGAGCACAGTGTATTTTGTCCGAACTATGCTATCCACGTTCCTCTAACTATGCCATCTAAATTAGTTGAAGTTTAACACAGTCAACTTAATTATTTTTTAGAAGATGGAAGGTTTCACAAATGGTTCCTAAGTAGTGCTCACTTGCTATCAGCCTTTCCATCACAAAGCTGCTGTTCTGCATGTCTGGGACCTGTGCCAATATCCAGCAGATTTGTTGTTATTTAGCTGGGCGCTGGTCAGATATTACAGATTTGTTCTGTGATCTGAGCAAATGAGACAGAATTGGCCGTGGCACCAACTGCCCCCTGGGAGAAAATTAAGGGAATTAAGAAATTACCTTTTAAATTTTATTTGCCTAATATTTTGAAGCAATAATACTTCATTGAAAGTGACAGTGCCACTACATTAAACTGTTTCTATTATGAGGCATATAAAAATAAATATATTTTCCACCCCTTTGTTTTTATGGCCTGGTAAATTTCTTTCATATCATTTATCCTTCCCTAAAGTGGAGAACAGATCTTGTCATGTATGTTATTACTTGTAATTGTTCTTGCAATGTACTATTGAACAAGGTCCCTCTAAGGTCTCGACCTTTACTATCTCTGTAGTTCATTTCAGCTCTTTTAGCCCTCCGGGATTATTTTCAAGACTCTAATTATGAGTTCTTGCATGCTGTTAATTGTAATACTCTATTGTTGGCAGCTGTTAGTTACAGATACAGTGCAGAATTGGACCTTCAAACTGCACTTTCCAGCAACCTCTGATTTAACGGTAGCCTAACGGGACAATTTAGAATGATAAATTAACCTACTAACTGGTATGTCTTTGGACTGTGAAGGGAAACTGGAGGATCTGGCAAAATCCCATGCATTCCGTAGACCATAAGACAAAGGAGCAGAAGTCGGCCATTCGGCCCATCGAGTCTGCTCTGCCATTTTATCATGAGCTGATCCATTCTCCCATTTAGTCCCACTCCCCCGCCTTCTCACCATAACCTTTGATACCCTGGCTACTCGGATACCTATCAATCTCTGCCTTAAGTACACCCAATGACTTGGCCTCCACTGCTGCCCGTGGCAACAAATTCCATAGATTCACCACCCTCTGGCTAAAAAAATTTCTTCGCATTTCTGTTCTGAATGGGCGCCCTTCAATCCTTAAGTCATGCCCTCTCGTACTAGGCTCCCCCATCATGGGAAACAACTTTGCCACATCCACTCTGTCCATGCCTTTCAACATTAACCGTTGGGAGTACGTATGGACTCCTTAAAGATGATGGTGGAATTGAACCACGAACTCCCAACTATGAGCTGTAATCACATTGCGCTATCCTCTCCACTGCCATGGTGCCCTGCATGTGAGGATGCCCTAAACTCTGGCATTGTTAAATCTCACTTACATTCAAACATTGTTTTCCAGAACACCTGTGAAGCCCCTTGCGATATTCTGTGATGCTAATTGAGCAACAGCAGTGCAACTCCTTGTTTTGTTGAAATGTCTTCAACATCCACACTCCAGTTTTCAAAACCTTCAATGTCTTCTTTCCTCCTTTTTGCCAGGATCTTCAGAACTATCTGCTGTTTTCCTCCTTTTGCATTGGGTTTCTTTTTAACCCTACCCCCTTCGACTTGCAGGTTACTTATGATTAATGTGCTTTTAAGAACTTCATATCACTACTCTTCATAATGACCATTGTAGGTATAAACACCCATACTACTTTGAACTGTTCCTTCCTGGTTTTTAAAAGACTTGTATATGTTTCCACCACACTCCCTTTCCCTTCTTCCACAATCTTTCTATTATTCCTCCTTTGCACCTGACCAAAGACCACACCCTTTCTTCCAACCTTTCTACAGAATCAACTTTCTAACTGTGGTGGATGCTGCAGAAATACAAGTCATTATCATTGATGAACAGTTAAAATACCTTTGAAAGAATAACCTTGACAAAATAATTAGAGGAATTTCAGAAATTCAAAAGAGCAAATCCCAGCTGGAATAATGACAATGGGCTGCAGTGTTTGATCTATCTCCACTGATACCACTTAACTCAATCAAATCAGAGGCTGCATTGACATCACCCAAAAATCTGTTGCTTAGGTAACATTTTAGAATATTTTAAACATCTACCCACATACACAGTGAGCAGCTCTGTCGAACCTGCTCAGTATTTCTCAAGTAGTTCTTGCTTATTGGGGAATGTGTATATTTTGTTGAAAAATGTTCTCCCAACGTATTGCTAAATGTCCAGTTTACTTTTGGTGACTGTAAATACTTATTTTATGTAAATGTCTTTCAGTTGGTTGTTGTCATTTTCTAGTTTTTTTTGCTTCTCCCCCATGATGGGGTAACATTCTGAACCATTCTTGATTATTTGTCACACAACATCTATTTCAACAGCCAAGTGGTCCAGTTGTCTGGGCAATCTACTTAGAAAATGTAAAATGTTGTTTTGCAGCTTCGTTCTTAGAAGTAGAGTGGTAATAAATTATTGTATATTTGGCATTATCAATTGTACATATTCCTGTTCCCATGCCCATTAAAGAATATAAGTTTTAAAAAGTTCTTGCACTTTTTCTGTGGTCAAGAGCATTATTAAAAGAATAACGAATACTATTGCTCGGATTGCAGGAATTACAGGCTACCATAGGTGAGAGGAGGAAACTGCATTAGTGGGATATAGTGAGAATAACCCTGGTGCCAGTTTTCTAGAGGATGAGTCTGCACATTGCTTCTGCTGGTGAGAATGGAGATCAAAACTTTAATAGGCTATCTGACAGAACTCTGGAAATGCTTGGCACAGTGAGAGGAAAATAAGTATGTAGTGTAAAAGAACACCCCTTTGAAGGATTCTTAGCAACCCAGCAAATTGTTAACACAAAAGAGTCTGCAGATGCTAGAAATCCACAGTAGCACAGGCAAAATGCTGAAGGAAGTCAGCAGGTCATGCAGCATCTATGGACAGGAATAAAGAGCTAACGTTTCTGGTCCGGACCCTTTATCAGGACCCCAGCAATCTATTCTCTCTCAGAAAACAAAGATAACTGAGATGCTACTCCCATGAAAATTGTTTGTAGCTCTGTGGGGCATAAATCTAATTTCATTTGCATATGTAGCAGCATTGGTGCATTCATGGCTGCCTTTTCCTCGGTGTTCTTGCTCACTTGTAGCTAAACTTTCAGGGAAGTTCATCAGATAGCGTGGTGGAAAGAGGAATGGACTTAACATTTCAAATGGATGTATTTTGCAGTTAAAACACAAATAAGCTTTAGTAAAGGAAAATAAAAAAAAACTTGCTGGAAATTTGAACTGTCAAAAGATAATGTCCGAAACAGTCAGTAGGTGCGGCAGTTATCTGTGGAAAACAAAACACAGTGTTTTAAATACAAGAGCCATGATCAAGACAAGAAAAATAAGAAAACAAAGGTGTATTCATTACTTTCAGTAAGCTTTCTTGTTCAAGAGCGTTGATGTTTCATACCAGGCTGATTTGCAACCAGTCACAATATTTTCTTCACTGAACATCCATAGAAATTTGTCAGAGTTTTAGATGACATGCCAAATCTTCACAAACTTCTGAGAAAGTAGAGACGCTGCAGTGCTTTCTTAGTAATGAAACCAGGACAGATCCTCCAAAATAGTAACACTGAGGAACTTAAAGTTGCTGACCCTCTGCACCTCTGATGCTCAATGAGGACAGGCTCATGGACCTCCTGTATCCTCCTCCTGAAGTCAATAATCAATTCTTTTGTCTTACTGATATTGAGTCAGAGATCTTTGTTCTGGCATCACCGTCCAGATTTTCAATCTCCTTCCTAAATGCTGATCCGTCACTACTTTGATTTGGCCAAAGACAGTGATGTTGTCATTAAACATAAATATGGCATTGGACCTGTGTTTAGCCTCACAGTATTAAGTAAAATTGAGTAGAGCCAGGGGCTAAGCATATTGCCTTGAGGTGCATCTGTGCTGATGGTGATTGTAGGAGACATGTTGCCAAACCAAACCGACTTGAGTCTGCAAGTGAAGAAATCGAGGACACAGTTGCATAAGGAAGTACTGAAGCCTAGGTCTTGGAGTTTATTGATTAGTTCTGAGGGAATGATAGTATTGAATGCTGAGCTGTATTCAATGAAGAGCATACTGATGTATGTATCTTCACCGTCCAGATTAAGCCATTGTGGCAGGTTACCATGTTCTTCTTAGGCACTGGTATTATTGAAGCTTGCTTGAAGCAGTTAGGCACCTCAGACTGCCAAAGTGAGAAGTCAAAGATCTTGGTGAACTCTCTAGCCAGTTGTTCAGTACTGATCTTTAGTACTTGGCCAGGTACTCTGCCTGGGCCAGATACTTTCCATGGTTTCACCCTTGTGAAGGATGCTCTCATGTCGGCCTCAGAGACTGAAATCACAGGGTCTTTGGGGGCTGTGGGAGATTGGGAAGATGCCTGCATGTTTTGATGGTCAAAGTGAGCATAAAAGGCATTGTTCATTTTGGAGTGAAATCTTATTGTCACCTATGTCGCTTGGTTTCACTTTGTAGGAGATGATAGCACTCAAGCTCTGCCACAGCTGTCGAACATCCTTCACTGATTCAAGTTTGGAAATGGCATTCCAGAGGTCGTACCTGAATGTCACTGATCTGGCCCTCCGCAGTTTGTGGATCTTACGGTTTATCCAAGGCTTCTGGATGGGGAAGACTCTGAATGATTTTGTGGGTGCTCACTCATCTTTGACTGTTTTTATGGTCCATGATGACTGTAGCGTATTCATTCAGATATCTGATGGGTCCTTGAACATGGCCTAGTCTGCTGACTCGAAGCAATCCTGTAGCCACTCCTCTGCCTCCTGCAACCACCTCTTTATTGACCTTATCTCTGAAGTCTTACTCTTTAGCATCTGCCTGTATGCAGTTAGAAGGACAAACAGATGGTCAGATTTCCCAAAATGCGATCAGGAGATGGAACGGTAGGTATACCTTACCTTAGTATAACAATCATATTATATGGGTGACAACACTGATTTCATTGTGAGCATCTTGTGCTTTTGAATGGCTTTCAGAATGGAATGAAAAACCAAGTGATTAGAGGATGAACTTAATTTCCTGGTTTGGCACAGTGATTTGAAGGTGGGATTGCAAAATGAAAACATCCTTACTGCCTGGCAAGCATCATTTTTATTTAATACCCAGAGGATGCGGTCATCACTAAAAAGGCTAGCATTTATTTCCATAATAGTGTAAGGAAACAGTGTACCTTTGAGCCTGCTTTACCATTCATCGGGACCATGGCATATTTTCTACCTCAATCCACGTCTTACACTGTCTCCCATCCTCACATTCCTTGATTCACTTAATACCCAGACAGTTATTGACCTCAGTCAGTGGCTGAAATGGCAGGAATGAGAATTTCAAATCCAAAGATTCTATTGTAGGAGTTTGTTCTTGCATCTGTGCTAAATGTTCTCTGTAACACCAGAACACCAGATCTCGGCTCCTCAGCTGAGAGATGAATCTTTCCTGGATATATCCTAAAAATACAGTGAAAGTAATGTGAACATTTGGTGATGTTTCTCAATTTTGATATTGTTTCTGAACTTTAGGGAGTACCAGATTAGTCTACACAATATTTCTTACTCAATATTTGCCATCCAGGCAATCAGCTTGTAGAGTGTTTGTGACACTCTCTCTGTGGCAAGTATTTCCATTTTTAGGCAACAAAGCCAAAACAGTACACAATACTGTACATATGGTGCTCACCAAGGTGCTATATGAATGCAATAAAACATCCATACCGAAATACTCTCTCAATAAAAGCTAATGTGCTGTTTGCTTTCCCAATTGTCTGTTGCACCAGAGGTGAAAGGAAATTTTGGAGATTTGGCTATAAACCATGAGAATTACGTTTTTTGAAAAATTGGCTTAAAAGAGGTCTATTAAAACATATTTATGTCCCAAGAAGGCATTCCCTAAGAAATTAGATTAAATATACACCCAGTGACCACTTTAATGGGTACACCTTTATATATCTAGGTAATTAATGGAAATATCTAATCAGCCAATAATGTGGCAGTTACTCAATGCATAAAAGCATGTAGACATGATCAAGAGGCTCGGTTGTTGTTCAGACCAAACATCAAAACGGGGAAGAAATGTGATCTAAGTGATTGTGGACGTGGAATGATTGTTGGTGCCAGACAGGGTGGTTCAAATATCTCAAAAACTTAATCTCCTGGGATTTTCATAAATAGTCATCTCTAGAGTTTACAAAGAATAGTGCAAGTAATATCCAAAGAGTGGCAGTCTCGTGGGTGAAAATACCTTATTAATATCAGAGGTCGAAAGAGATTGGTCAGACTAGCTCAAGAAGGCGACAGTAACTCAGTTACAACAGCGGGGTGCAGAAGAGCATCTCTGAATACACAGCACATAATTTGAAGCAGCAGAAGACTATGAACATACACTTAGTGGCCACTTTATTAGGTACATGAGGTATTGTGCCTAATAAAGTGGGCACTGAGTGTGTGTTTGCTTTAGTTCCTCAAACTACCTGCAGCATCAGAATTGTTGCAAATGATCCACTGTAATTGCTCAAGGGTGGCAAAAGGCATAATGAGTAAGTGTGGGATTTCCATTTCCAGGAAGGACAATTTAATTGGCTGTTCTTTTGCTGCTTTCATCTAAATTCTGTCATAAATACATCCCAATAAATATTGGCAACTTGCTTCCAATTTCTGATAGAGTGTAATGGATCTTTACATAAAGATACTTTACTCTTCACTCTTGTATTTTTCATTGGCTCTTTTGGCATGCGCGTGCTGTTTCACAATAACCATTTGTCCTCTATTTTTCATGAGTGTTGAAGAGCTCTTCGGTTGCAATCGTCCATGAAACCCATTGTTTCATTTCACACCAGCAATTACATTTTTTTTTAGCAACCCTCAGTGAATAAAAATCATGCATGGAGACCACACTGAATTTACTTGTCCAACCGGGTGCTCCAGTTTCCTCCCACAGTCCAAAGACATGCCCGTTGGAAAGGTAATTGGTCATTGTAAATTGTCCTGTGATTGGGCTAGAATTAAATCAGGGGACAGCTGGACAGCATGGCTCGAAGAGACAAAAGGGTCTATTCCACGTTGCATCTGAATAAATAAATAAACTCAGACACCTTTTGTGCTGTCTGTGCACTACTGTGCCACACCCCTCCCCATCCCTTCTTTTGCCCGCTACGCCGCTGGCGCTTGTGAAGGTCCACCATCTCTTGTGGCGTTCACAGTGTCCTTCATTGTGTTAGTAGCTACCTCTCGGTTTTCACTACTGTCGGTCATGCAAGTCCTGGGTGGAGAGTCAGGAATATGGTTGCACTCAGATGTAGAGGGATTCTTCATTGCTGTTTCTGTCACGGTTTTGTCTGACCAGTCAGGGTTGTTAGCCCTGACCTGAACCCCTGAACCTAGAGGATTGGTGGATCTGGCCTCTACCCTTTGACCTGTCGGCATGGGTGACCGTACCAAGAGCCAAAGCATAAAGGCCTGACTCCAGCCAACATATCTCTCTGTGTCATTGAGGCACGCAAGTTTCCAAACCCAATGACAAGGTTGTGGTCCTCTTGGAGGTTTAAAAAAAAGTGTAGATATAAATCCCACCCCAACCCCTGGTTTAGCGTTAAATCGTGAACCACATTCGTTTTAATTATCTATGAAGTTAGCAGTGTTTAACTAATTTGGGAAATATATGCTGTAAGTTTCTGTTCTTTATTTTTGTATATTTACTGTCCAAGAAATATATTCAACTGTCAAAAATCTATCCCAATGGATAAATTTTTTTTTGTCTTAGAACATATGTTTTGGTTACAATTGCTAAGCATTTGCAACACACATGCTACATTCCATAATTCTTTTCATCAGAATCTACTTCTGCATAACTTGCAAGGCAGATTTTGGTGTTGTTGTGTTATGATACACAGTGGAAGAAACATTTACTTCTTTCTGATACACAATTCAATTGGGTGCGGTAGAGTTTATCAGTCACCATGTGCTTGTCCCACGATTGTTGACATACATATATATTGACCATTTCATTAGAGACTAGTATATAAAGTATCAGAGAATCTAGGTTGCTGATTCTGCAAAATGTTGTAACCTGCATTTTAGAAATACTAAGGCTTTGCTTCTCCTGTGCTGCCTTTGAGAAGAGAGGTGTCATCTTCAGAAATACAGGAAGCACGGAATTGCTTTCTTGACTCGGACTGTGACTTTGTAATCCTGACATTGGACAACGTATTTGAAAGGCTGCTTCTTTGTGAACTATGAGCAGCTGTGAATTTTGTTGCAGGCAGCACCTGTGTTCTGATGTTACTCACTGACATTGACAGTAGTGACCAATTAAGGTACCCAATTTTATTTATTTTTATTTAGAGATACAGCATAGTAACAGACCCTTCCAGCCCAACAAGTAGTCTGTATTGCCCAGTTACACCCATGTGACCAATTAACATACTAACTTGTACCAGCACAGTACCATAGTGGGTAACAAACGCTTTACACTTCAGGCAATCCAGGTTTAATTCATGCCGCTGCCTGTAAGGAGTTTGTACGTTCTCCCCATGACCACATGGGTTTCCTCTGGGTACTTTGGTTTCTTCCCACAGTCCAAAGAGGCACTGGTTGGTAGGTTAATTGGTCATTGTAAATTGGCCCGCGATTAGGCTAGGATTAAATCGAGGGATTGCTAGGCAGCGTGGCTCGAAGGGCAGGAAGGGCCTATTCCACACTGTATCTCAATTAAATAAATAAATGTCTTTGGAATGTAGGAGGAAACTGGAGCATCCAGAGAAAACCCATGTGGTCACGGGGAGAATGTACAAGTTCCTTACATCAGCGGGAATTGAACCCGGATCGCTTACAGTGTAATGATGTTATACCAGCTGCTATGCTACCGTACTGCCTCAAATATTTCATGTGATGTATTACTCTGTTTGTAAGTCTCAGGAGAAACATTCAAACTCCACACAGATAACACCCAAAGTCATAATTGAACTCAACTCTCCAGCATTGTGAGGCAGTGGCTTTATTAGATGTGCCACAGTCCCAGCAAGCCATATGGTCACCCTGACTATAAATGCATAATTCTTAAAGTAGTACTGTTTACATTCTTTGATTTTTGGCCAGGACTTTCCCCTAACAACTGCAACTATCTGTTTCTGAGCTAGTTCCAGTAAATAAGTATCCCAGTGCTGGAAGTAAAGAAAGGGCTTAAGTTTATATTGACATAAAGCATGCTATGACAAGGTTGGTAAGGCTAGTTTGTTAAATTTGAAGTCTCAGAATCTGCTTAAATATTGCCAGTGGTGGATAGTTCTATTATGTATAATATCTTCTCTGCCTGAAACCTCATTGGAGGAAGTGAGATAAGAATTTGGAGGGAAGCGAGATGAGGTTCTTGAGAGCAGGAGGAAGCAAATTCAGGATCATGATTTTTTTTGTTGTATTCTTTGTGATTTACATATTGTTGGCAAAGTCAGAATTTAAGAATTCCCTTGTAAAACTGGTGGTGAGTTGCCATTCTGAACTGCTAAGGCCATACATTGAAGGTACTTTCACAGAACTTCTGGTTAGAGAGTTTTGGGTTTTAGACCCAACAATGATGAAGGCACAGTACCATGTGTCGAATTGATAACTGTGTGACCGAACAGGAAAAGCAGGTTTGTAGTTCCCTTACATATGCTGTCCTTGTCCTTCTAGGACCCAGAAGGGGTTCCCAACCTTTTTAATGCCATGGACCCCTACCATTAACCAAGGGGCTCCTTTTCTAGGTGGTTTTGAAGGTGGGTTTGTCAGAGTTCAAAGTAAATTTATTATCAAAGTATATATATGTCACCATATATAATCCTGAGATTCGTTTTCTTATGGACCTACTCAATTAGTCAATAATAGAATAATAACCATAATAGAATCAATGAAAAATGCACCAATTTGAATGTTCAACCAGGGTGCAAAAGATAACAAACTGTGCAAATACAAAAAAAAAGGAAATAATAATAATAAACAAACAATAAATATCGAGAACATGAGGCAAAGAGTCTTTGAAAGTGTGTCCCTAGTTTGTGAGAACTTTTCAATGATGAAGTGAAATTGAATGACGTTATTCTCCCTGGTTTAAGAGTCTGATGGTTGAGGGGTAGTAACTATTCCTGATCCTGGTGGTGTGACTCCTGAGGTTCCTGTATCTTCTTCCTGATGGTTGCAATGAGAAGAAAACATATCCTGGGTTGTGGAGATTCTTGATGATGGACGCTGCTTTCCTGCGACGTTTCATGTAGATATGCTCAGTGGTAGGGACGGCATTGGTGATTCCATATCAAGCTGTGATGCAGCCAGTCAATATACTCTTTTTTCAAAATTTTAGATATCGTGCCAAATCTTTACTAACTCCTTAAGAAAAGAAGAGGTGCTGCCGTGCTTGCTTCATAATTACACTGAAGTGCTAGGCCCAGGACAGGTCCTCTGAAATAATAGCATTGAGGAATTTAAAGTCGCTGACTCTCTCCACCTCTTATCCTCCGATGAGGACTGGCTCATGGACCTCTGGTTTTCTCCTCCTGAAGTTAATAATCAGCATCTTGGTCTTGCTGACATTAAGAAAGAGGTTATTGCTATGGCACCACTCGGCCAGATTTTCAGTCTCCTTCCTGTATGCTGACATCACCACCTTTGATTTGGCCTACGACAGTGGTGTCATCGGCAAACTTGAATATAGTATCGGAACTGTGCTCAAGTCTAAAGTGAGTAGAGCGGGGGCTAAACACAGAGGCTTATGGTGCACTTGTACTGATGGAGACTGTGGAGGAGATGTTATTGCCAATCAGAACTGTCTGGGTTCTGCATGTGAGGAAATCGAGGATCCATTTGCACAAGGAGATATTGAGGTCTCCATTGGTTTTTATGCATGGTACACAGTGGTAGCACGTGAAAGGACAGTGGAACGATAGGTTAAATGCCAGGCAGGTGAATACTGAGCAGCTTCAGTGTTCATGAACCTGTACTGATGCAGACTTGTGGAGACTATTCTATCACACTGTTGAATGTGCTTTGTGGATGGTGAAAGGGCTTTGGGGATAAGGTTGGGGATTGACTTTGCCCTTGTATGATGTAATTATTACTTATTCCATGAGCCATGTCTGAACATTATCCACCTTTTACTACGTCACATATGAGTTGCTTTAGTTTCTGATTGGAATTGATCAGTGCCCAAGCAATGCCACTTGTAAGGATATGATGAAAGAAGGGCTATTGATGAAGCAGTTGAAGATGCTTGGGCTCAGTATTCTGTCTTGAAGAATTCAAATAGCATCGTCTTGCGCTGTTATGATTGATCCGTAACAATCACAACCTGATTTTGTTTTTATGTAAGGATAAGATTCCAATCAGTGAAGTTTTTGTTTGATATATAATTACTTCACTTTTACTGGAGATCATTTATGTCAAACATAGTCAAGTAGTATAGAGCAGCATTCTCAACTCTCCTCTGAAATAGGACCTCTCCAAGGACCAAGGCTATGGTAAGATCTGGAATGAAATAGACCAACCCAAACTGAACGTAAGAACATAAGATGTAAGGGCAGAATCAGGCCATTCAGCCCATCAGATCTCCCCTGCCATTCTATTATGGCTGATTTATTATCCCGCTCAACGCATCCTCCCGTCTTCATCCCTATAACCTTTGACTCACTCACTAATCAAGAACCTATGGACTCCACTTTAAATATATCCGCTGACATCCATGTGGCAGTGCTGTGCAGAGTAGGGGGTTGCGTCAATAAAACTCTTGATTACAATCTTCACAACTCAGTATATTAGTCCAAGAAATGCTTGTGTTATCAGTGCTACCAGTCTATAGCACTCTATCTCACTGTCATATGATTCAATAAATGTACCTGTTCTAAAAATCTCCACAAAGGCATCATAATGCAATTGTACTCAAAGTTTGTTCTTAAAGTATGTTTCTTCCAAGAACAGAAGCATCTTAAATTTCTGTTACCTTTTTAATGGCAGTGAAATGCCTTTGGCATACCTCACTGAAGAATTTAGCATCGAGTGCCAAAAGGAGATAGTAGAACAGGTGACCAGGACACTATTCTGGGGTCTGCCCCCTTCTTTTTCAGTTCTGATGAAGGGTCTCGGCCTGAAACATCGACTATTTATTCTTTTCCATAGGTGTGCCTGACCTATTGAGTTCCTCCAGCATTTTGTGTGTTTTAATTTAGTTAAAATAATGTTTTATTGGGTGCATTAAAAGAAGAATGAAAGGTAGAAAGGCAGAGAGGTATAAGAATATACAAAATACCAAAAACTTCAGAAGAACAGTTAGCCCAGAAAGCTATTTGGATGTGGAATGTTATGGAGATACAGAGGACTTCGGCCATCAAAGAATTTGAAAACAAGGATACAAAAATTAAAATTAAGTGTTGTCAAACTGGAAGCCAATGTACATTTGTGAGAGCAATGGTGCCAGGGTGCATGGGGTCAGCTGTGAATTAAATTATGTCCAGCAAAATTGGGAAGAACTCAAGTTTACAGACAATGTAAGATGAGAAAATATTTCTGAACTAAGTGGATTAAATTAAGCCTGGTGGCTGCACACAATAGAACAATGTTTCAGCAGAAGACAATGTCTCAAACCAGGAGTGTTGCAGAAGTGGAAACAAGACATCTTGCTGATGAAGTGATTATATGTTTGTCAGCTACTCTCACAGTCACACAGAGAGCGACTGCTTGTGCCTGCTCTCTGCCTTGCATTGGTACAGCTAAAATGTAGAGTGTGAAAACTCCTGAAAACAGCAGGGGTCCCTTGGATGTCACAGCAGACTCGAAAGGAATTCCATGTGGTAATATCTAATAGACAGGGTTATTATCTGAAGAAAAAAAATGCTACTGCGTTATAAAATGTTACTTTAATTAATTTACTAAAGTGGAAGTAATCTCTTGTTTAGATAGCAGATGAGGAAAAAGTGAAATCAGTTGAGTCTGAGTTATTAAGACAAACAGTAGGAGTTCAAAGCAGTAGATCACCATCAAGAACAATTAAAATAGATTCAAGATTGTTTCACGCAAACAACAGGAATTCTGCAGATGCTGGAAATTCAAGCAACACACATCAAAGTTGCTGGTGAACGCAGCAGGCCAGGCAGCATCTCTAGGAAGAGGTACAGTCAACGTTTCAGGCCAAGACCCTTCGTCAGGACTAACTGAAGGAAGAGTTAGTAAGAGATTTGAAAGTGGGAGGGGGAGGGGGAGATCCAAAATGATAGGAGAAGACAGGAGGGGGAGGAATGGAGCCAAGAGCTGGACAGGTGATATGGCAAAGGGGATATGAGAGGATCATGGGACAGGAGGCCCAGGCAGAAAGACAAGGGGGGGGGGTGGAACCCAGAGGATGGGCAAGGGGTATAGTCAGAGGGACAGAGGGAGAAAAAGGAGAGTGAGAGAAAGAATGTGTGTATAAAAATAAATAACAGATGGGGTACGAGGGGGAGGTGGGGCATTTTAATTCCACATCTCATTCCCATTCTGACATGTCTATCCACGGCCTCCTGTACTGTAAAGATGAAGCCACACTCGGGTTGGAGGAACAACACCTTTATATTCCGTCTGGGTAGCCTCCAACCTGATGGCATGAACATTGACTTCTCTAACTTCCGCTAATGCCCCACCTCCCCCTCGTACCCCATCTGTTATTTATTTTTATACACACATTCTTTATGTCACTCTCCTTTTTCTCCCTCTGTCCCTCTGACTATACCCCCTGCCCATCCTCTGGGTTCCCCCCCCCTTGTCTTTCTCCCCGGACCTCCTGTCCCATGATCCTCTCATATCCCCTTTGCCAATCACCTGTCCAGCTCTTGGCTCCATCCCTCCCCCTCCTGTCTTCTCCTATCATTTTGGATCTCCCCCCCCCCACTTTCAAATCTCTTACTAACTCTTCCTTCAGTTAGTCTGACAAAGGGTCTCAGCCTGAAACGTCGACTGTACCTCTTCCTAAAGATGCTGCCTAGCCTGCTGCGTTCACCCGCAACTTTGATGTGTGTTGCTTCAAGATTGTTTCATGTCATTTCCTGTTCGCAAGTGTAAGGGAGAATGGAAGAATTGTTACTCTGGATCCAATGCATAAAAAAGCCCACAAAAGATAAAGAACACAATAATAATAAAAACACATTAAATATAAATATGTAAGGTAGCTTATATACGTTGATTGATTGTATGTCCATTAAGTGACACTAGACTGTACATAAGGTGACTGACAGGAAATAATAAAGTAGTGGTGGAGTTGTTGATCATCCTTATTGCTTGGGGAAAGTCACCGTTTTTGAGTCTGGTGGTCCTGGTGTGGATGCTACGTGTCCTACTCCCTGATGTGAGTGGGACAAGCGGTCCATGAGCAGGGTGGGTGGGATCCCTCATGATGTTACTGGCTCTTTTCCGGCACCTTTCTGTACATATGTCATTGATAGTGGGTAGATGGTGCCGATGATACACTGGCAGTTTGACTATCTGTCGAAGAGCCTTCCTGTCTGCTGCAGTGCAGTTTCGGTACCAAGCAGTGATGTAGCTTGTCAGGATGCACTCTACTGCGCTTCTGTAGAATGATGTGAGTATGGACGTGCAAAGTCCAGCTCTCTTCAGCCTCCTCAAAAAGTAGAGGCATTGATGAGCTTTCTGGACTGTGTGGGATTTGTTCTGGGACCATTAGAGTTTGTGAGTAATGTGCACTCCAGGAGTTTGAAATTGCTCACAGTCTCCACTGCTGTGCCGCCAATGTATAGGGGGTGTGAGTGGTACAAGTTCTCTTGAAGTCGATGATCATCTCCTTTGTCTTGCTGACATTAAGAAAAAGGTTATTTACCTGGCGCCAGGCCTCGAGCTGTGCCACCTCATTGTTTTTGGTGACGAGCCCCATCACTGTCCATCAGACCATAAGCATAGGAGCTGAATTAGGCTATTTGGTCCATTAAGTCTGCTTCATCATTCCATCATGACTGATTTATTTTCTCTCTTAATCTCATTCTTCTGCCTTCTGCCGGTCACCATTGATTCCCTTACTAATCAAGAACCTATCAGCCTCTGCTTTAATATACCTGCTAACTTGACCTCCATGGTGATCTGTGGCAATGAATTCCACAGATTTACCACCCTCTGGCTAAATAAATACCTGCTCCTCTCTGTTCTAAAGGGATAACCTCATATTCTGAGACTGTGCCTGTGGCTCCATAACTTTCCCATGAATAGAAACATCCGCCCCATATACACCCTATCTAGACCTTTGAAGATTCAGTACACAGTTGCATCTATACAGAACATTGAGATGATGGAACACTTGATGTAATTGCTTGGGTATTTGGTGGTGGTGTCATGTGTGAGCAGAGTGTACAACAATGGGCCCGGTAGCTGTGTTGAGGTGAGGAATTGAGGATTAAAAAAAATCATTTTGAACCTAAGTAACCTCTGGCTAAAATAATAATTGGGACTGAACAGTAAATTTTGAACTGAAGTAAACTCTGTCTTCAGCAGTTAGCTAAAAAACTGGCTAGTTCTCTCTTAATTAGCAGAGAGACATTGAGAATTTGATAAATGGTACATTATATCCTCGTTTGAGTAGGGGAGGGGAGGACTCACCGATAAGGACCGGAATGAACATCCATCTGTAAATAAGTCAGGGCCTAGCAAAGGGAATAACTGATGAGGACTGGACAGCACATCCATCTGTAATTAAACCTTGCTTTAGCAGACTCTCTTATCTGTAACTAAGTTTTGCACCAACAGACTTGGTGGGCGTACAGTTCAAATGACATTTTGCAACAGTAATGTATGGGACTTACTATGTATAAATATACGGCTGTAACCAGAGAGAGGGAGTCCACTTGTCAGATGGTGGCAGTACTTACGTGCCTTCCCCTTGACAACTGGGTCTCAAACTCCTACAGAAGAGTGTGCAATAAACTGTGGTGAAGATAAGAAGCTGGTCTCCCGAGTTTTATTCAGATTCGACTTTAACAGAAGATGATGGGAAGGGAGGAGCGTTTGTGCATCCTGACTGTGAGGTCTGGTCATTAGGAAGTCCAACACCCAGTTGCATAGTAGTATATTTAGACTGAAGAATGTTCACCGAGGTCTGTGTTGTATGCGGAACTGAAATCCAGAAACAGCATTCTGACATAAGTGAAGGGTCTTGGCCCGAAACATTGACTGTACTCTTTTCCATAGATGTTGCCTGGCCTGTCGAGTCTCTCCAGCATTTTGTGTGTGTGTTGCTTGCATTTCCAGCATCTGCAGATTTTCTCTTGTTTCTGGCAGAAGTGCCCTAGTTTTCTAGGTATTTCAGGGCAAGGTGCATGACAGATGCTACAGCATCTATTGTAGAGCGGTTCTGTCTGTAAGCATATAGGTGAGTGTCCAATGTAGCAGGAATAGAATTTTTTATATACGCAATTATCAACTGCTCAAAGTATTTCGTGATGATTAACGTCAGCGCCACTGGTTGGTAGTCATTTAGTTCTGAGGTGTAGAGTTATTTGGTTCAGGGATGATGGTGGCTAATTTGAAGCGTGTGGGGACAGCAGCCTGGATGAGTGAAATGTTAAAGATGTCTGTGAAGATATCAGTGAGCTTGTGTCCACATTCCCTGAGTACTCGGGTTAGGAAGTTGTCTGGGCTGGCTGCCTTATGGGGATTGACTGCAGAATCCTTCTCACATCTGCTGCTGTTACAGACAGTGGCTGTTCACCTGGGAGATATGTGGGGGGGGGGGTTAGCATTCGTGTCTGGCGTTGTGTTGCAAAGCTCAAAGCATGCATAAAAGTTGTTTAGAGCGTCAGGGAGGGAGGCGTCACTGGTATAATTGATGCTGTTTTTCTGTGCATAGTCTGTAATGCCCTTGAGGACCAGTCACATAAGCCTGGGCTTGTTATCAGACTGGAGTCCCTGAAGTTTTAGTGCGTAGGTTGCCTTTGCCCTCTTGATGCCTAAGGTAAGGTTTCTCCTGGCAGCTCTGAGAGATGTTCTGTCACCACTTTTTAAGGCAGCGTCCCGGGCTTTTAGTAGGAAGTACACCTCTGCATTCAGCCAGGGCCTCCAGTTAGGTTGTTCTTGAGGTACCAACATTGTCTACACATTTACTGATGGAGCCGGTGACAGATGAGGCACATTCCTCGAGGTCTCTGTCTTCTCCATTTGTGGCAGCCAGTTAATCCAGTCAGCTCAATCTCTATGCTCTGTTGAAAGAAGAAGCATAGAGATTGCCACATTAGGCCATACAGTGATGGTCCTCTTTACTGGTTTCATTTTCAGCAACAGTCAGTAAACTGGGAACATTATGGAGAGGTGATCAGAGAGGCCAAGCTGAAGGTGTGGGATGGCTTTTCAAGTACCATCTGGATGCTTATTTTGCAGAGAACTGATGATACTGTAAAGCTCTCCCAGTGCGTCCTTGGTGTTCATGCTCGGGGGAGGGAGAATGTAGACAGTGGTGATGAACGTAACAGTAAACTCCCTGAGCAGGTAATGTGGCTGGCTTTTAATTGTAAGATGCTCAATTTCCCTACAGCTGTGTTTGTATATCATAGGTCATGACACACATCAACTCCAGCTTTCCAGAAAACCTCAATCCCCTGCAATTTACCTTCTGCCAAAAAAAAAGGTTTACAGTGGACACCATCTCCCTGGATCGACACACATCTCTTGGAGCATCTGGACAATAAGGACAGCTACATCAGATTTTTGTTTATTCTGCCTTCGATATATTATTCCAAGCAAACTTATCACCAAATGCTAAATCCTGGGGGTCATTGCCTTTTTTTGCAACTGGATCCTTGACTTTCTGTCCAGTAGAGTGTAATTAGTAAGAATAGGCAGCAATACTTCTGTCAAAATTCTTCTAAACACTGGGTGTATCCTCAGCCCCCTACTCTATTGCCTGTATATTCATGATTGTGTGGCCAGATTCTGCTTTAACTCCCTCTGGAAGTTTACAGATGATACCACTGTAGTGGGCTGTATCTCAAATAATGATGAGTTGGGGTACAGAAAGGAGATGGAGAGCTTCGTGACATGCTGTCATGACAGCAACCATTCCCTCAATGTCAGCAAAACAAAAGAGCTGGTCTTTGACTTCAGAAAGTGGGGATGGTGCACGTGCTTCAGTCTATATCAACAGCGACAAGAGCTTCAAATTCCAAGGAGTGAACATCGTCAAAGCCTGTCCCAGTCAACAACATTGATGTCATGGCCAAGGAAGCTCACCAACACCTCTGCTTCCCCAAGAAGCTATAATTGCTGGATTTGCAAGGAACATGCAGTGTTGAAAAAAGTGAAATAATTACACAAAATCCCAATAATGCTCAGCAAGTTGGGCAGCATCTGTGCAGAGAGAAACAAGGTTGATAATCTTTCATCAAAGACTGTAATATTGAAGAACATAACCTCTGTGTAGCTGGTAGAGTCAGATGATATTGATTTTAAAGTCTACTGCTAAATTAACTCAGTTGAAATCCCATCGTTGTATATGGTTTTTGCTCTTTGAAAGGCTGATTTAAGTTTGTTAATAGCCTACTGTAGTTGCGTGTAAACTTAATCTTATAACCATCAGGATGGGAAAAGGATTAAAGCATAAATCGATGTGGCTTGTTAAATTGAATTACTATTGAATAATGTGTATCCAGATCAAATGAGTATTCATGGGAGGAAATTCATTTTAATGAAAGCTCATTACTTATCTTTCCTCAGTCTTGCTTGCTGTTAATTCTGGGTCCTTAGTTTTTGTTTGAAAGAAGTGGGATCAGTAGTTGATATGCCGTTTTGTTTAGGTAACAGAAATGGGCACAGACTATTTCCTACTGCATATATTCAGATGACATTAGATTTATCAAAAGTGGTTTGGATCACAGGTGAAAGAATCATAATCCCAATGAGAATCAGGTTTATAATCACTATCTTACAAGATATAGACCTCTGAGAAAATCCTTAATTTCCTAAAAAAAGATGTCTGAAGTTGGATATGCAATATCTTCACAGACTAATTCTTGGCTCTCTGGGTAGTTTCAGAGACACTTATTTTTGACTTTATGTCAATCAATGCAAAGGCAGTCGCAAGAGAAATGCCTTAAAGTAAATCCATGGTCTGAACCGCACAGTATTGCAGTTGACTGCCATTATTCTGTGCATCAGTGTGTGATATTGTATAGATATATAAAGACACAATTAGATTAGATTAGATTCAACTTTATTGTCATTGTGCCGAGTACAGATACAAAGCCAATGAAGTGCATTTAGCATCTGACCAGAAATGCAAAGAATAGTGATATTTACAAAATAACTGCGAATAAAAAAAGTGCTACAGCACACAAATATAAAAGTACTGAGACAGTACAATACAGATGCAATACTGCTTAGCGCTGTGACGAGAGGTTCAGCAGTGTCACAGCCTCAGGGAAGAAGCTCTGGTGCGGGAGCGGAGGCTCCTGTAGTGCCTACCAGATGGAAGGAGACCCTAAGCCAAAAGGCTGGTCCTGGACTTATTTCCTGGCATAATTTACATATTATTATTTAATTATTTATGGTTTTATATTGCTATATTTATACTCTATTCTTGGTTGGTGCAACTGTAATGAAACCCAATTTCCCTTGGGATCGATAAAGTATGACTATGACTATGAAAAAGTCCATGGTCGGGGTGAGATGCATCCCTAATAATGCTTTTTGCCCTGCCCAGGCAGCTTTTATGGTAGATGTTCTCAATGGTGGGCAATTGGGTGCTGATAACCCGCTGGGCAGTCTTCACCATATGCTGGAGTGCTTTGCGGTCCGATACGGGACAATTGCCATACCGTACTGAGATGCAGTTGGTGAGTATGCTCTCAATGGTACAGCAGCAAAAGTCCGTCAGTATCCTAGGACAGAGGTGAGCTTTCTTCATGCTCCACAGGAAATAAAGACGCTGTTGCGTCATAATGCAGTTTTCCATTATAAAGAATCTGAACAGTATAACAAATGAGTACATTATGACTTCACTATAAAATTAGTATCTAAATTCAGCAAGGTGAGAGTTCATTTCAGTCCTAGAAAATATTCATGAATTCAAAAGCTTTGTAGAAATCTGGTTCCTGACGTGCAATTGTGATCTGATATTGTGGCCTTTAATTACATAAATACAGGTAGTGTATGTCTTGTATCCTTGGGAAAATTTTGTAAAGTAAATGCAGAGCCCAGTGACTCTGCAAGTATGTGCGTCTGGCAAGGAACATTGTTGAGCATGTTGGACACATACCGACAGTATCCAATGATTATTTCAGATCATGGCCAGCGACTTCAATCAGGCCTGTTAGAAGAAATCTCTGCCCAGTTATCATCAACATGTCACCAGTAGCTCAAGAGGTCCTAACACACTCAACCATTGTTATATTACGATCAGGATTGCTTCCCTTTGATCCATAGACCGCATTTCGGGAAATCTGGTTATCTAACTGTCCTCCTCCTACCTGCATGCAGGTAGAGATTAAAGAGCAAGAATCCAGAGGTAAGGACGACAAAGAAGTGGTCACAGGAGGCAGAGGGGTGGCTTTGGGATTGCTTCAAGTGTGGAAACTCTTGAGTGGAAAGGCCTACAAAAAGTACTGGATACAGCCCAGTCCATGACCGATAAAGCTCTCCCAACCATTAAGCACATCTACATCGAACGCTGTTGCAAGAAAACAGCATCCATTATCTAGGGCCTCCAGCATCCAGGCCACGCTGTCTTCTTGCTTCTGCCACCAGGAAGGAGATACATGATGAACTCAAGACTGACACCACCAGGTCTAGAACAGCTTTTTCCCTTTAACTATCAGGCTCTTGAACCAGAGGGGATAACTTCACTCCACTTCACTTACCCCATCGCTGAACTTTTCCACAACCTATCGACCCTTCATCTCACATTCTCGATATTTATTGCTTGTCTATTTATTATTATTATTATTTTTTGTATTTTGTTTGTTCTCTCTCGCACGTTGATGTTTGTCTGTCCTGTTGGATGTGCAGTTTGTTCTCCCTTACACATTGGTGTTTGTCCGTCTTGTTGGGTGTGGCCATCATATCTGATGGAAGTATTCAGAAAAGGCCTTGAGTATCTATGGCAAATAGAGGAAGTTGGCCCACATTTCTCCTATTTGTGTGATTAGTGGAGGAGGTTCCCCACTGGCAGCAGAAGCCTGTAATGTTACTCCCATGATTTCCTTCCTGGTTTGCATTTACTGATCTGCAAGGAATGTATTTAAATTAGTGCTGCGCTTCTAATTTCAACAAGTTGAACAGTGTCTCATGTGACAGTACTGTGAATGTGTCTTAAGATGTGATCTTCAGCATGCAAATTTGTTGTGGTCTTGGATCAGCTTCTGCTCAACTTGTTAAATGGTGATTTTTGTTATAATCACAGAAGGAATAGAATGGATGAGACATTTATCAAGGCTGTTAAAGAAAATGTTAAAATTATTTGCCATTTATCTCCTGAACACTATCTAGCTCTGAATGCTGTATAGTGAGAATAACAACTTTCACCAGTTTTGTGGTTCTGATAACAACTCTCTTTTATCCTCCAGTAAAAAAAACTTCTTCCACTGCATCACAGCAAACACTCAGCATTTTGTAGTTTTCAAAGTATCCTTTTAAAGCAACATAATAATCCAGAGAGGCTAAACTCGGGAATCTGGGGTTGCATGTCAGAATCAGAATCAGTTTAATATCATTGGGATATGTCATGAAATTCATTAACTTTTCGGCAGCAGTACAATGAAATACATAATAAATATTGAGAAAAAAATTACTGTGAGTATATATGCTGTATGCCTATTAAATAGTTAAATTAAAAATAAAAAAAGTAGTGAGGTAGTGTTCATGGGTTCAATGTCCAGTCAGAAATCAGATGGCAGAGGATGACGTATTTGGTGTAACATTAAAGAAAATTATCATGCTAATCTGGAACTCCTGTTCTTGCTATTTTAGGGTAGGTGTTAATCCGTTTATCCTAAAGATCCCTTTCATAGTTGAGTTATTTCACAACCTTTCCATGTTAAACTGAGACTTGTAAATACATCTGTGTTCTTCTAAAGTGAAACTGAATTAATATTTATTGAGAAATGAGACTAAGATTATAGGAAACATTGACTTTTTTCAGAAAAGATCAGGAATTGAAGACTATAGTTCTCTAAAGTAAGAGTTAGCCACATTGTAAGGATGATATTACAGAAGACCAAATGGAGCAGGAATCTTTAAGTTGACTCTTTTTCTTTTATTCTTGTTTTCATAGGGAGAAAGCGCATCATGATCTGATGCTGAAGGCTGTATATATATATGGCCTGATAATTTGGGGTTGTAGCAGTAAATATTTGCCAAATTAATCCAAAATTGTTCATTCTACTGTCTCTATAACATTATAGTTGAATTGGTGCATTAGACTAGGCTGCCGTCTTAGCACAATTATGAATAACTGAGATCTGACCAGTGCTATTCTCCTTCCTCACTATAACATTAAAACTGCACTTAATGGTCCCTACCCCGTACTGTTATATTACTACTGTTTATATTAGTGATAGCTGTTGGATATCCTTTTAGAGTGTTGTTGATGCTAAGCATCAGCTGCATTACAAGCAAGCGTTTCCTAAACATAGAATTGCTGACGTCACATCTGTTTTGCTTTATGGTCATATCCTTGTTGAGTACAGCCATCCCATAAAGTTTATTTAAAGCACAGATCAAGTATTTTTCTTGGAAAAGATTAGGATGAGCGCTCAATCAGAGAGTTCAGTGTTGAGCTGTTAGAACATCTCTACCATGTACAGAAAGCAACTCCCTAGAATAAGAGCATTCTTAAACCCAGTAGTACATTGACATTGGGGAGTTTATTCTCTCTTATTTTGTAATGTCATATATGGCTTGGTATATAGCATCATTTCTTTAGATCACAGTCTTGACAAGCTCACTCCAGATATTTTTGCACAAAATCCAGGCTAACACTTCAATGCAATGGAGTGCTGCATTGTCAGATCTTTTGTTGCATATTTTAAGTCTAGAACCAAAGGTTGTCTAACGTCACAATATCAGTGGCACGAAACCTTGTTAATGTGGAACCTTTACTTTTCTCGAGAGGTAAATAGTGGCAAAACTAAAAGGGCTGGATGTGATAATTCGAAACAGTGAGGTGTGCTACCCTGCTGCCACCATTACAAAAGATTACATAACTCTAAAATTGTAGGATGAGTCAGAGATCATCTAAAGTTGCACGTAAACTGCATCAGTTTATTAGATTAAGTTGTTAATATTGATATGCAAATGTATATACACAGATAAATACTTTGTGGAGTTTCAAGGATCATTGGATAAATCTTATGTGGCATCGAGCCTTTTTCTCCCTGAATGTGAATGCTTCTGATGAGGCCAGCATTTATTGCCTGTCCCTAAAAGCCCTTGAGAAAGAGGTGGTGAACCTTCTTGAACTGCTTGGTCTGTTTGGAACGATGCTGTTGGGTAGAGAGGACCAGGTTTTAGATCCAATGACAATGAAGAAACAGTGGCATATTTCTCTGATTGGATGGTAGTTGGTAACTTGTTTATTGTTGTCACATGTACTGAGATACAGTGAAAAAGTTTTGTTTTATGTGCCATCCGGACAGATCATGCCATATATAATTACACTGAGGTAATACAAAGAAAGCAAAATACAAGGAGGTGTGCCACTTGTCACACTATCCACATATTTATGTTGCCATTCCAGCTGAGTTTTTGGTCTCTAGCAACAGTGCCCTCTTGTCTCCCTGCCCCCAAGGTGTTAATGATGGGGATACAACAATAGTGTTGCCGTCAAGAGTAGGTGTTTAAATTCTGTTGCTGGAATTATCGTGCCTAATGCTATTATGGCACCAATGTTTCAGCCCATGCCTGAAATTGCCAGGTCTTGCTGATTGTAGTTATTTATAGTTGCATTTACAGAGGAGTTGTGAATGAAATGCACTTTGCACAATCACAAGTGAACATATCCACTTGTAACCTTTATGGTGTGCTGATCGTCATTGATTAAGCAACTGAAGATGATTGGGCCTGGACTATCACACTGAGGAGCTCTTGCAGTAATATCCTGAGTCTAGAATGTTTGTCCACCAGCGATCACAATCACTTTTTTTTAATGCCAGGTATAACTCTAAGCATTGGGATGTTTTACCCATAATGCCCACTGACTTCTGTTTTACCAAGGAACCTTATGTTAAGAACAATCACTCTCACTTCTCTTCTGGGGTCCACGACTTCAGTGTGTATCTGGACCAAGGATGGACCCAAGTACTGTTGGTAAAATCCAAGCTGGCCATTAGTGCACTGATTATTTGTGATGTTCTCACCCACTGCTTCCTTTGTATTACACAGACCAATTGATTTTCCTGTTCTGCAACATTGGAGCTAAAGGTTTTGGTTCCACAAAGTGTGCCAGGCGTGTTTGATCATATTCAACTTCTTCAACATTTTTACATCTGTTGCTTGGGAATAGTTGCAGTAAACTGGCGTTGCCAGTTGACGGCCTCTTTTCATGGGCTGTACAAGCTCTAGCTATATAACAGGGATTCTAGTTGTTTGGTGATCCTTCTACTAACTTTGCGTAAATGTTTTTATGTGAGCATTCCACCCCAACACTCGATGTATTAAGGATCAGCTTGGTTTAACATTGAAAATATATCACCAAGGTGCTCCAAAAGGAATGAAAAGTATTATATTTCCATAATAAATCAAACAACTCAAAAGTTGATTGCCTTCAATTGTAGTCATTATATTACCTGGTGTCCAGCAGTTTTTTTTTCTCCTGAGGTATACTGTCCTGGCTCAACTGGTTTCTGTTGAGGAGCTGAAATTACTTTTTATGCCTCTCAGTCACTGGGATTTAATCTGCCAGCTACTGTAAATATGAGCAATAGGAATGCTGATACTAATCTCAGACGTAACACTCTGATTATTTAAATATCCTGTTATCGTTCACCATCCAAGCTTTAGATAGCAATTGGCCAAAGAGTAAAGGACTAGAGAAGTAGGCAGTAATATCAAAACTGTACTAACACCTTCAAAACTCAACTTTATCAGAAAGTTAAATAATTTAAATATATGAATACATGGGAATCAAAGATAGCGGCTTATTTTTGACGATGCTTTCATTACCTATTTTAATGAATTCCAGGAATGTGCTCTTCGTACGGTGTATCGTTCTCAATTTGTGATCGGCAGAATGTAGTGTGTGAGAGCAAGGGTGAATGTGACTACATAAACTGTACATTCCTAGTTTTGGTTTGAAATTAATATATCAAGATGATGAGATTAATCCATTAAACATTCAAGTCAGTGATGCTACTTTCATTTTAAGGAAACCCCGTCCCTTTATTTAGCTGTGACTCTTACCAGCAGTCTACCTAGCAGTATATTCTGATAATGTACAAATTATTACCTGAGGTGAGCACAGAGAACTCATTGACTTGGATTTGTCATTAGAACATAAGTGTGTCGATACATATGAATAGACTACAAAGAAATGCAAATCGTTATACATGCACTGAAAGGCTGGCTTTATCGTTTCTAAAGACAACTACATAGTGATTAATGAATATACAGATCCATGCAGTTATTCAAAGATTCATACAGATAGCAGTTTTGCAAATAGAGATGTGTCTATTCACATTGGCATCATCCCTATTAGTGAATAACACATACACATGTATAGACCTTATCCCAGTTCTTCACCAAACATGTGAGCCATATATTTTCCAAGCAGAGTTATTTATAACAGGCTTATGACTTTAATACAAATCAGATGTAAATCTTGGGGTTGAAATAAGCGTAAAACAAAAAAATATCCCCAGGACTTTTATTAGAGTGCAAAGACTTGAAATGGAACAGTGTTCTGAAGCAGAAAATGGATCACATTTGGCTGATGTGCTTTCTAATTAGGATGTACATTCTTAAGAATAGGCATGTACACACACTTAAAATGGTCTAAAACTTAAAGGCAGTAGCCCCCAAGATCTAATGACCTGCATTCCAGGGTTTTGAAGGCAAATAGTGGATGCACAGGTTTTTGCTGTTTAAAGTTCAGCTGGTTCGAGATCAGCTCTGACAGTTTGGGGGAATGCAAATGTAACACCGCTGTGCAAGGAAAGGGGGATAAAAAGGAACTGAAAACTACACACCAGTTAGCTTGCCATTATAGGTCAGAAAGATGCTGGAATCTGTCATTAAAAACATGGTAACAGGGCACTAAGTGAAGAATAACAGGAATACGCAGTCAGAAGGGAAATCATTTTTGCTAACCTGTTGGAATTTTTTTGAGGTTGTAACCAACAGAGTAGATCATTATTGAACTTTCAGAAGGCCTTCAATCGTGTTGCTCATGAGGCTTTTAAACAAACCTAGAGTGCATGTTATCAGAGTAAATTACCAATGTGGACTGAAAATTTGTTAACAATGAAAATAAATGGCTCATTTTCCATTGTGACTAATGGAGTGCCACAGGGATTGTTCTTGGTATTATTTGACAGAGAGGGTCAAGTTCTATATATTTATAATACAAGGCTGGTCACAATACGGACTGAGAAGGATGCAGAGATGTGTCAGGAAGATATAGACTGAATAAGGTAATGGGCAAGCCCATGGCAAATGGAATATAATGGAGATGTGTATAGCGCTCCGTTGGCCGACATCTTCTGGGTAGATCATGAAACTACATATCTCACTTCTTTTATGTATTTTGCATTTGTTTTTGTCTTGGATGTGGTTCTGGAACTGTTGGAGCCTGTGATTTGCTGTTTGGAGATTGTTTGGGTGTTCCAGCACTCTGCAGTCTCTGAGAGGATTCCGGGAGGCAGAGGCAGTGGGCAGGCTGTGGGACCTGAGTAAACCGATGTTCAACTCCATTTTGCCGATTAAATCTTCCATTGTTCACCAACTAAAGTGATGAGGGAGATTGAAACATTGAGGCGAGTGCAGAAGTGTGGAGGTTGTTTGGATGCTTCTGCGCTCTGCAGTCTCCAAGAGGATTCTGGGAGGTGAGACAGTGTGCGCGAACTTTGTGGTGAGAAGGCTGCAGGACAGGGTGCAAGTCGTTGTTCGATTCCATTTTGCCAAAAGTAACGAGGAGGGATTGAAACATCAAGGTGAGCACCAAGTGCCTGTTTTTTGATCGATCTGCTACGGAGAGGGTAAGGTCTGCTGCTCGGCCCGGAGAGTGTCCCCAGGTTTTCTGCATTTTGGATGTGGACTTAGACTATAGACTTTTTTCCAGTCTTATTTTTTTATATACATTCTGTGTTTTTCGGCCGATCTTTCTCGTTTTTTTCATGCACGGAGAGGGATTTGGGGGTCGATGTACCTGTTCTGTTTGTTTTTTTATGTGTGGGAGGAGGGATTTGGAGGTCAATGTGCCTGTTCTGTTTGTTTTTTTGTGTGGGAGGAGGGATTTTGGAGGGGGGGGTCAATATTCCTGTGCTGTTCTGTTCATTTTTTTTGTGCAGGAGGTGGGATCTGGGGATTAAGGTGCCTGTTTCGTTTTTTGTGCGGGAAGGTGGGTATTTGGAGGTTGATGATCATGCTGCCTTTCCTATCTTTCTTGGTTTCATAGATACCTGGAGAAGAAGAATTTCAAGTTCAAGTTGTATACCGAAATTAAATTAACTTTTGAACCTTTGAAAATGAGAGTCTGCCCACTTCGGCAAGGGGAAAAGTAGAAAGGAGGTTTCTTAGAATGTTGAAGTATTGAAAGATGTAGGAGTTGACAGGCACATGGGTATACCTCATAGAGATGTATTAAAAAAGTGCATTAATTATGTTTGACTTTGATCTTTCTGTATTAATCAAATTGAAAATGGTAGCCAGGAGAATGAAATCATTGAGTGGATTCAGTGTAAATTGCCGAGAGCAATACAATATAGAGCCAATTAGGGATTAGACTGCTGTAGATTTAATAAATGATCTGAGTAAAATATCCCTTTGGGAACAGTGATATCAATGCTTTAGAATTTAACATTCAGCTTGACTGAGAAATTTGAGCCTGGAACACTGTGATAAACTTAATAGTGGAATTGGAAAGAAACGAGATGGCAAAAGTGAATCGGAAAAGTAAGTTAACAGGTAAGGTAATAAGCAAGCTGTGACAGACATTTAAGGAGTTAATTTATGGCCCTAAGCTATTCCAGAGAGGAAGAAAGATTTAGAGGGAAAGATGAACCAACCACAGTTAAGCATTGAAATTAAGGATATTAAGTTGAAAGAGAAAGTATAAAGTGGCAAAAGTTAATGGTAGATGTAGAGATGAGAAATATTCAGACTCTATCAAAGAAGAACAAATAAAAAGAAACAATGAGGGCAAATTAGAGAGAAATTTAAACTCCTACAATGAAAGCTGCTTTAAAATGAAATGTCGTGAACATATTCTTTTCAGCGAATGAGGCTAAGGAAATAATTAGGAGGAATAAGTAAATGAGAGGAGTAAAGATATTTTGCTTATATTTCAGGCTAGAAGATGCTAAGAAAATCAATTTACAATTCAAATATCTATTTTGTTGAGCTATTTCTTCATCGAGGTTGGATATAACATCTGGGTTGAACTCTGAATCAGTGGCATATGTTGATATGTTGTGAAATTTGTTGGAATTTGTTATATTTAAAATAAAATAGTTAAATTAAAGAAGTATTGCAAAAAGAGAAATGAAAAATTAGTGAGGTAGTGTTCATGGGTTCATTGTCTATTCAGAAAACGGATGGCCGAGGGGAAGAAGCTGTTCCTGAATCGTTGAGTGTGTGCCTTCAGACTTCTGTACTTCCTTGGTAGTAACAATGAGAATAAGACATGACTTGGGTGATGTGGGTCCTTAATGATGCACGCTGCCTTTTTGAGGCCTCGCTCCTTAAAGATGACCTGGATATTATGGAGGCTAGTACTCATTATGCAGCTGACTAGGTTTACATCTCTCACAGCTCACTTCGATCCTGTGCAGTAGCCACCCACCGCCCCATACCAGACAGTGATGCAGCCAATTAGAGTGCCCTCCACAGGATATCTGTAGAAATTTACAAGTGTTTTTGGCAGCATACCAAATCCTCTCAAACTGCTAATGGAATATAGCCACTGTCGTGCCTTCTTTGTAGCTGCATCGATAGGTTGAATCCAGGTTAGATCCTCAGAGACACCCAGGAATTTGAAATTGCTCACTCTTTCCACTCCTGATCCCTTTCATCAACTTTAAACTTCAAATGAACTTTTTAATGAAAAAAAAGCTTAACCTGATGGAGATTGTGTATAGTAAGAGTAGAACTGAAAGTCACAGTGGAAAAACGTTGAGTCTCATTGACAAGTGATTTATAGCACATGGTATTGTCAGTAGTCACCAAGAAACATTGTACATTAATATTTAACAGAAAAGTATAATACAGAGTTCCAAATACATGTAAATTTGGGCTTCTCTTTTGGTGCAAGTTCCAATTAATATGTTTTAATTGTTCTAACTTGTCGTTAACACATTTTGAAGTCAGTGTTCATAGCTAATACAATAAGGCAGGTGGATTGAATGGTTTGTAACATTTGATTTTTAACCTTTGAAAATGAAGTCTGGAAGTCTAGGAATTGACCCAGTAAGTGGACAAGTTGGAGTGAAGGCCATCTATTGGGGTCTTGTTTGGAAGGGGCAGGCATATGTGTTGTCTTTGGTTCTTGATTTGAGGATAGTTAAGTTGACTGGAGCAATCATTTGTAAGGGATAGGAATAATCAAGTTACCAATATGGTCATTAGTCATGGAGTATCGAGTGTTGGAGACCATAGGGTCAGCAGATCACTTGGTGGGGGTTATCAAATGAGAATCAGAATCTTTGTAAAAGGGAGGAGCAAGGTGTGTCAGAAGTGTATCATGGGGAAAGGGATGTAGTGGTTGCAAGAGTGAACTAGGTAGGTAAAATACTTAAGATGATCTACCAAAGTGAAGTTTTGAGTGCTGGTCTGGGCCCTTCACTAATTTGCTTCACACGCACACAGGTGAACAATACAGATACAAATGAAAATTAGTGGTGTCTACATGTGCACTACACGTCATTGGACATTACTGTGTGTTTTTGTGGTTCTCCAAGCATGTGTCAGATGATCCTGAATAAAAAAAATTGTGGATTTGATAAGTCACCTTTCTTACATTTTTTAAGATGTTTAACTGTGTAATGCACAAAACTATGCTGCTATACAATTCATTTAATAAGGCTTAAAATTAGTTATGCTTAATATTGATACTGACATCTCAGACACTGTTCTCAAAGGTTCCAAGTTCAATGATTCATTTATTATCAAAGTATGTATGCAGTATACAACTCTGAGATTTGTCTTCTCCAGATAGCCACGAAACAAAGAAAAACCATGGAATTGTTCCAAGAGAAACTGCAAACCCACCCGCCACACAAAAAAAGGACAGCAACACGATCATCAACCCTCTCCACTGCACAAAACACAAGAACATCAACCCCAAACCCCATCACAAGAAAAACTAGCAAAATACATCAAGAACATGGACCCCCCACACACAAAATGCAACAAGAACATCAACCACCAAATCCCTTCACCCCCCCCCCTGCAAAATGCAACCAGAGCATCAAACCCAAAATCCCCACCCCTGGAGCAAAAAACTAACAAAATGCAGTAAGGACATTGACCCCCCCCCCCCACCCTGCACACAAAAAGAAGCGAGAAGGAATGGGCGAAAACACAGAATATAAAAACCATAAGACTGAAATAGTCCACAGTTCATTGTCCAATCCATAAATGCAGCACCTTCGTAACATACTCCAACATCATTGAAAGAGAGAGAGACACCACTCAAATGCAAAGGCCTACCCTCCAGGCACAATGAACCACCACACAATCTTCTTCTCCAGCAGCAGAAGGGTTCCATCAGTGTTCAAAAGGCAGGCAGTCAGTACTGAACCCTTGCTTGCCTTCCACATTCACCTCAGTGGTGTTTAAAATAACATGTTTTTTGAAGTATTTCAAATAAAGCAAATTAAATGTTGGGATTGACCAAGGCAATGATAAGGAGGAACTTCAATTGGCAGAGCTCATGAAATATGTACCCACAATCCTATAGGGATGACTTTCAGTCAGAACACACCTAGCATCAAAATCTAGCACCTTCATTAAAGTATTTCTGTTCTGTGTTCATTGGCTTTCCTTTTTTGTAAGATCTATTCCCACTGACCTCTGGTAGTTTAATGAAAAAGATGTTTTGGCAAAAAATGCTTCTTCTTTCATAAGCAAGTTCTGTGGATGGTATCTATTTATAATAAAGTTAACATGAAGATTCATTTTGAAAAGAGGAACATAATTAGGAGAGTCAGTTGGAGCACCAGCAGAGGGATTTAGCATTGCCTATACATTTTCCATTGTCCATGTTCTTTTCCATCGATCTCAAGCCTGATATTGTATGTCTGCCTATCACATAAAACAACATTGTAGGTTCAAATAAGATTAAAAATAATTGTTCATTCCTCACAGAAAGCACCTGTGTTTTAATGAAATAGAGCTCAATTTTGATCATTTGAGCTTATTTAAAAGTAATTCTTAGCTACATATATATTGGACTGAGGTGTGTGGGAATTTGATTTGGATTCCATACTTGTACCAAATTCTTATTCTTGGCTTCAATTTAAAGATGGGCCTTGCTGTTAGGAATTTGGTGGATAATCTCTTGCACCTCCAAGTGGCCATCGAGTGACTTGGCTATCTGTCATCTTGGATGAAGGACGAAGCATGCTACGGCTGAACTAGAGATAGAGAGGGGAAAAATATTTTTTTAAGCTTTGATAAATACATCCATGTAAAAGATTCCGGCATGTCACCCAAATGTTGCGTGAATCATTGACAAAAGTCCTGATTGTTTTCCTACTTCTGTTGTGGTGTTTAATGTTAAAAATAGGAAGCCTTTTCAGATTAATCTCTAGTTCTCAGCAACAGCACTGAAGGCCTTTTCTTTGCTCAATAAATCTGTCATTGTGTGCAGCACTGATCTGTTTGGCTCGAACTTTTACCTTCAGGCCTGCTCAGCAGTTGCTTTCCAGTTGTATTCAAGTCAATTACTGGGTTTGTCTGTTGGTAAAAGCTTTTATGTTAATATATACTTTGTTACTTTATTAGTGATAAACTGTCTGCAGACTTGCATCGCAAACACCACAGGCTTAAACTCAATTGATGCAGTCAGAGGTCCTTTGAAACTATAGCAAAACTGCTTATAAAGGAGGTCATTGAGTTTCATGTTCATAATGTGACCAAAGGGTAAGTTGAAAAATGATTGTATATTCTTGTTGGCCACAGTTGCCTCATTTCTTTTGGGACAATGAGTATCACCATTGGAATGCAGTTAATTATATATGAGTCCTGTCAGATTGTATTTCTTTTTGGTGAGGGTAGATGGGGTGGTTCAGAGACAGATTTAATAGGGTTATTTTCTTGAAAGTTTTTCCTTTTGAATATATATTTGTCTCAGGGGATTAAATGACTTAAGAAAATTCCATTACCTAGAAGTTTGTTCCCACAATATTGAAAAATAAGCCCAGCTCTGTGCAGTTAAAATGAGGTTATTCCAGAGCAAAACTGTGCATTTCCGGGATTAATTTTGCTTCCAGCAGGCCATTTAACTCTGGCTTTCTATCTCGATCTTCATTAACATTAGAAAGTTCATTTTGGCGTAACACAGTCCCAAATAACTTTGACAATATCGCAATGCCTAAATTTCAACTCCTGAATTGATTCCAATTTCATTTTGTCTGTAAGATGACAGTTTTCATTCATACAGAGCCAGTTTTATGAACATTTCTAGGAAAACCTAGAACTTAATGGCCAACAACCAATCTGTGGTTCCTTAGGAAGGATGACAGGTGGAGTTATAGATGGGCTTGTCTATCTTATCAGAACCAGGTTAATTATCACTGACATATTTGTAAAATTTGTTGTTTTGTGGTCGCAATGCAGTACAAAACATTAAAAAGTTACCAAAAGTTGCAATAAAAATATACAGAGTTTACAGGTAACTCTTATCCAGACCTTCACAGGGCATTGTTAAACTGACTATACTTCACCAAAGGCAGTGAGCTCCTGAGATCTTGGATGCATGCATGCCTGGAATGTTCTTATAGTTTAGATTAGATTCAACTTTATTGTCATTGTGCCGAGTACAGATACAAAGCCAATGAAATGCATTTAGCATCTGACCAGAAATGCAAAGAATAGTATTATTTACAAAATAACTGTGAATAAAAAAAGTGCTACAGCACACAAACATAAAAGTACTGAGACAGTACAATACAGATGCAATACTGCTTAGCACTGTGATGAGATTTGAAGTCAATATGACCACCTCTCTTAACCTTCTGGTCTCAAGCCCATTCCAGGACACTCACTGATTTATGCCTCACTATTTCCATCAGACCATTGGACTTAGGAGCAGAATCAAGCTATTCAGCCCATTGAGTCTGCTCCACTATCTGATCATGGCTGATTTATTTTCCTCCTCAACCCCATCCTCCTGCCTTCTCCCCATAACCTTTAACACCTTTACTAATCAAGAACCTATCAACTTCCACTTTAAATATACTCAATGACTTGGCTTAGATTCCACATATTCACCACCCTCAAGCTAAAAGAAATTCCTCCTCATCTGTTCTAAAGGGAAAAGCTTCTATTCTGAGGCCTTGCCCTCTGATCCCAGACTCTCCCGAAACATTCTCTCCACGTTCACTCTTATCTAAGCCTTTCAATATGTGGTAGGTTCAGTGAGATACCCCCTCCCCCATTAGCCTCTTCCATTATTGCTGCAGACATCATACCAATATTTTGCCAAGTGTGACATCAAAGAAGCTGGTGAAACGGAAGTTAATGGGCATCAAGAAAAAAGACACTTTATTAGCTGCAGCCATGTCTTACATGAAGGTTGGTTGTTGGAAATCGATAACCCCATTTCTAACGTATCAGGAATTCCTAAGGCAGTAACCTGAGGACTGCTACTTTCAGCTGCTTCACAAATGACATTCCTTCTATCATCATGGATCAGAAATTGCAATTTTTTAATAATGATTGCCAATTTTTATTTCTGTTCTAAACCCCTGAACAAAAAACTTAAACAGCATTCAAGCTGTGCTGCCTGGTGTCATTTAACCTTTGTGTTGTAAAAGTCCGAGGCAATGATCATCTACAACAAAAAAAATGCCCACCTACCCCTTGGCATTGAATAGTACTTCTGTTTGCCAAGTCTTCCACCACTAAATCCTAGAGATCACCATTGAGCAGAAATTCACCTGGACTAATCACATAAATTCTGGTGGTACCTGAACAGGTCTGAGGCTTGGTATCCTGTCACAAATAACTTGCCTCCTGATACCCCAGATCTTTTCTACCATCTACAAACCATAAATCATGACTTGCTTACTGCCCTTAACACCACTGGTGTTTAGGGCAGCAATGGCTCTCCTCCATCTCTGTACCATCACACACAGATATACAGTACAAGGATTCTTCATTGTTCTTTCCGTAAACCAGTCAGGGTTGTTAGCCCTGAGCTGAACCCCCGAACCTGGAGGACCACTCTTAGTATGGCCTCTAACCTTTGACCTGTTTGGCATGTGGGAGGTCGGGTGGTCAATGGGAAAAAAATGATGAACTAGCAGAGACCTTTTTAATCACCTGCAGTTTCTGTGGGATGTGCTCTTTATCTCAAAACTGTATTAGTTGGGGAGTTAGAGATGCTCACAGTATATTTTCTTGATGTCATGATATGACAGGGAAATGACACATGGGCCTGGGTCAATTGCAACCAATAATATCAGTTCAATGGCCTGATAGACAAGACTTCTGACAGTAACAGATGCAGACGCTTCAAAACATAAACTGCACAAAACTAAGTATGTTGTTTCTAGATACAAGACCAAACTTTTTGTAGGGAGGAACAAACTTATGAATTTACTAAGTCCATAAATTGGGTGTAAGTAACATGGTGATAGCCTGTACTAATTACAAAATTTGGAAGTAGAGGTACAGGAAGTTACCCAGGTTGAATGGAAAATCATCCAAAAAATTGAATCATATCAACATTAAATCTAAAAAGGCTGTTATGTATGATCCATTGCCACTTTGAATCAGATTAAGATGACATATGTGGGACAAATAAAATAAGAGAGAGGGAGAGGATGAGAATTTGATGTTTGTTTTCCAACCTAAAACAAACAGGTTGTATTTAGAGTTTCAAATGCGGATTTATTATTTGTTAGAAAGACCCGCTGCACTGTTTTTTACTTTCTGGTGAGATTCAACAGTAGTGTGCATTTAAAAACAGACTTGGTATCAGGAGGACAGCTTAAATTTTTGCATTAAATTTGCCTTGTACAGATCTAGAGCTGTAACTTTAGTTGTTTGTGCATCAATATCACAAAGTATCCATTGTTATTGATTCTAGATCATAACGAATTGTGCTTAGAAGGTATGTGTGACCTTTCACATAGGAGATCTGGTGATTTGACACAATGACTAATACCATTTTGACGTTTTGGCAAGGTCATAATTAGAGAAACTCATGCATAGAATTGCAAGAAGGTAGAATGAAAGGCAATGACATTTCAAGTGTTGGGAAATCGAGTGGTATTTTGTTACGGCGGGTGGTTAAAAGTGGACTTTTAAACTAAGGGGTGTATTGAAGAGAGGATGTCAGTCCTTATAAAGGAAGTATTTAGAAAATTAGCTATTGTGATAGTAAAGATGACATTTAGCAAGATGCATTACTAAGTGTTGGCCTGTGGTGTTGTGGCATTCGCACCGGACTTTGAGACGACTGGCCCCGGGTTAGAATCTGGCCGGCTCCTTGCATGCTTTCCATCTGTGCTGAGTTGAGCACCGAGCTTGCAACTTGGCTTCTTAAAAAAACAGGTAAATGCTAAAGAAACAGCAGGGTTGCTGCCCGATGCACCACAAGGTGTGGAAAGGAACAGTCACTAATTGTGTGGTCAATTTAGTCTCATGAACAAGACAGGTTTGGAGAGTGCAATGAAAGGATTAGGAGAGAGTTTAGAATAACGTAGGACTAAAGCAGGATTGAAACTGCTTAGAGTTCCCCTACTACATAGTCCTCTGTTTTTCTAAACTCCATGTACCTATCAAGATTTTCTTAAAAGTCCCTATTGTATCTGCCTCTGACATCCCCCTTGTACCTATTTCCAAGCACCTTAAAACTATCCCCCTTCATGTTACACACATAAAAGTTGCTGGTGAACGCAGCAGGCCAGGCAGCATCTCTAGGAAGAGGTACAGTCGACATTTCGGGCTGAGACCCTTCGTCAGGACTAACTGAAAGAAAAGCCAGTAAGAGATAGTAAGAGAGCTCTTCTTTCGGTTAGTCCTGACGAAGGGTCCCGGCCCGAAATGTCGACTGTACCTCTTCCTAAGTGTGTTGCTTGAAATTTCAGCATCTGCAGATTTCCTCCTGTTTGCGTCCCCCTCATGCTAGCCGTTTCAGCTCCGGGAAAAAGCCTCTGGCTATCCACAATCATTGACTCTCATCATCTTATACACCTCTATCAGGTCACCTCACAACCTCTGCCACTCCAAGGAGAAAAGGCCAAGTTCACTCCACCTATTTAATGGAGGCTTAGCTCAGGAGGGAATATGGAAGAGAGATGTGAACAGATGGTCTTAATTTTGGTGTCAAAGAAGCATATGTTGAAAATGAAAGTAGCTGTGGATTATCTGTTTTATAAGATTCTCCTTAAGGACAATGTGTTACTGTATAGGCAAAGCACCATTAGTGGATCAATGGGTGAGCAACCCAGTTGTGTGCCAGACCTCTACACCAAAATGTTTGCATTGGGAGCAGAGTGAGTGAGAACAGCAATACTGATACCAAATTGTATCAATATAAGCACCTTTCTGTCACAGACAGGAACAATTTGTAGAAGTGGTGAAGACCAAACAGGAAGTAGGGTATATGACCAAAAGGCATTGTCACAGCAATATATATTTTGAGAAAGATTTTAAAAAGCAAAAAAGGGGTAGATTAGCACAAATTTAGGAAGAGAATTTCAAGATGCAAGAATTTTCTCACTTGAAACCTTGCAATAGATTAGCTGAGCAGAGTGAATTAGGTATGCATACAAGACTAAAATCGAAGTGCTGGAGAATTGAGCGAAGAATAAAGTAGATCAATTTCATCGAACAATTTTAAATCCAAGATTTTTTAATGAATATGCAGGGGTAAGGGAGCTAATGGTTGGGATGTGGATTTGAGCAAAATTACAAGCTACATACCTCCAAGAGGACCACAACCTTGTCTTAGGGTTTGGAGGCTTGCATGCCTCAATGACTGGAGAGTTACGTCGGCTGGAGACAGGGCCTTGTGCTTTGACTCTTGGTATGGTCAGCCATGCCGAACATATCAAAAAGTAGAGGCCAGACTAAGAGTGGTCCACCGGTCCTCCAAGTTTGGGGGTTCAGCTCGGGGCTAACACTGAATGGTCAAAAAAAAATAGTTACGGAAACAGCAATGAAAAATCCTTCTACATCTGTGTGCAGTGGTACAGAGATGAAGAACTTTTATTGCTGCCTGAAACGCCAGTGGCGTAACAGGCAGTAACTAACAAGCTGTATAATTTTTGACAATTTAGAAGCTCTGAAATTTATTGAGAAAATGTAAAACTTTTATTTTCATTGGCAAAGGCATTGGTAGGGTGGAGTTGTATGCAAACTACTTTACTGAATTAAATGTATTGAAACAGGTCAAGTCAAGGGTCTGATGCTGAGTTCAGGATTAAACATATCTTTATGACTTGGTGCCTGAGAGTTCTTCCTGAATAAATATTCAGAAGTGACCAGGTGCAACAGTTTTGAAAGAACCATGTGTTGCTTCATCATTCTTGGGTTGGTGGATTCATAGAGGTACATAGACTGTAGAAGTGCAGTATTGCATTGCACTCATGTGTCTGCAGTCCTCTCATAATGTATGCTAATGGAGTGTGTTAGGTGCAGACCTTTGGCCTGGAGACATGAGTTTAAATCATTCTATGGCAGCTCAGGAATGTAAATTCAAACAACTAGTATTTCATAACTTTAATAATGGATTTCAGTGCCAAGCACCAAGTCATTATGTTCCATGTATGGCTTCAGTCTGGTTTTTTGAAGGCTCCTCTCTTTCCCTTTAAGTCTACACAGATGTCCCTGTTCATTGAGAGGCTGTACTCTAGATGGGTCAGCTTCAGACTGCTGTGCGCAGTCAAGTGAAGAAGCAGTCTAGGCTATGTCTATGGGACATAGATGAGTACGCTGCCTGAGAATCTGAAGTGGATGGTGAATTGTGTCAGCATGTGGTGCCTCATTTGTGTGCTGAACTTTTACCCCAAATGATTTCCTCATTCACAACCTACAACCATTATTTCAATCCCAAAATTTGGTTCTAAAACATCTGGCAACCACCAAATTACAGACTCCAGATTGTCTTCAGAGCCAGTCCCTAATCTGAGCAAGTCTTATGTCCATGAATCGGTGTAACAGAGGAGGTAGGCAGAAGATTGAAGGTGGTTGGTCATGGGGTACTGGCAAAACATGTCTTTCCTTGCAGAAAAGAGTGATTAGTTGGAGACTGCAGATGTTGGATTCTAGAGCAAAGAAACAAACTGCTTTAAATTCCTAGGTGTCTTTATTTCAGAGGAGCTGGCCTGGGCCCAGCACGCAAGTGCAATTATGAAGAAGGGACGGCAGCACCTCTACTTCCTTAGGAGTTTGCAGGGATTTGGTATGACATGACATCTAAAACTTTGACAAACTTCTATAGATGTGTGGTGGGGAGTATAATGACTAGTTGCATCACAGCCTGGTATGGAAACACCAATGCCCTTGAACAGAAAATCCTACAAAAAGTAGTGAAAATGACTCAGCCCTCCCAACCATTGATAATATCTACAAGAAACACTGTCACAGGAAAGCAGCATCCATCATTAGGGACCCTCACTACTGCCATCAGAAAGAAGGTACAAGAGCCTCAGGACTCACACCACCAGGTTCAGGAACACTTACTAGCACTCAACCATCAGGCTCTTGAACCAAAGGGGACAACTTCAATCAACTTAATTTGCCCCTTCATTGAAATGTTCCCACAACCTATGGACTCACTTTCAAGGACTCCTCATCTCATGTTTCCCTTATTTGTTTGTTGCTTATCTAGTTATTATTAGTATTTCTTCTTTTTGTTTTTGCATAGTTTGTTGTCTTCTGCACTCTGGTTGAAAACCCTGGTTGATTCTGTATGGTTATTATTCTATAGATTTATTGAGTATGCCCACAGGAAAATGAATCTCAGTCAGTGTTCTATATGGTGACATATATGGACTTCGATAATAAGTTTACTTTGAACTTTGCTGGGGGAACAGCATCAGTAGGGGAGTTCTGGATTCCTTGTGACATATCTCTAGCTTTACAAGAAAGCAAAATGCTCATGAGTCATGTTTCTCAGCTCAGCAGTAGAGTAATTTACTGAAGTGCAAAATATCTTGACTGCTCACATGCAATTTGTAAGCATTCATGTGAAAGTGGAATGATGAGGCATTATATTAATGCAAGTTAACAGTGGAATGTTTACAACATTTGGATTCATTTATTTGTGCCAGTTTCAGTTCACTTTAAGACGCCATGAAATGCTGACTTGCTCCTTTTGCCTCCACAGATGCTGCTTGACCTGTTCAGTATATACAATGTTCTGTTTATTTTTTGTTTCAGTTTAGTTTGTACTATTGGACATGGTCAATGATACCTTAACAGTTGGGCAAATTTTGCAGCATCTGATGATTGTGTCTGTAATATTTTTGCACTCTGTAATCAATTTTGGAGCATTTATACAGTCATAGCATACTACAGCACAGAAAAAGGCCATTTGGCACATCTTGTCCATACCGAACTGTTATTTTGCTTAGTCTCATCTACCTGCACCTGGACCATAGCCTTCCATACCTCTTCCATCCATATACCTATTCAAACCTCTCTTAAATATTGAAATCGAACCCGCATCCATCACTTCTGCTGGCAGCTTGTTCCACACTCTCACCATTCACCACCCTCTGAGTGAAGAAGTTCCCCCTCATGTTCCCCTTAAACATTTCACCCTTCACCCTTAACACATGAGGTCTAGTTCAAGTCTCACCCACAGTACTGTAGTCATAGAGCATCACAGCATATTTCTGATCAAGCTGACTTTTTTCTGTAATAATTTATTTCACAATATATCTTTTTCCAGTTTGATGATGCATAGAACTTTTCAAGAGGATCAAATTTTGATTTTGCAAGCATTACACCTTCCCGCTCACACCTAGTTTTAATGTCCGTGCGCAAATACAAAAAAGAATGCTGCCAACAATCAGACATTTATGAACCTTTGACTCAAGTTGTACTGTTCTGGTTTTTATTTTCTAAACTATACCCATTATTTTGAGTCAATCAGAGGAAACTGAAGTTCTCTGTTTCCAGAACATTCACCAGCAGCCATTTGCGTAAATATGTTAAAAATACAATAAATTTTTGAAGTAACACACACAAAATGCTGGTGGAACTCAGCAGGTCAGAGAGTATCTACGAAAATAAATAGTCGATGTTTTGGGCTGAATCCCCTGTTCAGGACTGAGAAGGAAGAGGGAAGATACCAGAATAAGAAGGTGGGTGAGGGGGTAGAAAGAGGTTAGCTGGAAGGTGACAGGTAAAGCCAGGTAGGTGGGAAAGGTCAATGGCTGGAAAAGAAGGAATCCGTTGGGAGAGGAGAGTGGACCATAGAAGGAGGGGTTCTAGCCTGAAACGTCGAATGTTGATCCATTTCCATAGATACTGCCTGACCTGCTGAGTTCCACCAGCATTTTTGAATTTCCAGCTTCTGCAGACTTTCTTGTGTTTATAATAAAATGTTTGGCCATCGATTCATGGCCATCCTGATATTTCAAGTCTGCTCTGTCTAGTTCTCAATATTGTTACAGAGGATTTAACTTATGTGGGGAGTGTTTGCTGTTGTAATGAATACTTACAGACTTCCAGTACCATCTACACTCAATATCAGATATGGTCAATGATAGGTTTATTCCATTTTTTGATAAATTCTTTGCCCTTTGGAACACTCATACAGGAAAAGTAAGGAAATGATGGACAGCCTTGACTCATGGATAGTTATTTTAGAGCAATTCGTGAACATGTTTCCAAAATATTAACTGACTTCAGTAAGTGCGTTCCATTGGCCTTTATGACATGTAGAGTTTATTATTTCAGACACTTGTTCTGGAGGCAGTAGACTTGTAGATCGCTACAGTACAATTTACTTATTATTCATGAAGCATTAAGTCAGTGAAAGGATTAAAGAATTCGATCATATCCTTCATATCAATTTAAATTTACTTATCTTCAGCTGGCCTTTGTTTGATCTTAGTAGTGTGGAAAACTGCTGTAATTTCCTTCTCTACTTCTCAAATTCCATCTCTAAATTTGCTGACAATACAACCATTGTTAGCAGAAATTCAGATGGTGACGAGAGGGCGTACAGGAGCAAGATATGCCAGCTAGTGAGTGGTGTCGCAGCAACAACCTTGTACTCAGCATCATCAGACCAAAGAACTGATTGTGGACTTCAGAAAGGGTAAGACGAGGGAACACACACCAGTCCTCCTGGAGGGATCGGAAGTGCAGAGAGTGAGCAATTTCAAGTTCTTGGGAGTCAATAGACAGTAGACACTAGATACTAGAATACTACTGCACAGTACAGGCCCTTTGGCCCTCGATGTTGTGCCGACCAATATATTCCTTAAAAAAATGTACTAAACCCACACTACCCCGTAACCCTGTATTTTTCTTTCATCCATGTGCTTGTTCAAGAGGCTCTTAAATATCCCTAATGTTTTAGCCTCCACCACTATCCCTGGCAAATCATTCCAGGCACCCACAACCCTCTGTGTAAAATCTTACCCCTGATGTCTCCCCTAAACTTCCTTCCCTTAACTTTGTACATATGCCCTCTGGTGTTTGCTGTTGGTGCCCTGGGAAACAGGTACTGGCTATCCACCCTATCTATGCCTCCCATAATCTTGTAGACCTCTATCAAGTCCCCTCTCATCCTTCCACGCTCCAAGGAGAAAGGTCCCAGCTCTGCTATCCAATAGCTCTGAGGACCTAAACTGGACCCAGCATATTGATGCAGCTATAAAGATGACAAGACAGCGGCTATATTTCATTAGGAGTTCAAGGAGATTTAGTATGTTACCAAGAGCACTTGCAAATTTTTACAGGTATACCATGGAGAGCATTCTAACTGATTGCATCATCCTCTGCTGTGGGGGTGGCTACTGCACAGGATTGAAGAAAGCTGCAGAGAATTGTAAAATTAGTCAGCTCCACCATGGGCACTTACCTTCATAGTACTGCTGCTACAAAGTTAACAAATTTCACAACACACACAAAATGCTGGTAGAACACAGCAGGCCAGGCAGCATCTATAGGAAGAGGTACAGTTGACGTTTCGGGCCGAGACCCTTCGTCAGGACTAACTGAAAGAAGAGATAGTAAGAGATTTGAAACAGGGAGGGGGAGATCCAAAATGATAGGAGAAGACAGGTAGGGGAGGGATGAAGCTAAGAGCTGGGAAGTTGATTGGCTAAAGGGAAACAAAGCTGGAGACATGGGAAAAAGAAGGGGGGAGGGGAGTACCAGAGAAAGATGGAGAGCAGGCAAGGAGTGATTGTGAGAGGGAGAGAGAGAGAAAAAAAGAGGGGAAATAATAAATGAATAAATAAATAAAATAGGGGATGGGGTAAGAAGGGGAGGAGGAGCATTGGTGGAAGTTAGAGAAATCAATGTTCATGCCATCAGGTTGGAGGCTACCTGGACTATTCCTCTTCCTACCCTGTCAGTTGCAAAAATGCCATCCCTTTCGCGCAATTCCTCCGTCTCTGCTGCATCTGCTCTCAGGATGAGGCTTTTCATTCCAGGACGAAAGGGGTTCCTTTTTTAAAGAAGGGCGCTTCCAAGGATGTTCAGATTTTACCAGTGCTTTCACTTATCATTCAGAACAGTAAAATGGATCGCCACTGTAAGAAAGTAAAAAAGAGTAGTTTTGTGCTGAAAGATCAATACTTTTGTTTATGTTGATTGATTGTGGAACTCAGATCTGGACTGTGAGCTTAAGCTTAGGCTGAAGCATAGTGGGATGAGGCCTCCTCTGCCACCATCTTGTTAGCAAACGTACAGTCACTTGAAAATAAGATTGACAATCTCAGGGCAAGGCTGCTGTATCAGAGGCAAATAAGGCAGTCCTCAGCTGTTTGTTGCATTGAGACTTTGTTAACAGAGAACATGCTGGATGCAGCTATCCGACCAGAAGGTTTATGATTTTCGGAATGGATCGAACCTCAAATTCTGTTGAGGAAATAGGTGGAGGCATATGCTTTTTAGTCAATTCTCATTGGTCCACAGTCGTTGGGGTTATGTTGACTTCTTGTTCCCCTGACTTAGGAAAGCTAAGAATTAGACGTAGACCATTTTATTTGCCTCGAGAGTTTTCATCCATGATCCTGACTACAGTTTACATACACCAGCAGCCAATTATAAGCAAGCTGTCACGAAACTGCTGTCTGTAAATGAGAAACGGCTCATCCTGATGCATTTCGTATTATATTCGGTGACTTTAACCAGGCCTGTTTGAAGAAAACCCTGCCCAATTATCACCAGCACGTAACCTGTTGCACCAGAGGTCCCAGCACATTGGGCCACTGCTACACTATGATAAGGAATTCCTGTCGTTCCTTCCCGAGACCACGTTTTGGCAAGTCAGATCATTTGGCTGTACTCCTGCTACCTGTATACAGACACAGCCCAAAGAGCAAGGCTCCAAAGATCGACAACCAAGGGTGGTCGCGGGAAGCTGAGGAACGGTTACAGGCTTGTTTTGAGTCAGTGGATTGGGCCATGTTCAAGAGCTCATCTGTGGGCCTGGTTGTTTTAAACTTTATTAAAACAGCTGTAGGTGACTGTGGCCCCACAAAATCATTCAGCGTTTCCACAGTCAGTGGTCCTGGATGAACAGTGAAATCAGGAACTTGCTGAGAGCCAGATCAGAGGCATTCAGATCTAGAGATCAAGAATACTTCAAGAGGTGTAGGTATGATCTCCCAAAAGCCATCTCTCGGGTGAAGTGGAGATTCTGGACTAGACTTGGCAGCTGTGGCAGGGTTTGAATGCCATAGCCTCCTACAAAGTTAAATCTTGCGACATAGAGGACAGCAGAGCTTCGCTTCCAGATGAACTCAATGTCTTCAATGCTTACTTTGGCCACCAGAACAGGGAGGAGGCATTGTGCACCCCCATGTCTCCCAATGATCCTTTGGTCACAGTATCTGAAGATGAAAGCATCCGGTTCAGGCGGAATACCTGGCCCAGTATTGAAGACCTGCGCGGGCCAACTGGCTGGAGTTTTCACGGATATCTTCACCCTCTTGATCCGGCAGTCTGTGGTATCCACCTGCTTCAAACAGGCTTCCATCGTACCGGTGCCCAAGAAGAGCATGGCAATCTATCTAAATGACTATCACCCAGTAGCACTTACATCCAGAGTGATACAACAGATCTGCAGCAGATGCTATCTTGTTGCCTCTTCACAGAACCCTGGAACATCTGGACAGCAACGACGCATACATCAGGATGCTCATTATCAATTACAGCAAGACATTTAAGAGTATCGTCCCCTCAAAACTAATCAGTAAACTCCAAGACCTGGGCCTCGTTACCCCTTGTGCAATTGGATCCTCTATTATCTCACTTGTGGACTCCAGTCAATTCTGATTAGCAAAAGTATCTCCTCCACAATCTCCATCAACACAGGAACACTGCAGGGATGTGTACTTAGCCCCCTGCTCTACTTGCTTCACACTTATGACTGTGTGGCTAAGTACAGTTGCAACAGCATATACAAGTTTGCTGATGACACTACTGTTCTGGGCTGTATCAAAGGAGGTGATAAATCAGCATATAGGAGGGAGATTGAAAACTTGGCTGAGTGGTGTAATAACAAGAACTTCTCACTCAATGCCAATAAGACCACAGAACTGATAGTAGACTTAAAGAGAAGGAAACCAGAGGTCCATGAGCCAGTAATCATCCGAGCTTCAGAGATGGAGTCAATAACTTTAAATTCCAACTCAGAGTACCTGTCCTGGACCCATCGTATAAATATTATTACAAAGAAAGCATAACAGCGCCTCTACTTTCTCAGTTGTCTGTGGAGGTTTGGCATGTCACTGAAAACCTTAGCAAATTTCTATAGATGTGTGGTGGAAAGTGTGCTGACTGGCTGCATTATGGCCTGGTATGGAACACTAATGCCTTTGAGTGGAAAATCTTACAAAAGGTAGTTGATTTGGCCCAGTACATCATGGGTAAAACCCTCCCAACCATTGAGAACATCTATATGAAACGTTGTCATAGAAAAGCAGCAACCATCATCAGATATTCTCACCACCCATGCTGTTTTCTCGCTGCTGCCATCAGGAAGAAGTTAAATGTGCCTCAGGACTCCACCACCAAGTTCAAGAGCAGTTACTACCCCTCAATAAAATCAGGCCTTGAATAAAAGGGGATAGCTACACTTACTTTAAGGGCTGTTTTATCTTGTTGTTTCATACTCATTATTTATTGCTATTTATTTATATCTGCATTTTCATAGTTTGTTTACAGTTAACACTTCCTGATGTTTACAGTTTACAGTTACTGGTCTATAGACTTGTTAAGTATGCCTGCAAAAAAAGAATCTCAGGATTATATATAGCGATGTGTACGTTCTCTTTAATAAGTATTACTTTGAACTTTGAGCTTCTCCTTTAATTACTATTTCTCCTAGGCAGTCCTCCTGAGAATGACATACTTTCACTTGAGTACTGTAGTGTCTGAGGCAGCTGAGGAGTTCCTTGTAAGATTCATAGACAGGGCAAGCATTAACGTTGTTCAGAATGTTGTATTCTCCTTTGCGTTTGCGTGTGGCATCCACATTCTCTTGAGACATGAAGTGTTGGTACTTTGTCAAATGTTTCTTCTTCGCTTTCAGATCAGGGATTGTCATGGGCTGGCAATGACTTTTTTATCAAGTAGATTTTCAAAGCTTCCTTAATTATTGAACAATTGCTCAAGTGCAGAATACCTCACAATTGCTGTTATTCTCTTGAGTGTTATATCGTTTAATAATGAGTATAATCATGCGCTGCTATTTTAGATTTACCCTTGCAGACAGACCTTTCTCAGTTTTCCTGAGCCTCTCAGACTATTTTCTATCAAAAATGCATTCTTAATATCTCCCAACACGCATTCAATGCTCATTTTAAACTGAAGGGAATGGGTATGTCACTACCCAGCCTGACAGCCTCCGGTGCACCTGAAGTCACAGTCACTGTTGCAGATGTAAGATCAATCTTCTGGAGGGTGAACCTATGGAAAGCATCGTCTTGGGGGATATTCCTGGTGGTGTCTTTGGATTCTGCGCATATTAACTGGTGGGGTTTTCATGGACACTTTTAAACTCTCTCTGCTTCAGTCTATAGTTCCTTTCAATTTTAAGAAGATCACTTTTATCCTGGTACCTAAGACAAACAAAATAATGTTTCTTAACAACAATTCCCAGTGGCTCTGACATCTGCCATTATGAAATGTTTCTCGAGGCTGGTCATGGCATGCGTAAGCTCTAGCTTTCCAGACAATATTGGCTTATTGCAATTTACCTACAGCCAGAACAGGTTTAAGGCAGATAGCATCTCCCTGGCCCTACACTTATCTCTGGTGCATCTGAACAGTAAAGATACCTACATCAGACTCTTGCTTATTGACTACAGCTTTGCCTTCAATATTATAATTCCACGCAAACTCTTCGCCTCCTTCTGCAGCTGGATCCTAGACTCCTTGACAAGCAGATGGCAGTCAGTAAGGATGGGCAGCAACTCACCGCTATGATTATTCTAAACACTGGTGCTCCACTGGTGTCCTCAGCCCCTTACTTTACTCCCTGTGCACTCATAACTGCATGGCCAGATTCTGCTCTAACTCCATCTACATGTTTGCAGATGATACCACCTCAGTGAGCCATATCTCAAATTTTGATGATTCAGAGTATAGGAAGCTTTGTAACATGGTGGCATGACAATGACCTTTCCTTTGATGTCAGCAGAACAAAAGAGCTGATCATTGACTTCAGAAAGTGGGACAGTGCGTGCGCTCATGTCTACATCAACAGTGTTGAGGCTGAGGGCTTCAAGGAGTGAACATCGCTAATAGCCTGCCATGCTCCAACCATGTAGGTGCCACCGCCAAGAAAGTTAACCACGCTACCGCTTCCTCTGGAAGCTAAAGAAATAAGCTAAGAAAGTTCAAGTTTATTGTTGTTCAACCATTTCCTCCCACAGTCCTAAGGCATTCCGGCTGGTGGGTTCATTATTCAGTGTAAACTAGGCTCGGATTAAATTGGGGGATTTGTTGCGTGGCACAGCTCGAAGGGCCAGAAAGGCCTAGCCTGTGCTGAATCTCAAATAAATAAATAGAAAGGCATATTTACAACACGAGATTAAAATGTAAACAGCGTAAAGTTACTTGCACTTCAAACGTGATGAGACCTGAGTGGTGGCAGGCAGTTCCGTAGTCTCATAACCTGGGTGTAGAAGCTGTTTCCCATCTTACCAGTCTTTACCTGATCGTTGGGGGTCAAAGAGGTTGTTGGATGGACGGGAAAGATCATTGACAATGCTCAGTCCACAGTGCTCCTGATAAGTATTGCGGATGGGTGGAAGAAAGACCCTGATGATCCTTTCAGCATTCCTTGCAAACCTTTGGGGGACTTGGGGTCAGATGCCTTGCAATTGAATTTCAATTCATTGCCACGGATGGCAGTGGAGGCCAAGTCACTGAGTATAATTAAAGTGGAGGTTGATAGCTTCTTGACTAGTCAGGATGTCAAAGGTTATGGAGAGAAGGCAGGAGAATGGGGTTGAGAAGGATAATAAATCAGAGCAGAGCAGACTTGATGGGCTGAATAGCCTAATTATGCTCTGATGTCTTGTGGTATAATTCCTGTACCAGATGGAGATGTTGCTGGTCAGGACCCTCTTAATGGTGCTCCTGTGAAAGTTGGTTAGATTGTGGGGGCGGGGTTTGGGGAGTGTGGTTGGTGCCTTGTCTGCCCCAATCTCCTCAGGATGTGGAGATGCTGCTGTGCTTTCTTGACCAAAGTGGTGGTATTAAGGGACTAGGTTAAGTGCATTCCTTAGAATTTGCTACTTTAACCCTCTCCACAGAGGAGCTACTTATGTGACCTATTGACCCTCACCACTTTGTATTGATGCACCACAGAAAACATCCTATCTGGGTGTATAATGGCTTGGTACAACAACTGCTCTGCGCATGACCACAAAAAAACAGCAGAGCTGTCACAGCTCAGCACATCATGGAAACCAATAATTTGATCTGTGTAAACGGTACACAAGACAAGTTTTTCACAGTATCTTGGTACATATGACAATAATAAACCAGTATCAGTAACAAACACAAGATAATTTGGCACCGTTTTGAAGAGCAGGGGTGATACCTTTGGTGCTCTGGCTCATAAGTAATCGTTCACTTTTGCTAAAACATCTTTGGCCATTATCACATTATTGTGGGTGGGAGTTCGCCTGTGCACCATTTGAAGATTGCATTCAAACACAACAGCAGTAATTGCATTTACTTAATTGATTGTAAAGCACCCTGAGATAACCTGCAGTAAAAGCCTCTGCATAAATGCAGATCTTTTTCTTTATTCCAAGCACTTAAATTGTTTTTTTTTCTCCCCCAAGCAATCTGTTGTGTTTTGTTATTGCTGTGCCTGGAATTACCAGCTTGAACATGCAGAGTGCTGAAGAGTTGGTTAGTGTGGATTTTAAGTCATGTTATGGGAAAGAGGAAAAGCCTGGAGGACATTATAGCTTTTTGTTTTAAATATATAGGGCTTATATGATTTCCAAAGCCAAGGTTACCCACAAGGCTGAAATCCATGTTAATTAATTGTACTTCCACCATTTAACACACATCAAAGTTGCTGGTGAACGCAGCAGGCCAGGCAGCATCTCTAGGAAGAGGTACAGGGTCTTTTTCAGGGTCTCGCATGAGACGTTGACTGTACCTCTTCCTAGAGATGCTGCCTGGCCTGCTGCGTTCACCAGCAACTTTGATGTGTGTTGCTTGAATGCATCTGCAGAATTCCTGTAGTCCACCATTTAAAATTCTTTTTTTTCTTTTTCAATCTTTTTATTGGTTTCATAATGATAAACATAGCATAGTATTGATACAAAGTTATTGGGATTACATTGTAATAATTAACATAGCTAAATATAAACCCAGTTGACACATGGGTATCAAACCTCCCAATCATACAGGATACAAATATAATATATAAAAAGGGAAAAAAAATAAAAATATACCTCAAAAGAAAAATTAACCTAAACAGTGTTAATCAACTAAACTAAGAAAAAAAAAGACATGGCAATATCAAAAAAAAAGGAAACCATTAGTGTGTCAACTCCGCTCCTCTCAACAAATATTAAAAAGAAATAGAATAAGTTTGGGAAAGGTCAAATTACATCATATGGAAATGTTGAATAAATGCCCTCCAAGTCTCTTCGAATTTAATAGAGGGATCATAAATAACACTTGTGATTTTTTCTAAGTTTAAACACAACATAGTTTGAGAGAACCGATGAAATGTGGTTTAAAATTTAAACCATTTAAAATTCTTCTCATAACATTTTCTATCCTTTGCTTCTCCATTTCTCCCCTACATAAAACTGTGTTCACACACAAAATGCTGGAGCAATTCAGAAGGTCAGGCAGCATCTATGGAACTGAATCAATCCTGTAGAAGGGTCTCAGCCCAAAACCTTGACTGTTTATTCATTTCCTTAGATGCTGCCTAACCTGCTAAGTTCCTCCAGCATGTTGAGGGTGTTGCTCTACATTTCCAGTATCTGCAGAATCTCTTGCGTTTATAAAACTGTGCTGTGACAGAACGGCAGTGGGATTGGCAATGGCAGTAAAGGACAGCATGGTGGCCTAGCGGTTAGCATAATGCTTTACAGCAGGGCAACCCAGGGCCAATTACCACCACTGTCCGTAAGGAGCTTATACGTTCTCTCTATGACTGTGTGGGTTTCATCCAGCTGCTGTGCTTTTCTCCCACATTCCAAAGACACACTGGTTAGTAAGTTCTGAGCAAGCTCTGTTGGCATCGAAAACATGGTGACACTTGTGGGCTGCTCCCAATATATCCTCAGACTCTGCCGGTCAATAACACAAATGATGCATTTCATGATATGTTTCTATTTTTCATTGTGCACGTGACAGAAAGCTAATGTTTAATCTTTGGTAGTTATGATCTCAACAGCAGTCTGTGTATTTTTAAAATAAATTTTGTTGGTGATATTCTTTCTTTTATGCTGTGCCTGCAAAAGTGAATCCCATTGAAGTCAGTGTACTGGGCCTTCACAGCATTCTTGGGCAGTAAGTACTGAAGTGAATATGTGGGAAAAGTTTCTTCCTACTTCAGGCCTAAAGTACATTTACTCTCCGCACCAACATCACTTGCCACTGACTCGAGGAAACTGACCCTACATCCTGTTGTGCAGTACACTGTGTAATGAAGGGTACCTCCTCTGTTCTATCAGATAACTGTAGCCTCTAAACGCTTGTGGTCAATATAGTTCTTGGATCGTTCTGCTATGGAAAAATAATTTTTATGCTCCCTTAAGCTTATGGAAGAACAAATTTCAGTAGGGGCTGAACTTATAACTTCAGTGGAAATAAATTGGGTACGGGGCCTGAGCTTTGGTCAGGATCGATGGAGCCAAATGGCAAAAATCATGCCTTATGGGTTTTTACCACCCAATAATTATTTGGAGAACTGCACTGAACCGGATTCGTGGCTTCCATTTACAACAACATAAGAAAGCTGGCAGAACAAAAATGTCAAAGTGTCATGTCAGCCACATTTCTTGAGTAGACATGCAGGTTGTCAAAGGAGTTTCTGCTTGTGTTACTGTGCATGTCTGTGCCTGTTCTGCGACTTGCATATTGAATATTTCTCATTCTCTGCTTGCGTCTGTACTTTGTCTACTCCTCTCCTTAGGCAGTCCTGGAATTATGGACGAATTGGTTCCCTAATTCCAAGAAGTGGAAGATGATTGTGCATGATAAATGTAGGGGGAATATGCAACACTGACAACACTAACTACCACACAGACGTAGCAGAATAAAGCCTTTTGCTAGTGGTGAGAATTTTCAGGATCATTAGAGACCAGGCTTTCTACGCGCGTGTGCGTGCATGCATGTGTGTGTGTGTGATAGCAAAGTAAAATTATAGTCAAGGTACATATATGCCACCATATATAATCCTGAGATACATTTTTGTGGGCATACTCAATAAATCTATAGAATAATAACCATAACAGAATCAATGAAAGACTGTCCAACTAGAATGCAGAAAAGACAACAAATTGTGCAAATAGAAAAAGAAAAAATAATAATAAATACAAAAACAGTAAATATTGAGAACATAAGATGAGGAATCCTTGAAAGTGAGTCCTTTGGTTGTGGGAACATTTTGATGATGGGGCAAGTGAAGTTGAGTGGAGTCATCCCTGCTCTACTTGTGGAGAGTCTCACCTGGTCCCTCAACACCAGCTCCGTAGCAAAGAAAGCCCAGCAGCACCTCTACTTTCTGCGAAGGCTGAGAGAAGTCCATCTCTCACTCCCCATCCTCACCACATTCTACAGAGGTTGTATTGAGAACATCCTGAGCAGCTGCATCACTGCCTGGTTCGGAAATTGCACCATCTCGGATCGCAAGACCCTGCAGCGGATAGTGAGGTCAGCTGAGAAGATCATCAGCGTCTCTCTTCCTGCCATTACAAACATTTACACCACACGCTGCATCCGTAAAGCAAACAGCATTATGAAGGACCCTACGCACCCCTCATACAAACTCTTCTCCCTCCTGCCAACTGGTAAAAGGCACCGAAGTATTTGTGCTCTCATGACCAGACTATGTAACAGTTTCTTCCCCCAAGCCATCAGACTCCTTAATACCCAGACCCTGGACTGACACCAACCTACTGCCCTCTACTGTGATATTGTCTTCTGTACTATTTATTGTAAATGCCTGCGCTGTTTTGTACACTTTATGCAGTCCTGGGTAGGTCTGTAGTCTAGTATAGTTTTGTGTTGTTTTACGTAGTTCAGTGTAGTTTTTGTATTGTTCATGTAGCACCATGGTCCTGAAAAACGTTGTCTCGTTTTTACTGTGTACTATACCAGCAGTTATGGCCGAAATGACAATAAAAAGTGACTTGACTTGACTTGAATTTATGACTGTGTGGCTAAGCATATCTCCTGTGCCATTTTCAATTTTGCTGACGACGCTACTGTCATTGGCCAAATGAAAGGTGGTGATGCATCAGCATATAGGAGGGAGACTGAAAATCTGGCTGAGTGGTGCGGAGAGAGCGAGGGAGGAAGGGAGAGAGATATCTATCTATCTATCTCACACACACACACACTCTCACTCTCTCACTCTCTGGTTGGAGGAGCAACACCTCATATGCTGTCTGGGTAGTCTCCAGCCCCTTGGTATGAACACTGAATTCTCCAACTTCCAGTAATTCCCTCCCCCTCCTGTCCCCATCCTAGTTTCACTCTGCCCACCCCCCCCAGCTGCCTATCACCTCCCTTATGGTTCCGCCTCCTTCTACTACCCATTTTGCTTTCCCCTATTCCTTCTTCACCTTTCCTGCCTATCACTTTCCTGCTTCCCCTCCCCCACCCCTTTATCTTTCCCCTTACTGGTTTTTCACCTGGAACCTACCAGCCTTCTCCTTCCCACTCTCCCCCCACCTTCTTTATAGGGCCTCTGCCCCTTCCCTCTACAGTCCTGACGAAGGGTTCCGGCCTGAAACGTTGACTGATCATTTCCACGGATGCTGCCCGACCTGCTGAGTTCCTGCAGCATGTTGTGAGTGTTTCTTTCTCTTTTTCTCTCTCGCTCTCTCGCTCTCTCTCTCTCACTCTCACTCTCACTCACTCACTCTCACTCTCTCACTCCCTCTCTCTCTCTCACTCTCTCTTTCTCTCACTCTCTCTCTCTCACTCTCTCTCACTCTCATTCACTCCCGCTCACTCTCACTCACTCTCTCTCACTCTCTCTCTCTCTCTCACTCTCACTCTCACTCTCTCTCTCACTCTCAAACACACAGACCCAGTCCTTACCCACTTCCATCTTTGGGCCTCCCCTTTCTGGATCTTTTTGCCTCTGACCCTCTCTCAACACCTTTCAGTCTCTCAGTTGCTTTTCTGATTCACAGAATAAATTGATAGAAGTTTCTCTCATAGGTCAACCAGGAAATTCCTGAAAATAGCCACGATTTGGTACAGTGTTTTCTGAGAGATGGCAATCAGTCTCCTCCAGTAGAAGACTGGAGCAGCTAGGAATTGATTAGTAGAAACAGTGAAGTGGATTGCACTTCCCTCTTCTCGTTACTTCAGTAAGGAGCTACTTTATCCTACTTGCTGTTTATCTCATCTCCAGCTGAGCATGCAGGGTTTGTTTTTCTTAAATCTGCATGTGCTTGTGCCAAAGTAGCTCCCATCTCTGGCTTTGCAAGGGGAACATTTTATCCCCTGTGTGGCAGGGCTCATTATTTAATTAGTAATCCCAGCATCAAGTCACTGAATTGAGAATATTCAAGTGAGAATATGCCCATCTTCACAAAGCTCACATAATTATTTCAGAGTCCCCACTGATTCACTCAACAGTAAAGGCCAGGTTAGGCCTAAGGGAGGATAAAATCTCTGCGTTTTCTGTTGCAGGATTTTCTTTTGGTGATCGTATTAACCTACCAGTCACTGAAACCTGAGACTTTTAACGTCTTGCTTAACCACTCGTGGTGTTACAACCTTCCTTTCCTTCTCTGTGTTCAAAACAGAGATTATCATGGAAAAAACGCACTCCATTCATTGGATCATGATGCATAGCATCCTAGATTTATAAACCTTCAGAGACAGATGAGAGGAATATTTTTTGGAAATAATATTGGGATTGTGATATGCAGTATAGCACCAGAGCCGTGCATTGTAAGTAGTTTCATAAACTTGTGTCCAGAAGAAGGGTCTCAGCACGAACATTGACTGTTTACTCTTTTCCATAGATGTTGCCTGGCCTGCTGAGTTCCTCTAACATTTTGTGTATGTTGCAATTCTAAGTAGTTTCCACCAGCAGTGTCATATTTGCCCTGCAAGATGGATATGTTAAAAAGTTCGTATTTTGTAGGCACATTTTAATAGCATCAGAAATGCAATTAACAGTGTTGCTTTTTCACATTCCATGTGTGCCCACTTCTAAATATTCTGAATTTTATTCAGGTCAAAGTAATATATAGATGAATAGAATTTAAGTTATCCTGCTGCATGAGTGATTTTACTTACAACATATTGGTATCCTCGTGCTAAATTGATACTATATAGCTAAACTGAGTATTGGAATCGGATTTATCATCACTGACTTGTGTGCTGTGATATTTGATGTACAATGGAAAGACACAAAATTACTATAAATTACAAAACTAAAACCCTTGGCGGGTCTGGTACCCTGAGCCAATAGGCTGGTCCTGGACCTATTTCATAATTTACTGGCATAATTTACATATTGCTATTTAACTATTTATGGTTTTATTACTATTTGCTATTTATGGTGCAACTGTAACGAAAACCAATTTCCCCCGGGATCAATAAAGTATGACTATGACTAAACAGTGCAAAAATAAGGAATAATGAAATAGTGTTCATGGTTTTATAGCCACTCAGAAATCTGATGGCGCAGCAGAAGAAGTGGAATCATTTTAGGCTCCTTTGCCTCCTCCCTGAAGAGAGAAGGGCCAAATATTTCTATAGTTATCTACGTACTTGTGATTTTTTTTCTTTTGTTACTGATGCTAAGACAACAGACCAACGGATCCTTGACTGGAATTTTAAGCTAGGTGCTTGAACACCAGAAAGTACTGAGACCAAAATGATTTTTTTCCCCTGCTTATCTATTTACGTGCTTCCCTGAACTGCTGCGATCTGCTTAACTGCACCTTATGCAGCAGTTTCTGAGACCCATTCTCAAACTTCTCCATTTTCAAAGGTTCTGGTTGAAACCGCTGAACTATATGTGCTACATGAGAAAACAAGGAACCAACAACATTTTTGGGCTCTGTGATGCAATAGTTTAATGTTTCCACTCCATAGTGTTCCAGTCTGGTCAATTTCTTCACTAGTCTCTGATATTTCCTCTTTACTAAATTCTGTCCCATGATAACAGGTGTCTCATTTCTTCCAGGGCTTTTCAATTCTGTAGTATGCATTTTGGGAGAATGGAAGTGTATATTGTTGGGTCAGGGGGTGGGGTAAGGTTGGAGATGGTATGATGCTCCATAAGTGGTTAAACCGTGTTAGTTTGCTGATTTACTTCCCTCTTTATATGGGAGGATCCAGTGGGTAGGGAGGAACAATAGATGGTGCAATAAATACATCTAAAAGAAAACAGAACAGCATGGCGGGGGGAGTGGTTGGTGGAATGGAAACAAAGCCATATCACACATGGGTGTTGCACACATTGGAAAGTTTGTGGACCCCAGAGCTGGGTCTTCTAAATATAGATTGGGTTCAAGGAACATAAAGATGGTGTTTGTAACCACAATAGAGTAGGCAGTGAGTCAAAAATATTCTGCATGTACAGTGGAAATTATTTGGATTATTTAATTAAGAAGTCAGGCACTAAACTAGCTATCTGATGATTATCAGATATCTGCTTAATCCTATGCATATTTTTTCTCTTGTATTAAAATCAATAATTGCCCTTAGCTGGCTAAATAATTCAAATACTGATCAGACAAAATTTGCCACCAAATTAACTAAGGAGATTCAGAACTTCAGTATTCTGATGAAAGAGATGCATAGGCATTAGTATGATATTACCAGCATGAATAATTAGTACCATGTTACTATTTGTCCACATAATGATTGTTTTTTGCCTTTTTCAGGGTTCTTGCTGTTTAAAGATTTTTGCCTGAATGAAATCGATGAAGCTGTTCCCCAGTTGAAGTTTTATGAAGAGGTAAGTGATGCGGCTAGCCAATATAGAATTAGCAGGCATATTGTCATGATGATGTGTCAGCCACTTACCACTGAGATGAAGATAAAATTCTTCTTGAAGTTCCCAGTCTTTGGAACTCTCTATCCTAGAAAACTGTGGCTACTTAAACAATAAGTATGATTGACACTCAGATTGGAAACGTTTATCTATTCCCAACAAATCAAGGTATATAGAGATATAGTGTTAATCTGCCAGATCAGCAAAGATTTTGTTGAATGGTGAGTATGATTGAAGGGGTTTATAGACTTGCTTCTGTTTCTTGTGTTCTTAGGAATTATTTTAAATAAAATATCTGAGTACAAAATGGAAGTCAACAAAAACCATGATTGGGCTGTATTGCTAACAAGATTCATAGCTCTTAGATTCTGTGTCTCGCACCTGCAAGGGAAGCTGAGCAGAAACGTTGAAGTTATTTTACATAAATGTTTATCATCTTTAAGCAGTTACTTCATTAGGTCTTGAGATTTTGCCTGAGGTGTACCTCAGGTTTTGTTTTGAGAGTAGGTTTCAGTACCATGTTTGGTGAAATATTTTCTATTGATATACGGTTGTGGTGAGTGGGGAGTTGGTAGGAGACTTATCAGAAGTCTGCACTTCTGCATATTGCAGCAGTTGATTATTTTTTCCCCCTTGTTAATCTTAAGCTCCAAAATAATCAATGCTCAGGGTACAGCCCAGTTTATGGATCTCTTGATCTGTGAGCCCCAGGCCAAGCTAAGAAGCAAAATTATGATGAAGGCCCATCAGTGCAGCACATCTCTAACTGTGAAATTGGCCCATCTATCATCACATACCTTTAAAAACGTGGAATTTCAGCATGCTTTCTTACAAACAGCTTGTCTGTGGTTTCATGCATTGGTCCAGCTGGGGCTTTCTGCTGAGCTGCCTTGATGTTGTGTGGCTCTTTAAATTGATAGCTTCAACTGAGGTGAAATTTTCATCAGTAAGTCTCTACAAAGCTAAAACCACAAATTTGATAGAGTCAAATGTACTACTTTAAAAAAAATTTAATGTGAGACTTCATTGGTGAGTTCAGCTTTTAATACACATTCCTAATTAATTACCTTGAAACGTACAACCTATTGGCATTACCTGTATAACACCATAACATACTGAATACTGGGTTTAACTTTTGATTTGATTGCTGATTATAATTAGTTGATGTATCCAGTGCAATATTGGGTTTGCTATATTTGGCCATAGTATCCCAAGGTTAGGAAGTGATTATTGGAAAGTGTTATTGGATATGTAAGATCAATCAATCTCAAGACATAAACAGCAATGAACGATGGTAAATGCAATTAGTGTAGATGGGTATTTGATGATTTGCGTGGACGCAGGACCTGCTCCTGTGTTTTATGACTCTGAAGGCAAAATCAGGCTCATCTGTGAAATTCTCTTTGTTAGAATATCTGGCCAACGTGTAAGTGCTTGGATGAGGTACAGTGGGATTTTTCGCTCACCAAAAATCAGTACTGCAAGAGGGTAGAAAGAGACAGGGTTACTTAATTTTGTAAATGTCATTCTGATAAGGGAGCTCCCCTGACTTTAATTAATTTGGAAATGAATCCCAGGAGCTTTCTCAAAGAGCAGACTTCTGTCCACCAAAACTGATGAGTGATTATGTAGGTCTGTTGATTGGTTTTATTTTCCTAGAATCCTTTAACTTACTAAATTAAGCCTGGAGTAAAATGCCCCCCGGTCTGTTATTTACTGAAGAGTGACAAGTTTTGTGAAACACTCATCCGCAAAATTACACTTAATGAACAGATTCCATAGTTAACCTTTTTCAAGATCTCAGCTAACACACTACAAGGTCTCAGCCAATACTTTCTACTGAAAGGTACATGGTACATCCTCAGTATTTTCCTCCTCTGCCTTTGAATGGTCTTTGCCATTGTCAGCTGTAGTTTTCTTGTGGTGCTGACAAAATTAGAGAGTACAGCAAGATGTGTCTATTCATGAAGCAGCAGTCTTTATGAATAACGCTATTTCATGCAGTTCAAATGACTTTTTAAAAATGGAATACAGTTTGAGCACCCCTTATCCGAAAATCCAAAACCTAAAAACCACTGAAATCTGAAATTTTGTTTAAGTGCTGACGTGACATCACAAATGGAAAATTCCACAAAGCGCTAGGAGGGTTCCCAGGCAACGTGCAGGCCTCTGCACATGACAGACAGTTCTGAGAAGTGACCTGACATAGTTAATGAATAGAAGTTAAAGCAAAATAGAAAAACTGCATAAAGCGAAAAATAAAGATTTCGATTCTGTATTGCACGAGTGGATTCATCAGCGTCAGAGTGAACATATACTGCTTAATGGTATGCTGTTCATGAAGTGAGCAAAGATCTATCATGACCAACTAAAAGTTGAAGTTAACTGTGAATTCAGCAGGCTGAATGCAGAAATTTAAGAAAAGGCATGGTGTTAAATTTTAATGCTTCTGCTGATTACGATGTAGCAGAGAAACATTTTGATGAGTTTGCCAAGATCGTCGCTGATGAAAATCTACCACCAGTGCAAGTCTATGATGCTGGTTGTTTTTATATCTTACTTAAAACCTTAAAAGAGTAAAATATAAATTCATTATATTGTAGCGTTTTAATTAATACACAGTATCAAAGAAGGAGGCTGAAAGCCTGCCATTGTTTGTTGTTGTTCAACAGCTGATTCATGTATTCTCCCAATGTTGCTGTGCTGCTTTTGTTACCTGGCACACAATATATTTGCATTATATTAATGGTATGTAGTAATCGTTACTGTGTTAAGTACATAGGTGTAATGAACAAGTGTGAGACAAAGACTGCTTACCAATACTCATAAATTCAGTCATAAATTATGGCAATCCCAAGTTATATTCCAAAATATGAAATCCAAAACACTTTTGACCCCAAGCATTTTGGATAATGGGTACTTGACCTGTGTTTATACCTGGGAAGATAGAGGAAACTTGGAAGGTATTTATTTATTTATTTATTTAGAGACACTGTACACCGTATGTTAACAGTCCTTCCACCCAATGAGCCCACGCCACCCAGTTACACCCACATGATCAATTAACCTACTAATGCATAAATCTTTGAGTTGTGGGAGGAAACCAGAGCAGCTGGAGGAAACCCAGACAGTTGTGGGAAGAAGATGCAAACTCCTTGCTAACAGTGGCAGGATTTAAATTCGGATTGGTGACACTGTAAAATATTAAACTAACCGCTACACTACTGTGCCGCCCTTAGGGAAAGCTTGGGATCAATAGATAATGTGGAGGGAGACTTGTAGTCAGGTAACTTGTGGAGGACATTGGGTTGTCTCAAATGGCTCCCATTGATCTGAATTTTTATTCCATTATTCCTAACTCAAACAATTAATGCGCTGAGACTCCTAGATACACAACTGCTCTTTTCTCTTTCCATCTTCTCTGAACAATTGAAGATGAAATGTTTTTCTAAAAATTCCCTAACTTGCCTTCCCACTGGGAAATCTCTGGCAGCTGTATGACTTTCTTTGTCACTGAGTCTCTCCTCTCTGATTCTGTCAATATTTCCACAGTTCCCACTGCCTGCATGACAATGTCCTTGAATTTCTAAATGCATTTTACTCCACTAACTCTTCCTTGTTTCCTTCAAAAACTGTCAATTTCTATCTTTTTGACTGTCTCATGTCTATTCTTTCCTTTCCCATGACAAATCTGTAATCACAAACCTTATCTTATTTGCAAAACATTCTTCCCACCCTGTTACTTGTAAAACTCCCATCCCCTTCTCTCAATTCCTCCGTCTCCGCCGCATCTACTCTCAGAATGAGATTTTTCATTCCAGGACGAAGGAGGTGTCTTCGTTTTTTAAAAAAAAGGGGCTTCCCTTCCTCCACCATCAACTCTGCCCTCAAATGCGTCTCTCCCGTTTCACGCACATCTGCTCTCACCCGATCCTCCCGCCACCCCACTAGGAATAGGGTTCCTCTTGTCCTCACCTACCACCCCACCAGCCTCCGTGTCCAACATATAATTCTCCTTAACTTCCGCCATCTCCAATGGGATCCCACCATCGAGCACATCTTTCCCTCCCCCCCACTTTCTGCGTTCCGCCGGGATCGCTTCCTACACGACTCCCTTGTCCATTCGTTCCCCCCATCCCTTCGCACCGATCTCCCTCCTGGCACTTACCCTTGTAAGCGGAACAAGTACTACACCTGCCCTTACACTTCCTCCCTCATCACCATTCAGCCCCCAGACAGCCCTTCCAAGTGAGGCGACACTTCATCTGTGAGTCTGCTGGTATGATGTACTGTGTCCGGTGCTCCCAGTGTGGCCTTCTATATATTGGTGAGACCCAACGCAGACTGGGAGACTGCTTCGCTGAACACCTACGCTCTGTCCGCCAGAGGAAGCAGGATCTCCCAGTGGCCACACATTTTAATTCCACGTCCCATTCCCATTCTGATATGTCAATCCATGGCCTCCTCTACCTTCGAGATGAAGCCACACTCATGTTGGAGGAACAACACCTTATATTCCTTCTGGGTAGCCTCCAACCTGATGGCAAGAACGTTGACTTCTCTAACTTCCGTTAATGCCTCACCTCCCCTTCTTACCTCATCCCTTATTTATTTATTTATTTATTTATTCATTCATTCATTCTCTTTCTCTCTTTCCCTCTCACAATAACTCCTCGCCTGTTCTCCGTCTTCCTCTAGTGCTCCCCTCCCCCTTTCTTTCTTCCAAGGCCTCCCATCCCATGATACTCCCCCTTCTCCCGCCTTGTATCCCTTTTGCCAATCAACTTTCCAGCCCTTGGCTTCATCCCTCCCCCTCCTGTCTTCTCCTATCATTTTGGATCTCCCCCTCCCCCTCCCACTTTCAGATCTCTTACTATCTCTTTCTTCCGTTAGTCCTGACAAAGGGTCTCGACCCGAAATGTCGACTGTACTTCTTCCTATAGATGCTGCCTGGCCTGCTGCATTCCACCAGCATTTTGTGTGTGATGCTGAGATGGGCTTATTGTATTTGATGTTGTTGCTAAACAAAATAGCGTACAATGGTATTAACTTTCAAAATTAATTACTTTTAACAAGCTTTTTTGTAATTCTTAAACTGTCATGAAAATGCATTTACTTTAAGAAAAGTATAAGCTCTTTCCAAAAGTGTTCAAATGACAAAATCAAGGCTCACTTGTTCAGGTTTTTTTTTGTATTCTGTTTGAGGTCAAAACCTGTTCAAGTAACACATAGCAAGCAGAAGGATTAACGGATATGAACTTTGAGTTTGGAAAAGATTACTGTTGCTGAGCAACTCGGTATTCTCCCTCTCTGTGTTGCAGGGGGCTGTGCAGTATCCTGGAGATGGGTTGGCCCCTGTATAATCTTGGCAGATTCAGGTCACAACAGATTGCCTCTTGTGGACATTGTTTCTCAATGACATGTGTTTTTTCAAAACTGTTTCCATGGCAGAGAGTAAGTGCTGCTGTCACCCAATAAGGCAGTGGTGGAAACCTTTAAAAGGAGTGTTTTGTCAATTTATAAATTATTTATTTGCCAGTGTTCCATTGTTGGTATTGGAAAGGATGTTCTTATTTTTGCCTATGCCGATATTGCTGTAGTGAGTTAATGATGTATATAGAACAATACAGCACAGTAACAGGCCCATTGGCCCAGAGTCTCCATGCAGACCATGATGCCAAATTAAACTAATCCCATCTGTATGCGCATGATCCATATCCCTTCATTCCTTGCATGTACTAAATACCTCTTAAATGTCACCATCGTATCTGCTTCCATCACACACTGCCATCCCCAGCAGTGCATTCCAGGCACTCCCACACTGTGCAAGAAAAAAACACTTTCCTCACGTGTAGCCTTTAAATTTTTCTCCTCTCACCTTAAAGCTATGTTCTCTAGTATTTGACATTTCCACCCTTGGGATAAAAAAGACTCGACCTACCCCGTCTATATCTATAATAATTTTATGAACTTCTATCGGGACTCCTCCCAAACTCTTGCACTCATAGAGAGTCACAGAGCACTACAGCACAGAAATGGGCGCTTTGACCAAATTACTCTCTGCTGAACTGTTATTCTGCCTAATCACTTCAACCTGGACCATTGTCCTCCATTCACGTACTTATCCAAACTTCTCTTCAGTGTTGCAATGAAACCCGCATCCACCATTTCTGCTGGCAGCTCATTCCACACTCGTACCACCCACTGGGTGAAGAAGTTCCACTTCAGGTTCCCCTTAAGTATTTCACCTTTCACCGTTTCATCTATGACCTTTAGTTTCATCCAAATACAGTGGAAAAAGCCTGTTTGCATTAACCTTATCCATACCCTTCATAATTTTGTATACTTCTATCAATCTCTGCTCATTCTCCTACACTCAGTGAATAAGGTCATAACCTACTCAGCATTTTCCTATAAATTCAGGTCCTCAAGTCTCAGCAATATCCTTGTAAACTTTCTTTGTACCTTCAATCTTACTGATATCTTTCCTGTAGAGAGGTGACTAGAACCGCACTCAATGTTCCAGATTTGATCTCCCCAATGTCTTACACAACTTCAGCTTAGCTTCCCAGCTCCTGTACTCATTACTCTGATTTATGAAGACTAATGTCAAAGCTCTCTTTACCATCCTTGAAAATGATGCCACTTTCATGGAATTATTGTTCTGTATTCCCAGATCCCTTTGTTCTACCACATTCTTCATTGCTCTACTATTCACTGTGTATGTCCTACCCTAGTTTGTCTTCCAAACCTCACATTTGCTTGCATTAATTGCCATCTGCCATATTTCAACCCATTTTTCCAGCTGGCCCTAATCCCCCCCCTCAAGCTTTGATAGCCTCCTTTGCTGTCCTTTGTGCTCTAAATCTTTGTGTCATTTGCAAATTTGCTGATCTAGCTTGGGGCACATTATCATCCAGACTGTTGATATAGATGTCAACCACAATGGACCCACTCCCTGTGGCATACCACTAGTCACAGGCTTCCAGTCAGAGAGAGAACTACTCTCTGGCTTTTCCCATAAATCCAATTTCAAATACAGTTTATACTTAATCCTGAATGCCAGTTGACTGAACCATCTTGACCAGCCTCCCATGTGGGACTTTGTCAAAGTCCTTACTAAAATCTATGTAGACAAAATGCCCATTGCCTTTCCTTCATCAACTTTCCTGGTAACCTCTTCAAAAAAAACCTCCTATTAGATTGGTTTTTTGACACCCCTCCAGGGAAAATAATACAGGTTTGTCCACCCTCTCCTTATAAGGCAATTTTCCCTAATGCTGGCAACATCCTGGTGAACCTCCTGCATCTTCTTCAGAGCCTCTGCATTTTTCATGTAATGCAGCAACCAGAACTGCACAACTCTGCAAATATGGCCTAAACAAAGTTATACACAGCTGAAATATGACTTCCTGACTTTTATATCCAAAGCCCTGACTGATGAAGGCTAACAAGCCATTCTCTATTTTTTACCACCTTATCTGCTTGCATTGCCACTTTCAGGGGGCTATGGACCTGCACCACAGCATCACTCTGTAAACCAATGCCCCAAGGGTTCTGCCATTTACTATATATTTCCCCTTACATTTGACCCCCCAAAGTGCAACACCTCACACCTGCCTGAATTAAACTCATTTTTCTGCCCATATCTGTAATTGATCTTAATCCTGCGGTGTTCTTTGACAACTTTGTCCCTATCCATAACTCCACCAATTTTTGTGTCATTTGCAGACTTACTAATCAGCCCATCTGCATTTTTTTTCCACATCACAAACAACAGATTTCCCAGCACTGATTCCCACAGACCTCCAAAGAGAAACACTCCTTTACCACTATCTTCTATGTTCTTTGGCCAAGCCAAGTCACATGGATTCCATGTGTTTAATCCTTTGGATCAGCCTGTCTGGAGGGACTTTCTCAGATGCCTACTAAAGACCATATAGACAACATCCACTTCCCTACTCTCGATAATCATCTTTGTCACCTTTTTTTTTAAAGAAAAAGCAATCAAGACTGTGTAACTTGCCTCACACAAAGCCATGCTGACTGTTCTTAATTAGTCCATGCTTTTCCAAATGCGCGTAAATCCTTTCAGGTAACTTCCTTACACTGTTGTAAAACTCACCAGCCAATCATTTGCTGGATTATCTGAATTGCCCTTCTTGAACATCAAAACAATATTGGTTTCTCTTCAGTCCTCTGGCACCTTGCATCAGTACACTGTATACTTGCAATAAATATCTTGCAACAGAGCTTTGCAATTTCAGCAAAAGTTGAGGCTGAATTTAATTTTGAAAGTAGTTGTCCACAGTTTGGTCATTTATTCTGTGACCAGTGAGGAAGTGGAGTAAACCAGGATGAGGAACCCATTCAGAATCAGCTATTTTTCCCCATAGCAGTGCAATATTAACTGACTGAGTCCTGTATTCTGCAATCCAAGTCCAGTCTACTCACAGATATCATCTTGGAGAATCTTGCTTTCAGTCATACCCCTCTAGCTGTTGGGTCTTGGCATCATAGATCAGGAGGCTAAATGGGTGCTGCACCTTGCCCGGGGGTGGCCTGCAAGCTAGCAGAGGGAAGGAGCACCTTGTACCTCCTTTGGTAGAGATGTATCTCCGTCCTGCCACTCAATGGGGAACTACATTTGACATGAAAGCCAGCAATTGTTGCTTAAAAAATACTTAGAAATTAAAGGTCATTAAGTCCAATGTGCCAACATTATTCTTAATCCCAAACGTCTACACAGTTTCCACATTCCTTTATTTCCTTTTTACATAACTGTTTGTCTAGCTTATTAAATAATGAAATCGTCTCTGCTTCTGTCACTGTCAGACGGATAGATTGATTTCTAGATTGCAAAATTGTCCAGTTTGGAAGGAGGAACAAAAGCATTTTATTTACTGTAAAAGGTGAAAGAACATTGAGCTCAGTGATACAGAGGTATTTGGATATCCTAGTGCATGGTTTGTAAAGGGATACTGTACAAGAACAGTGACGGGTTAAGAAAACTAACAAAATAATATCATTTATTGCTTGCAGAACACAATACAAAACTAGGGAGGTTATGTTTCATTCGTATAGGACATTGGTGAAATTATGTCCTCTCCCTCATGCACTGCAGTGCTCCTTATGACAATTTTTGCCACCCTTCCCCAATCCTAATCCTTAATCGTCTCTCCTACCTTACTTGTATATGTTGTATGTAGGACTATTGAATACCCATATTCCCAGTCCTGGTCCCTGATATGACCACATGGTCAGAATCGCATTGTATCTGTAACTCTCTGAATTAGGAGCAGGATTAAACCTGCTGTATAATATAATGAATTCTCCACTGATATAATTATATCTTCAACACTGCATTCCTGGTCAACACCAGCAATTTTTCACTCTTACTTTTCAAATCTATTTAATTCTACTTTCAATATTTTAAGACTCTACTTTGGCCCCCTTTTGTGAAAAAGAGTTCCAGAGATTTGTGACCTTCTAAGAATAAAAACATGATTTATCCCTGCCTTGGACAAGAATTGAGAAGTGTTCTATTGGCATAAAAATAGTGGAGAGCGGTAAGATGCAAGATAGGAATGATTTGAGCCCAAAATGAAGATCCATTCTTGAAAACGGAGGGCATAGCTGAGGTAGTAAATGAGCAGTTGATGTTTGTCTGTATCAAGGGAAGAAATGTTGCCACACTTAAAAGAAGAGGTTGTTGATTTGGATGAAATTTTGATAAAAAAGAGGCAAAGCTAGTTGTTATGCCAATTGTCTAAATTTTATGCATCCTGGGTTGAAGGGGAAGTTAAAGATAGAAGTTACAAAAATACTTGTCATCTTTCAGGATGAGGCAATTGCAATAATCATTCTTTTTCCAAAGATGGAGCAAGGATAAACCCTGCAAGCACAGACAAATTTAACTTCTGTGGCGGGAAGAAATAGTGAACATTTTGTTTTGATTGAAGGAGGGTAGATATTTATGTTCTACAATGTACTGAATTCTGTTTTTCCTGATTTATATTTATAATCATTTTCAATGACTTGCAAATGGGATGAATCAACTGAAAAGTGAATGGAAATGCAACTGAAGAATTATGTGTATTTATGGTCCTTTTGCATGCAGAAGAAAACAGGACATGATCTCACTGGAAAGTATGCATAAGAGGATTGGCAGTGTCATAAGGGTTTCAAAGGTTACGGGGAGAAGGCAGGAGAATGGGATTGAAAGGTAAAATAAGTCAGCCTTGACTCAATGGGCCAAATGGCCTAATTCTGCTCCTATGTCTTATGGACTCGTGGTCTAATAATTTTGTGACATAATGATAGACCTCGAGTTACACTGATGGAAATGGAAGCATGCAGAAGATTAAGTTTAATGAAGAATTGTTCAACATCAACAACTTTTGGCAGGAAGAGAAAGGACAGGTTAGAAAAGATTCTATTCTAAAAGGGTTACGGGAGAAGAAAACCAGGCTCTACATGTGCATGAATCTTTGAAAGTCGGCGGGGGGGGGGGGGCATGTTAAGAAAGCAATTTTAAGAAATATAAGAATCCATGGTCCTGTTCTTCATAAAGAGAGGCTCAGAGTATAAAAATCACAGATGTTTTGATGAACTTTTATTAAACTTTGAAGTGAAAGCAGAGAATACCTGAAACACCCAAAAGTGCAGGCAGTATCTTTAGAAAGACAAACCGAGTTAATGTTTCAGCTGGAAAACCTTTCGACAGTACTGGGAAAAAGAGAAAACAAGATTGCTTTAAGTTGTCACCGGGGTGTGGGAGGGATGGATAGTGCACAGGAAATATCTGTGACAGGATGAGGTCAGGATAGACTCCATAACAACGTGGCCTCATGCTAGAAAAAGATATTCCTTTTGTTTTATCCATTCCTCTCATCCTCTGTACATTAAAACTAACAACTTGATTTTTTTCTTCCCCGGTTTTAATGTGGGGTCTTCAACCTGAAAAGTTGTTTTTTTCTTGTCACAGGTACTGCCTAATTTGCAGTGTTTCCAGTATTTTCCACTTTGATTTCAGAATTCCAACATATGCAATTTTTTGATTTCCTTTGGTTCAGTTGTGATTAGGGTTATGTTTAAGAATGATACAAAGTGCTCAGAGAGGATGGAATAAAGATTTAATAGATTGCGTCCAGCAATGAGGGACTTATGAAAGATTAGACAAGCTTGGATTCGTCTACGTAAGCACAGAACATAGAAAACCTACAGCACAATACAGGTCCTTCGGCCCACAAAGCTGTTCTGAACATGTCCTTACCTTAGAAATTACCTAGGGTTACCCATAGTCCTCTATTTTTCTCAGCTCCATGTACCTATCCAAAAGTCTCTTAAAGGACCCTATCATATCCGCCTCCACTGCCGTCACCAGCAGCCCATTCCACGCACTCACCGCTCTCTGTGTAAAAAAAAAAAAAAAAAAAAAATTACCCCTGACATCTCCTCTGTACCTACTTCCAAGCACTTTAAAACTGTGCCCTGTCATGCTAGCCATTTCAGCCCTGGGAAAAAGCCTCTGACTATCCACACGATCAATGCCTCTCATCACCTTGTACACCTCTATTAGGTCACCTCTCATCCTCCGTCGCTCCAAGGAGAAAAGGGCGAGTTCACTCAACCTATTCTCATAGGACATGCTCCCCAATCCAGGCAACATCCTTGTAAATCTCCTCTACACCCTTTTTATGGTTTCCACATCCTTCCTGTAGTGAGGCGACCAGAACTGAGAGCACAGTACTCCAAGTGGGGTCTGACCAGGGTCCTATAGAGCTGCAGCATTACCTCTCGGCTCTTAAACTCAATCCTACGATTTATGAAGGTCAATACACCGTATGCCTTCCTAACCACAATGTCAACCTGCACAGCAGCTTTGAGTGTCCTATGGACTCGCACCCCAAGATCCCTCTGATCCTCCACGCTGCCAAGAGTCTTACCATTAATACTATATTCTGCCATCATATTTGACCTATGAAAATTAACCACCTCACACTTATCTGGGTTGAACTCCACCTGCCACTTCTCAGCCCAATTTTGCATCTTATCAATGTCCCACTGTAACCTCTGACAGCCCTCCACACTAGCCACAACACCCCCAACCTTCGTGTCGTCTGCAACTTTACTAACCCATCCCTCTACTTCCTCATCCAGGTCATTTATAATAATCACGAAGAGTAGGGGTCCCAGAACAGATCCCTAAGGCACACCACTGATCACCGACCTCCATGCAGAATATGACCCGTCTACAACCACTCTTTGCTTTCTGTGGGCAAGCCAATTCTGGATCCCATGCCTCTTTATTTTCTCAATAAGACTTGCGTGGGATACCCTATAAAATGCCGTGCTGAAATCTACATACACTACATCTACTGCTCTACCTTCCTCAATGTGTTTAGTTACATCCTCAAAAAATTCAATCAGGTTCATAAAGCATGACCTGCTTTTGATAAAGCCATGCTGAATATTCCTAATCATATTATGCCTCTCCAAATGTTCATAAATCCTGCCTCTCCGGTCCTTCTCCATCAAAATTACCAACCACTGAAGTAAGACTCACTGGTCTATAATTTCCTGGGCTGTCTCTACTCCCTTTCTTGAATAAGGGAACAACATCCACAACCCTTGAATCCTCCAGAACCTCTCCCGTCCCCTCTGTCATCTCCCACAGTAGCCTGGAGTACATCTCGTATGGTCCTGGTGATTTATCCAACCTGATGCTTTCCAAAAGCTCCAGCACATCCTCTTCTTTAATATCTACATTCTCAAGCTTTTCAGTCCACTGAAAGTCATCCCTACAATCGCCAAGATCCTTTTCCTTAGTGAATACTGAAACAAAGTACAGGTTTCCCCTGCCATCCGAAGGTACAGTGTTCCTATGAAATGGCTGGTAAGCTGAAATGGCGTAAAGTGAAGAAGCAATTACCATTTATTTATATGGGAAAATTTTGTGAGCGTTCGCAGACCCAAAAATAACCTACCAAATCATGCCAAATAACACATAAAACCTAAAATAACAGTAACATACAGTAAAAGCAGAAATGATATGATAAATACACAGCCTATATAAAGTAGAAATACTGTCCCACAGTCATTGCCTGAACTGTTCTCCGTAGCGAAAATCCCATGCTAGCGCTCTCGGCAAAAACACGGCGCAAGCGCTCTCCAGTAACCTTTAAGCTATGAAGCTGCCAAACCATACCAAATAACACGTAAAAATACACAGCCTATATAAAGTAGAAATAATGTATGTACAGTGTAGTATCACTTACGGGAATCGGGAAGACAGCGAGCACACTGATGATGGTGTGTTAGACTGAGTCGTCGGAGGATGGGGTGGTGCAGTGGCCTCCACCCTCCTGGCAGCGAACCGATACCGATCCGCGAAGCATGCAGGGGTACAGCGGTAGCCGGGAGGCACAGAGAACATCTTTAAGAAAAAAGCCAAAATAAACAAGCTAATTAATTAGATGCCACCCGGCACATAATTAATTAGCATGTTTATTTCGGCTTTTTTCTTAAAGATGTGCTGTGTGCCTCCTGGCTACCGCTGCATTCTCCGCGAATCGGTATCTGTCCGCGGCCTGGGGGTTGGGGTGGTGGGACACGGGGTGTCATCTCGTCGTCGTCTGTTTCCATTAGAGCAGGCAGGTCATCTTCTTCTATCTCTGCCTGCCTTGATGTCGAAGGTCGAGGTTCGTCGTCTGCTGTGACTGATGTGGAAGGCTTGAAAAACGACAGTATTGCTTGACTACTGAGCCTCGCGCATTTTTCTATCATACAGTTCTTTGTAAGGACTCAAACCATCTTGCAAATATGCCCTAAACCGATGTACCCTTTCAAAATTAAAGTCATACTTTATCATTACTCATTCAGTTTCGATTGTTATCCTTTCCTCTTCCAATTGCATCAGTTCTTGGTCATGGGATGCCAAAACCTCTTCAACGTCATCTTCGTCAACTTCCACAAGCCAAACTCACTTTGTCCTTACTTCATTCACCACGATCAAAACGCTTAACTATGTCTAGTTTTGCACTAAGTGTAACACCCTTACGAGCTTTTTCAGGCTTTTCCTATACCTTAGAACTCATCTTGCAAACGGCTGCTCACAGGCACGTGTTTGAGCAATGCCAGTGAGAATGCCGTTCCGAATCCGGGGGAGAGCGGCTGCTCAGGGCACGCGCTGCTTTTTTCGTGCGCTGCCATTTTTTGTAACAGTGAAAACACCTTCTGTTAGTGAAAACAGGGAACTAATGTAGGTCTTTTGTAACAGTGAGGTTTGGTAAAGCAAACGTTCGAAAAGCAGGGGACAAGTGTATTCATTAAGTACCCCTGCTCTTTCCTCTGGTTCCATATACACTGTTCCACTGTCACACTTGATTGGTCCAATTCTCTCACGTCTTATCCTCTTGTTCTTCATATACTTGTAGAATGCCTTGGGGTTTTCCTTAATCCTGTCTGCCAAGACCTTCGCATGGCCCCTTTGGCCCTCCTAATTTCATTCTTAAACTCCTTCCTGCTAGCCTTATAATCTTCTAGATCTCTATCATTAACTAGTTTTGAACCTTTCGGAAGCTCTCCTTTCCTTCTTGACTAGATCTACAACAGCCTTTGTACACCACGGTTCCTGTATCCTATCATCCTTTCCCTGTCTCATTGGAATGTACCTATGCAGAATCCTACGCAAGTATCCCCTGAACATTTGCCACATTTCTTCCGTACTTTTCCCTGAGAATATCTGTTCCCAATTTATGCTTCCAAGTTCCTGCCTGATAGCCTGATATTTCTCCTTACTCCAATTAAACACTTTCCTAACTTATCTGTTTCTATCCCTCTCCAATACTATGGTAAAGGAGATAGAATTATGATCACCTTCTCCAAAATACTCTCCCACTGAGAGATCTGACACCTGACCAGGTTCATTTCCCAGTACCAGATCAAGCACAGCCTCTCCTCTTGTAGGCTTATCTACATATTGTGTCAAGAAACTTTCCTGAACACACTTAACAAATTCTACCCCATCTAAACCCCTCACTCTAGGGAGATGCCAGTCGATATTTGGGAAATTAAAATCTCCCACCAAAACAACCCTGTTATTATTACACCTTTCTAGAATCTGTCTCCCCGTCTGCTCCTTGATGTCCCTGTTACTATTGGGTGGTCTATATAAAACACCCAGTAGAGTTATTGAACCCTCCCTGTTCCTAACTTCCACCCACAGGCCTCTGTAGACAATCCCTCCATAACTTTCTCCTTTTCTGCAGCCGCAACACTATCTCTGATCAACAGTGTAATGCCCCCACCTCTTTTGCCTCCCTCCCTGTCCTTTCTGAAACATCTAAAGCCTGGCACTTGAAGTAACCATTCCTGCCCTGAGCCATCTAAGTCTCTGTAATGGCCACAACATCATAGTTCCAAGTATGGATCCACGCTCTAAGCTCATCCGCTTTGTTCGTAATATTCCTTGCATTAAAATAGACACATCTCAAACCATCAGTCTGAGTGTGTCCCTTCTCTATCACCTGCCTATCCTCTCCCTCACACTGTCTTCAAGCTTTCTCCATTTGTTAGCCAACCGCCTCTTCCTCCGTCACTTCAGTTTGGTTCCCATCCCCCCCCGCAATTCTAGTTTAAACTCTCCCCAATAGCCTTTGCAAACCTCCCCGCCAGGATATTGGTCCCCTTGGGATTCAAGTGCAACCGGTCCTTTTTGTACAGGTCACACCTGCCCCAAAAGAGTTCCCAATGATCCAGAAATCTGAATCCCTGCCCTCTGCTCCAATCCCTCAGCCACCTCATTCTATTCCTATACTCACTGTCATGTGGCACAGGCAGTAATCCTGAGATGACTACCTTTTGAGGTCCTGCTTCTCAACTTCTTTCCCCTCTCCCTGTGGTCTGTTTTCAGGAGCTCCTCCCTTTTCCTACCTTTGTCGCTGGTGCCAATATGTACCACGACCTCTGACTGTTCTCCTTCCCACTTCAAGATATCGTGGACGTGATCAGAAACATCCCGGACCCTGGCACCTGGGAGGCAAACGACCATCCCCGTTTCTTTCCTGCATCCACAGAATCGCCTATCTGACCCCGTAACTATAGAGTCCACTATCACTGCTGCTATCCTCTTCCTTTCCCTACCCTTCTGAGCCACAGGGCCAGACTCTGTGCCAGAGGCATGGCCACTGTTGCTTCCCCCAGGTAGGCCGTCTCGCCCAACAGTACTCAAGCAGGAGTACTTATTGTTAATGGGGACAGCCACTGGGGTACTCTCTAGTATCTGCCTCTTGCCCTTCCCTCTCCTGACTGTTACCCACTTATCTGTCTCCCGGTACCCTGGTGTGACTACCTGCCTGTAGCTCCTCTCTATCACCTCCTCACTCTCCCTGACCAGACAAAGGTCATCGAACTGCATCTCCAGTTCCCTAACCTGGTCCCTAAGGAACTACAGCTCAAAGCACCTGGCGCATATGTGGCCGTCCAGGAGGCTGGGAGTAAAGTGGAGGATGCTAAAAAAAATTCGATAGGAGTATTCAAAATATTGATGAAACCTTGACAAAATAGATAGAAGGAACATATTCACATTGGTAAAAGAGTTTAGAACATGAGGACTCAGATTTAAAAGTACTTGAAAACAAGCTAAAGACAATATGAAGAAAGGCTTATCTGAAGCTAGCAAGTGTCCAACATCTGGAATGCATTGGCTGCCAGCATGGAGAAAGGAAGTTCAGTCAAAAGGGAAACATCAGTACTTGAAAACGTGGAAAAGAAATCAGGGATGCTGGGCAAGTTTGGGGATGAGACTACCTGCATTGCTGTTGTAGTGATCCAACATTGCCTTGAATTGCCAAGGGGTTTCCTCTTCCCTTGTTCTCATTCCATAAGGTCTATTGTATATCTCTGTGATAGTCTGATTTTGCTTGAATTCACTTGGAATAATACCTTAAGCCTCTTGTGTTTTATTTTTTTTCACCTATGTCGTGTGATTGGTGATGTTCACGCTTGGCCTTCTCTCAAAACCCTGGTGTTACTACTTTCAGAAAGATTACTTTCATGCTGTTACAAAGGGATGAATTGAGATAGTGCCAAGAAGCCTGTTGAATCTGCCTCAGTATTATGAAATATTGCAGGTCTTTCTAGGTTATTGAGGTGGGCCATGTACAGTTTTGTGAACCTCTATCTTTTGGGGGTAGAGAAAAACGTGGAGTTTTTACCACAAATTCCTTATCAAGCTCCATAAAAGTTTGCTTGATATGCTGTTGAGCCGCCACCAATTGGTTTCTTTTGTAAACCAAAGAATGCTCTTTCATCTGTTCATGCCATGACTCCATCTATAGACTTTATTCTCCTGTTAATAATATATGAGCAGATAACAGCATTCCAGACTACTTTATTGCAAACAGATCTGTGTTTCTCTCATGCAGTATATAATGGGAGGAAGGTTATACATGTTTAAAGAAATGCAGAATTTCTAGCAGCATAGAATAGCTGATAAGTGGAACAACAGGACATTATTATTAAAGTAATCATTTCCTGTCTAGAAACCCACTAACTTGGTCAACAGTCAGGTGGGAAATCTTGCAGAATAAAGTTGTGCTTGGACATTACGCAGTGATAGTCTGGCAATTGGAAAATATGGTGGCTTGATGATGCAGCTGTGTACATACATTTATTGATGCTTCTGGACACATCTTCAGTGATGTTCCTGGAATCATCGGGTGTTTCGGGTCTTTCAACATCATACACCCTCCTCCAGGTGATCAGACCCCAGCTTGTGTCCAGATGTCTAGCTACTTATGACTCCATGGCTCCCCTCTTTTGAGCCACAGCCATCTTGAGGCCCTCTCTGCTGCATCGGTGGTACTGCGGATGGCTCTCCTCTTCCTCTCTGGATGTTGGCACTTGAGAGAGAGGTGGGACCAGAAGAAATCTTGGAATAGTGAGCACAGAGGCATCAGGGAAGTGGAAAGGCAGAGATCGTACATGTGGTGAGGCAGTGGGGCATAATAATAGGAGATGCCCCTTAAGTGAAAAGAGCTTGACGCACAGTTACCCCTGGATTCAGATCCTCTAACTCCTGGCAGCTGCTGGTTTCCTGAGTCCTGCTTTAGTTAAGCTCATATGGCTACCAAAGTATGATGAGCTGATACTGAGGCTTTGGGCCTACTCTGGGCTGCTTTGGGGTTCAGATCTAAGGACTCATTTTGTTTTGGAATGTTGTTGCTTGCTTCTATTGTTTACATGATTTGTGTTTATTTGTCTGTGCAGTGGGGGTTGGTCTTTATTGTTTTTTTAAATTGGGTTCTTTTGGGTTTCTTGCTTTGTGGCTGCCTGTAAGCAAACAAATCTCAAGGTTGTATAGTTTATACATTCTTTGATAATAAATGTACTTTGAAAATCTGAACAACAGAGGACAAATGCAGGCATTCCATAGTACAACACATCATGTATGTGCCCCCGCATACACCACAGTTGCAGCTAAAGTAGGAATGCCCATAATGGTTTGCAGTTCAGTATTATAAATGTGCCAAGTTAACCACTTCCTTCCTCTGGATCCTACCTCACTCCCAGGAAATCACATTGTGTTCATAGTATTTTAAATGATATTGTATGTTTGCACTTGTCCAAAGTACATGACAAGAGACCACAGATGCTAAATCTGGAGCAAAAACAAATTGCTGGAGGAACTCAATAGGTCCAGCAGAGAAGGAATTGTTAAATATTAACAATGTATGGGGGCAAATAGATGTTTTTTAACCTGATATATATTGTGTAGTGCTGATCCCTGTTGTTTGCAGCCGTTCATTATGTGATGCATATCCATACTTGAGTTCATATATCTTGTAAATTCATGGTTTCACGGGACTTCACATGCCAAACCTCTGGTTCACAACTGCTTAGTGTACAGGGTACTTCTCAACTTTAGATTAGGCATATGACTGCCCAGAACTGACAGATACGTGTACTTTAAGGCTACGTCCACACTACGTCGGATAATTTTGAAAACGCTGGTTTCGAATGAAAACGATAGGTGTCCACACTAAGCGTTTTTCAAAATATCTGTGTCCACATTAGACGGATATTTGGGTGAATCTCCTCCTAGTGGGCATGAGGAGGACACAGAAAACAAGCGAAGAGGAAACGATATACTTGGTGCGCGTTTGTCCAGTTACAGAGTAGAAAAGCTTAAAAGGAATTGCACTTGGCTCTCGCGCAGGAGGACTTAAAAATAAAAAAAAACAAAAACTGGAGCATATGGACACAACTGACAGGGAGCTCACGGACAGTATGACTAGGCTGACGACAAACATTGAAAAACTGACTAACTCTGTTGCATTAATAAAGCACCTTGTTAAATGTATAAAACATGTCTGCATCAGTGTTATCTTGTATTTCCATACAATGTTACATCAGGCTGTTACATATCTATTGTCAGAGAAGTACTTGCATAAATAGGTAAACCACCTTCATACAAGCAAGGACAGAAAACAGGGCAAAGTGAGTATACTTATTTATTCAGTAAGCTATGGGTCAAAGTATTTGGTGAGTATATTTCTAACTCTTCTGGCTTCAGTCTCGTTGCCATCTGTTCTGAAATTGTTAGGTTACGTGGGGGGTTGTGTTCAAGAAAACAACGAAATGCCGCACTGCGGCAATCTGTTCCGGCACGTCATGACAGCGTTTTTAAATAGTCAAAAAAGCTCACTTTACAATTTAACTGTCACTCCGTTCACACCGACTGTGCGTTATAACAGCCATACGGCAGTGCTTGCACAGTACCAAGCAGAAGCAGAAAAAGCATTGTTGTGGTGTTGTTATGACAGCGTTTTTAAATCTCTCCGTTTACCCCGTACACACTACAACAGATATTAGGCGTTTTCAGATTTATTCACTCTGGAGACCGTTTCTGAAAATCTCCATTTTCGGGGATTAAAAACGTCGCTTTAGTGTGGACGGAGGGTCAAAACGAAGAGAAAAGGCTTCGTTTTCAAAATTATCTGGCGTAGTGTGGATGTAGCCTAAGATACATATTAGCACAGACACAAGGCACCCTATGTCATGTTATGTAACGGGATTGAGAAAATATTTTTGGTTGCGTTGGTGGCAGATCAGGCAACTCTGATCTGTGAGTAGTACATTAACTAATATTGCAGTACTAGCTGGCAATGAGCTACACTGTAAACACTGAATACCCCTATCGCTGTTTGAATTGTAAACTGCCAATGCAGATGACCCATCTACTGTTGAAACTGGAAGTTTTTAATTGATGTGTCTTTTGATTTAGCACTTGCTTGTGCTCAGTTGAAATAAATGAGACAAAAGTAAAACAATTTGTAGCACCTAAAGATGATTCAATCTGCCACATCATTGCCCGGTTAACAAAGATGAGAATGTACTATAAGCATTGTTCAGGCTAGAAGTAAGAAAAAACACTAATATTATTATACTTCTATAAATTGTGATTGGGCTACATGAGAAATGCTTTTAAGTACTTTATTGTGCTGATTTCCTTTCTAAGTTTGAGTTTTGCTCTTCCACAATCCACTCTTTCTTTTTCCTTAATTGTCCATGCTTTCCAATAAATTGGATCCAACTTCCACTCTATTAAATGCAACTATAGCCAGTGTTGCTACAAATACCATTATAGCCTAGAAAGGTAGGGTTATATTTCTTTAAGTTGCCCAGGGAATCCTTTTTCCATCTTTTAAAAAGTTGAAGATCCTGAAAGAACGAATTAAAAAGTGTTTGAGCAGATAATCCAATTAACTAACAAAAAAACAGAAAGATAACTGAAATCACAGTCATCTTAGGGCATGAGTAACTTTGTAAAGGTAATATTCTTGAGAAAATATTCACTTCTAGCAACAATTAGGATGGTAAGATATTGATTTCCATATTGTATCTTTAAATAGTATTCAGTTTATAAGACAAGACTGTAATAAGTAGTAATACTTTTTCATTGCAGATAAAGGACTATGAAAAGTTGGACTCTGAAGAAGATCGTTTATGTAGAAGTCGACAAATCTATGATAAATATATAATGAAAGAATTGTTGTCCTGTTCACATGTAAGTTTACTTCTATATTGAAATAATTGTTTTGTAAACTTCATTTTACATCTGCAAGGAGATTATGTTTGCATTACATACAGTGGCCACTATATTAGGTTCATCTGTGCACATGTTCGTTAATGCAAATATCTAGTCAGCCAGTCATATGGCAGCAACTCAGTGCATACAAGCAAGCAGACAAAAGGTTTAGTTGTTGTTCAGACCAAACATCAGAGTGGGGAAGAAATGTGATCTAAGTGACTTTGACTGTGGAATGATTGTTGGTGCCAGATGGGATGGTTTGAGTTTATCAGAAACTGCTGATTTCCTGGGATTTTCACACACAACAGCCTCTAGAGTTTACAGAAAAAAACAAAAATAATAGATGCAGTAAGCAGCAGTTCTGTGGTGAAAGCCCCTTGCGAATGATAGAAGTCAGAGGAGAATGCCAGGCTGGTTCAAGCTGCCAGGAAGGGGACCATGCGTTCTCACAGTGGTGTGCAGAAGAGCATTTGTGAATACACAATGCGTCGAACCTTGAAGTGGATAGGCTACAGCAGCAGAAAATCACAAACACCAAGATCCACATCTGGAGAATTTTAGCTTTGCTATGAAAGTATGATCATTTTCACCATTCCAGACCTTATTTGTTCCAACATTCTAGATCAATAGTCAGTCACATTTACAAAAACAAGGGACCTGTTGTTTTATCAAAGGATGAAATTTGTTAGACTATATTTGAAATATTGTTTAAATTTGTTAGAATGCGCTTAACGGTGGAGAAAAAAGTTGATGCCAAAGTGATGTGTTGATTCACCAAATATTACCAGAATTGAGAGTCTTGAGAAGTTAAAAATTTATCCATGTTAATGGAAATGGATGGTCAATAAATTGCTAAAAGCTGGATGCAGAGTTAGCATTTTTGCTAGGCTCATGAATTTCAAAACATTTATTTATAGAAATATTTTTGATATTTTAATGAGGGAAGATGTTAATGTAAACCCACTACTTGTTCTGTTGCAGCCTTTCTCCAAACGAGCAGTGGATCATGTGCAAACCCATTTGACTAAGAAGCAGTTGCCACCCAGTCTCTTCCAGGTGTGTCTAAGTTAACAATTCGCAAAATTTTTTACTTAAAAAAAGGCATTTTATGCTACATGCTAGCCTCTTTTTTTTAATGTGGATCCAGTCGTCCAGGACAAACAATAATAACAAATAAGTCTGTCGTCTCTTTTGTCTCCCATCTAATGACTGTAACCAATTCTGATGGATTATTTTACACCATCATATTTTTTAATCCTAACATTAGGACTCGTAATGTAATATTTAACATCACATAGTACAGCAGCTACCCTTATGGGGTGAGGCCAACTCGACACACATAGCCAGTACGCACAATTTAGAAGCATCACGACAGTTGATGGGCATTGATCCACACATTTTTATTAAGATCCTTTCTGGACTGTGCCTCTAATGCCTGAGTAACTCAATATTCAACTAGATCCTGTATAAAACAGGTTCTATAGGGAGATGTTTCTCTTTTGTTTCAGATTTGCTTTAAAATGGATGGACTGCATTTGGATGTAATAAGATTGAGTTTTACAATTAATAACAAGCTCTCTTGATCTTAGCAAAATTATTGAAAGTTAGCTTTAGCAATCTTCTCAGAAAATATGTGGAAACTATTGACAGCATTCTCCTGGTGAAGCTTTCTGCATCTTGAGCATCTTCCACATTCTAAGGTGCATCATATGATGCAAACAAAATATTCTTTGTCTATAACTTGAGAAAAAATTGTGCATTGGTTAATTCGTAGACTTAGATAGAGCTTTCAAGCTCCTAAATCGTTTAAAATATTCAATTTCTAGGTCATCCAAAATGAGACAAAGTAATCTGAACTGTTGTAAATACACTCATTGGTTATTTTATTAGGCACGCCTGTACAGCTGTTCATTAATGTGGCAGCAACTCATAAGAACATAAGAAATAGGAGCGGGAGTAGGCTGTCCGGCCCATCGAGCCTGCCCTGTCATTCAATAAGATCATAGTTGATCTGTCTGTAAACTCAGCTCCATCTACCTGTCTTCTCCCCATAACCCTTAATTCCCTTACTATGTAAAAACCTATCTAACTGTTTCTTAAATATATTTAGTGAGGAAGCCTCAGCTGCTTCCATGGGCAGAGAATTCCACAGATTCACCGCTCTCTGGGAAAAACAGTTTCTCCTCATCGCTGCCCTAAATCTTCTCCCCTGAATCTTGAGGCAATGTCCCCTAGTTCTAGTCTCACCTACTAATGGAAACAACTTTCCTACTTCTATCTTATCTATCCCTTTCAAAATTTTGTATGTTTCTATAAGATCCCCTCTCATTCTTCTGAACTCCAGAACTCCCAGGTGACTCAATCTCTCCTCATAGGTTAACCCTTCATCCGTGGAATCAACCTGGTGAACCTCCTCTGCACTGCCTTCAAAGCCAGTATATCCTTCTTCAAGTATGGAGACTAGAACTGCACACAGTACTCCAGGTGTGGCCTCGCCAGTACCCTGTATAGTTGCAGTATGACCTCCCTGCTCTTGAATTCAATCCCTCTAGCAATGAAGCTCAATACATAAAAGCATGCAGACATGGTCAAGAGATTCAGTTGTTCCTTTTCAAACATCAGAATGGGGAAGAAATGTGATTGAAGTGACTATGGAGCAGATGGGGTAGTTTGAGTAACTCAGGTGTTGGCACGTGGCCAAGTGGTTAAGGCATTCGTCTAGTGATTTGAAGGTCACTAGTTCGAGCCTTGGCTGAGACAGCGTGTGTGTCCTTGAGCAAGACACTTAACCACACATTGCTCTGCGACGACACTGGTGCCAAGCTGTATGGGTCTTAATGCCCTTCCCTTGGATAACATCGGTGTTGTGGAGAGGGGAGACTTGCAGCATGGGCAACTACTGGTCTTCCATACAACCTTGCCCAGCCTGCACCCTGGAAACCTTCCAAGGCGCAAATCCATGGTCTCAGGAGACTAATGGATGCCTATAAAGATCTCAGACACTGCTCATCTCCTGGGATTGTTGCCCACAATAGACTCTAGATTTTATAGAGAAGGGTGTGAAAAACAACACCCAGTGTGCGACGGTTCTGTGGGCGAAAATGCCTTGTTAATGAAAGAGGTCAGAGGAGAATGGCCAGACTTGTTCAAGCTCACAGGAAGCTGACAATAATTCAGATAACTACGTGTTACAACAGTGGTGTGCAGAAGAACATCTCTGAATACACAGTACTTCAAACCTGGAATTGGATGGGCTACAGCAGCAAAAGACCACATACTTAATAAAGTTGCCACTAAGTGTGTATTCTAACAATTTCCAAACACTTGTATTAAAAAATAAATTGGCAATACTTTAGTGATTTTTATGGAAAATAATGGATTATTTTAAAATTAATGCTCTGTGTAAAAGTCAGAATATTTATCAGACTCTTACTGAGGGCTATGAAGTTCATTCCATTCCACTAAAATCCACCCTGGGAACTGGTGCAGAATTATTCTGGCAAGTAAATAATTTAGCCTGAGTCCTTCGTGTCACACTGAACTCCACGAGTCAGGTGTTGGAGTGCCACTGGCTACAATTTGGGATCTTAGCTTGCAGATCTGTGGGCTTATGACAGCAATAGCAGACATTTGGCTGTCATGACCATGAAAAATCCTGTCCCAAATTTTTATTTTGTTCACGTTTTGTGGCTTTAAGCTGTTCTAATCTGTGAAATTCCATAGCACATTCAAATTCTGTATTCATTACCTTCTTTGTTTCTGGATGATTTTTCTTTGAAGCCCACATGCAATTTTAGTGGGGCATTATGTAAAGGTGCTGGAGGAGCTGGATGTCAGACACACAATTCATTGTTGTGCTGTTTTCTGCTTCCATCGGCCCTGAAAAAGAGGAAAAACAGATGCCTTACTTATGCAGTGGTTTGGAAAGGGAGTGATGTATCTAGTCACAAACAAGAGAAGATCTGCAGAAGCTGGAAATCCAAGCAACACACACAAAATGCTGGAGGAACTCAGCAGGCCAGGCAGCATCTATGGAAAAGAGTCGTTGACTTTTCGGGCTGTGGTCCTGATGAAGGGTTTCAGCCCGAAATGTGACTATACTCTTTTCCATTGATGCTGCCTGGCCTGCTGAGTTGATGTATCTAGTGGTGACTTTAGATTGGAGGTGCTAGAAATTATTTCATATTTCCCTTAAACATAGGGAAATAGGTAAAGGACTGAAGAAGAAGGAATGTAATAGGAGAGGACAATGGGGGGATAAAGGTCGGCTGATGGCGCAGTGAGATCAGTGCCGGGCTCGAGACCGGAGGTTCCCGAGTTCGATCCAGTGACAGACCACCCCCGTGCGCGCTCTCCATCTGTGCCGGGTTGATGTCGAGCTCGCAACTCGGCCTCGTAAAAGTAATACTGTGAAGTGTCTGTGCGAGGAGTGGCGCCCCACACAGCCTTTCGAACTGCACCCTGTAAGGCGTGAAAATGCCCGACGCTGGCCTCTCAGGTCTGAGTCGACGTCGTCATCATCATCATCATCATCATCATCCCTAAACGTAGAAGGTGAACGTTTCGTCATCTTCTCTGTATTATTGCCCCATACCCTTTTGCCCCAAACATATCCAAAACCTCTACCCTATATCTTCTGTCACCCTCACATACCAGAGAAAGATGGGAAAGATGGGAATGGTGGGGATGAATAGAACTTGACAAAGGAATGTTCCATGTAGCCCACAAAGGGACAGGCATATATTGGATTCATTACGGGTTCCCACAGCTACATTTTTGAGTTGAAGGAAGTGAATGAAGTTGAAAGATAAGTTGCATACTCTGAGAGTCAGTTTTACCATGAAGCGGATGGTGATGGAGGAGGATGACTGGTCCTGTATTCAAGAAAGAAGTAAGTGTGTCCCAGTGTGGGATAGAATATTGTATTTGTAGTTCCTTGGTGTAGTTCCTAGTAATCTGACCTGCCAAATACATCTAACATTTCCTGTTTTTATTTCAGGGTTTCTAGCTTTTGTAGTATTTTAAACATAAGAGATTCTGCAGATGCTGGCAATCTTTTTTTTTAATTCTTTTTATTTTTTTATTACAAACGGAAACAAATAAAAAAACCAAAAAAAAACCCAGCAAAATCCACAAAAACCACGACCTTAACAAAATCAGATTAAATATTGAGCAGCAAAAGGGAGAAAAATATAAAGGCAAAAGTAAACATGCTGGCAATCTTAGCAGGTCAGGCTACATACAGGGAGGGGAATAAACAGTCGACATTTCAAGACTGGAAAGAAAGGGGACAGAAGCAAGAAGTGGGGAGAGGGGGAGGAATATGAGCTGGCAGATAATAGTTGAGACTAGATCAGGGGGAAGGTGGGTAGCGAAGGATGGGGATGAATTAAGAAGCTGGTAGGTGATAGGTGGAATAGGTAAAGGACTGAAGAAGAAATGTAATTGGAGAGGACAATGGGGGGAAAAGGGGAAGGAGGTGAGATACGAAAGGTGGCGATGGGTACGTAGAGAAGAGAAGATGGGGTAATCAGAATGTAGACTTCAGAAAAAGAAGGGGGTCAGGCATAAAAATTACCAGAAGTGAAATAAATCTATTTTCATGCCGTCAGGTTGGAGGCTACCTAGAAGGGTTATGAGGTGTTGCTCCTCCAACCTGAGATTGGCCTCCTCATTTGCTATGAGGAGGCCAAGAACAGACCTGACAGATGAGAATAGGAGGTTGAATTGAAATAGGTAGCCATGTGGAGATCCTGCCTTTTGTGATGGACAGAACAAAGTCCCACATTCTCTGTCATTCCTCACTGAGGTAGTGAAGACAGCACCGGGCACAAAGACTACACTAGATGACCCCAGTAGTCTCGCAGGTGAGGTGTTGCCTTAACTGCAAGGACTGTTTGGAACCTTAAATGGTGATGAGGGAGGAGGTGTAGGGGCAGGTGTATCACATCATGCTTGCAGGGATAAGTAAAAGGAGGGAGATCAGTGGGGAGGTGTCTTTGTAATATTTTGTTTTTGCATGTTTGATGAATTAGTGTTGGGAGAAGGAATAGCATAGTATTAGGGTAAATTGAGTTTGGAATGGTCCTGAATTAAAGTGTTTGGAAGTAAAGGAAGTTGTTGAGATCATATTGTTAGAAAATCAGAACAAGAAGGCATAATTTTAAACTTGGAGCTGTTTAAAATAATTAGTTGCAGGGCGTTTTATTTCCACACAGACAGGCATGATAATCTAGAACTCTTTTCCTCCAAAGCTAGTGGTTACTGGGTCAACTGAAATTTTCAAGATTGAGATGAAAGGATTATTTTTGGTGTCTGTGCAAAGGAGTTAAAGTATATGATGCAAATTAGATTAAATGGATTTCGGTGTTTGCATCTTTCGCAATTTAATAGTAGGATGGAACAGTCTTGTAGGGCTATATCATCCACTCTTGTCCTTTGGCTCTGATGACCCTGCCTAAATAACAGCAGATTGATTCTGAATTTCTGAGTCTCTACAACAAACACTTATTATTGGGCTTCCGGCAGCATTTACCTTCCTCCCCACCCACGCATCTGTATCCCACAGCCTTCACATTGAAATGGCTGGCGAAACTTACAGTTCAAAGTCATATCCCCCTCTGAGCTTTACTGTGTTTTGAAGTATTATGTGTCAGGTTTTGCTTTAAAATGCTGGAGAATGCTCCAGCTAGAGCTATTAAGTTAAAATTGAGATAACAATAATCAGCAAACTTTTTTTGGACGTGTGAGAGTATAGTACTGTGGTTTACTCTGAAGCTTGCACTAATCAACAACTACAAATCTTGTGAAAATTCCCACATAAGCAATCTGTTAATTATTGCTCAATTGTCATTTCTTTCTAACAGCCATACATTGAAGAGATCTGTGACAGTCTACGGGGAAAAATTTTTCAGAAATTTATAGAGAGGTATGTACAAAGTTCACTTCTGTGTGTGGAAGGTATAAACTTTGAATGTTTATGGAAGGTATATGTGTTGCAGCTGTTGTTCATAGAGCTATGTAATACACAAATAATGTTTCTAGAAAGGTACATGCAATAGGAATACTACGAAGAAAGTGCGTGCTGGGCAAATGTTATTGACAAAAGTGGTTCTCATTCTGTGAATGCCTATCTTGATAACATTATTTGTAAGAATGATGTTTATGAAGTATTTCATCCTATGCAAATACTGCTAAGAATAGAGTATATGTTATGCAACTGCCCAAAGTTCAAAGTAAATCTAAAGCAATACACACAATGTGCTAGAGGAGCTCAACAGGTCAGGCATCATCTGATGATGGGTCTCAGGCTGAAACTGACCAGCTGAGCTCCCCCAGCACGTTATGTGTATTGCTCTAGATTTACTTTGAACTTTGAGCAGTTGCATAGGATGAAATACCTTCAGTACCTCTTGTGTAATATGCACAGGTACATGTATGCGCAGGAGGAACGAAAAACTGAGCTAATTAACAGGTGTAAATTAACAATTTCTTGTGATTCATTGTATGGGACCTATACTTAAATTATTCTTGAACATACTTTATACTTTATTGTCACCAAATAGTTGGTACTAGAACGTACAATTATCACAGCGATATTTGATTCTGTGCTTCCCATCCCTGGATTACAAATATTAAATATTAAAAATAGTAAAAATTAGTAAATATTAAAAATTTAAATTATAAATCATAAGTAGAAAATAGAAAAATGGAAAGTAAGGTAGTGCAAAAAAACCGAGAGGCAGGGCCGGATATTTGGAGGGTACGGCCCAGATCCGGGTCAGGATCTGTTCAGCAGTCTTATCATAGTTGGAAAGAAGCTGTTCCCAAATCTGGCTGTACGAGTCTTCAAGCTCCTGAGCCTTCTCCTGGAGGGAAAAGGGTCGAAAAGTGTGTTGGCTGGGTGGGTCGTGTCCTTGATTATCCTGGCAGCATGCGGTGTAAAGTGAGTCCACGGACGGAAGATTGGTTTGTGTGATGTGCTGCGCCGTGTTCAGGATCTTTTGCAGCTTCTTTCGGTCTTGGACGGACAACTTCCGTACCAGGTTGTGATGCACCTTGGAAGAATGCTTTCTACGGTGCATCTATAAAAATTAGTGAGAGTTTTAGGGGACAGGCCAAATTTCTTTAGTTTTCTCAGGAAGTAAAGGCGCTGGTGGGCCTTCTTGGCAGTGAGCTCTGCTTGGTTGGACCAAGTCAGGTCATTTGTGATATTGACCCCGAGGAACTTAAAGCCTTTGACCTGTTCCACCTGCGCACCACCGATGTAAGTTGGGTCGTGCGGTCCGCTACTCCTTCTGAAGTCAACAATCAATTCCTTTGTCTTGCTAACGTTGAGGGATAGATTATTGTCTTAGCACCATGCTGCCAGGTTCTTAATTTCCTCTCTGTACTCTGTACCTGAGATACGGCCTACAATTGTTATGTCATCTGCAAACTTATATATTGAGTTTGATAGAAACTTGGCTACACAATCGTGGGTGTACAGTGAGTACAGCAGGGGGCTGAGTACACAGCCTTGTGGGGCACCGTTGCTCAGAGTGATCGTAGAGGAGAGCTTGTCCCCTATTTTTACAGCCTGAGTCCTGTCTGTGAGGAAGTTGAAGATCCAGCTGCAGATCTGGGTGCTAAGGCCCAGATTCCGGAGTTTAGGAATCAGATTATTTGGAATTATGGTATTAAAGGTAGAACTGTAGTCAATGAAAAGAAACGCTAAGGTATGGTCATGGTGGGAAATGAAGCACATAAGGAATGAAGTCTCAATAAAACTTTCTAGATCCTGCAAGTTAGAAGGGAATGTTCCAAGAGTGTTGATGTTAAGGATCATTATATACACATAGCATAATTTTAATGACCTCGATCTTTCACTAGTCATGGGCTTTGTAACATCCAACTCGTGATTACCAGCACTGTCTCTGTATTCTGCTGTCTTGGGGTATCATCAGACAATAATTTACTCTGTAACTACATTTGCTGGCTGTTCATCATTTGTTTCTCTGAAAGAGACAAAGAAGTATAATGTGATCTTGCAATAAGGTGATATGCTTGCCATGACTGAATAGCTGAGGTGTAGGATTGGTAGTAGGTACATGAGTGTGAATGAAAGTTGGAGCAGTACGTGAGAATTGTAGTTGAGATGTTATTGGGTAAATAATGGAGGTGCGGTGCAGTGCAGGAAGCAATATATGTCTGGAATTATTCTTGCTGAACTGATGAAATTCTAGGAGGTAATCAAATTTTAGTATTCAATGGCATTCACCTTCCTGATACCCTGTTTCTTTGCTGCTGCATCTCATATCGGGACACTTTCTTGGTCTCTTCTAATGGAGCAAATTCAGATGTGCTTTTACATCTGGGTTGCTCTGAGGGTTTCTCTAGTTGTACATTGACTTCCATAAGTAGTCCTAGACATGACTTCAATTATAAAAGGTTAGAGTTTTCATAACACTTACAAAATGCAAGAGAAACTCAGCAGGTCAGGTAGCATCTATGGAAAGGAATAAACGGTCAATGTTTTGGGCTGAGACCTTTCATCAGGACTGGAAGGGAAAAGAGGGCCAGAATAAGAAAGTTGGGGGAGAGGAACAGGGAGTAATAGGTGGAAAAGGTAAGGGACTGAAGAAGAAATAATCTGATGAGAGAAGAGTGGACCACCGGAGAAAAGGAAGGAGAAGGGGCACCATTTGGAGGTTTAGGTAGGTGAGGAGACGAGTTAGCGAAAATTAAAGAAATTGATGTTCATGTGATCAGATTGGAAGCTACCCAGGCAGAATATGAGGTGTTGCTCGTCCAACCTGAGGAATATTATCGTTATGTCAGTAGAGGAGGTCATGGAGGTCATATGTCAGAAAGGGAATGGTGATTGGAATTAAAATGGTTGGGCACCAGGAAATCATGCTTGTTGCGGATGGAGCAAAGGTACTCGACAAAGTGATTCCACCAATTTACGTTGGGTCTCATGAATGTAAAGAAACAAGCACTGGGAGCACTGTATACAGTAAATGACCCTAACTGACATGCAGTTGGTGTTGCCTCACTTGGAAGATTTGTTTGGGGCCCTGAATGGAGGTGAGGGAGGAGATTAATGTGTAGGTGCCAGGAGGGAGATTAGTGAAGAGGTACGAATGGTCATGGGAATCATGAAGGGAGTGATCCTTGCCAAAAGTGGAGAGTGTGAGGAAGGTAAAGATGTGTCTGGTGGTAGTGAAGTTGGGGTGAGGACAGATGTTCAGAAAATGGAGGCGGTATGGTTGAAGGCAGTGTCAATGGAGGAAAGGAAACCCTCTCCTTTGTAGAAGGAGAATATCTCTGATGTTCTGGAAAGGAAAGCCTTATCCTGGTAACAGATGTGTCAGAGACGAATGAACTGAAAAAGAGAATGCTGTTTTCAAACTTTGAACTGGTGTGTGGGATTCCAGATGACACTGATTTCATGCCAAGGGCCAAACTACCACACAAAAGGTATGAAATTAAATCTTTGAAACATTGCCTGAACTTTTCAACACTTTTGAAGATCTAATGCTTGTTGTATAATCTTGCTATCATGATGGGATACTCCCTACCAAAGCAAAATGAAGAGCAGCTGGAGCAGGAGAAGGGTGTGAAAGAAGAAAAAGTGAGGTCACTAACTTTGCACTGCACCTTTCTGACCTTGATGTTAGTGAAAACCTTGTCCATAACAGTTCTTCATCATATTGCACAGCGCAATATACAAGTGAAAAACAGTGTCAAGGAGGGTTTTTGAGGAGGTTACTATGAAGCCGTGAAGGCAAGGAGGTAGACATTATACACGTTGACTTCAGTGAGACACTTAGGCTTCAAGGTATTTTGACAGAATGGATTCAAAATTGGCTTAGTGATAGGAGGGTTGATATTCTGACAAAGTCTGTAACCAACAGTGTACTACAAGTACTGGCACTTGAGCTATTTATTATATTTGTAACTGACTTGACTTGCATGAGAATGTTTGTGGTGTGATAAGTAGGTTTGATGATGACAAGAAGATTGATGGAGTTGTAGATAGTGTGGTGGATGCCTAAGGATACAGAGGGACGAGGAACAGCTGAAAGGTTGGGTGAAGTAGTGGCAGAAGGGGATATGATCCAGTCAAGTGTGAGGTCCTCTAAAACTGGCTAGACATGCACGATAATCGGCAGGGTTCACAGAAGCATCGATGTGTGGAATCACCCTGGGGTATAAGTTCAGGGCTCCCTGACAATTGCAACACAAATGATTATGGTGGTGAAGAAGGCTTTTAGCTTGCTTCATTTCATGGACATAGGTATTGAGAATCAGAGTTGTAACTGTACAAGGCATTGATTAGATTGCAGTTGGAATCCTGTGCCACGATGAAGCCAACCTCAGGGTGGAGGAACAACACCTTGTATTCCGTCTGATGTCCTCTGACCCGATGGCATGAATATCGATTTCTCCATCCATTAAACAAATTCCCCCCATCCCCCCTTCCTCTATTCCCACTCTAACCTTTACTTCTTCTCACCTGCCTTTTACTTCCCCCTGTGTCCCCTCCTCCTTCCCTTTCTCCTGTGGTCCACTCTCCTCTCCAATTAGATTCCTTCTTCTCCAGTCCCTGATCTTTCCTTCACATCTGTCTTTACCTATCACCTTCCAGCCAGGCTCTTTCCCCTCCCCCTCCACCTTTTTATTCTGGCATCTTCCCCCTTCCTTCTCAGCCTTGAATGAAGGATCTTGGCCCGAACATCGATTATCTATTCAGTTTAATAGATGCTACCTGACCTGCTGAGTTCCTCCAGCATTTTGTGTATGTTGCACTTGGAATTTTGCTTGCTGCTCCGGTCACCACACCATAGATGTGGTTGTGCTTGAGAGAGCACAGAAGAGATTCACCAGAATGTTGCCTGTAATGGAGGGCTTTAGTTATAAGGAGAGATTGGATAGGCTGGGATTGACCTCACTGGAGCACCAGGAGGCTGGAGGGTGACCTTACAGAGGTTCATATAATTATGAGGAGCATAGAGAGTGTAGAGAGTCATAATCTTTTTCCAAGGACAGAGAATGTAGTTTGAAGATGAGAGGGGAAATATTTAAAGGAGATCTGTAGAGAAGTTTTACAGAGTGCACTGAATATATAGAACAAGCCGTCAGAGGTGGTGGTAGAGGCAGATACGATCATAGTGCTTAAACAGCATTTAGAACAGTAAATCATAAAAACAAGATTCTGCAGATGCTGGAAATCCAAAGCAACACACACGAAATGCTGGAGGAACTCAGCAGGTCAGGCAGCAACTATGGAATGAATAACAAGTCTTCTCCTATCATTTTGGATCTCCCCCTCCCCCTCCAACTTTTAAATCCCTTACTCACTCTTCCTTCAGTTAGTCCTGACGAAGGGTCTCGGCCTGAAACGTCGACTGCACCTCTTCCTAGAGATGCTGCCTGGCCTGCTGTGTTCACCGGCAACTTTGATGTGTGTTGCTTGAATTTCCAGCATCTGCAGAATTCCTGTTGTTTGCAAACAAACGATGTTTCTGGCTGAGACTGTTCTTCAGAACAGATTTGGGGTAGATACATGGATTGAAAAGAATGGAGGGATTAGTGTTGAATTAATGTGGATAGACTTCTCTATCAACGTGGCTGAGTTGGGTCAAGGGGTCCTTCTTTGCTATACAACTCTAGCTTTATGACATAATATAAACAAAACTAATCTTATAGCTCACACCATGTAAAATGTAGTATGTATGCTAGTTAATCCGTCTGGTGCGTTTCCATAGTATCTGTCTTCCATTTTTCTGCCCATTGGATCCGCTCAGTGACTGCAACCAGGCTGCTGAAGGACAGTTGAGTGTGATCCTGGAGGATGATCTTAAGCTGCTCTTCGTTTGGCTTAGGATGTATGTTTTCATGGCGACTGCAGCATTCTAAGTCGATGGAAATAGCCGGGGCACTGGTGGATGTCTGGGATGAGAGAATGAATGTCATCTTCATAACAGAGGATAGCAAGTTCGTTTGCCACTGGCTCACTGCCACTCCTCCGCATTAATATCTCAGTTAGCCCAGTCATCTGTTGTTTGACAGATTATTGGTCTAATGTAGCACATTGCAATGCTCTTAAGTTACTGTAATCATGGCAACCACTTGCACTGCAACAGAAGCAGGAAAACAACCACAACACACTGTATCATAAGTTAGGCGTACAAATCTGGAAAATGAATTACCTAGCACATCCATAGTGGAAGGATTTAGGATGTAAACCAATAACTTCAAGAGGAATAAATAAATCTAGAAATTTAGAACAAATCTTGCTTGATTACCCTTGACTTCCAAGTCTACCTATTATTCATGAATTTGTTGTCTGAGTATCTGAGTCTTTCTTTCTTTTGATACACAGATTTCTCACTTTTGATTTCTTTTTCAGTGACAGATTCACTCGTTTCTGCCAGTGGAAGAACGTAGAACTAAATATCCATGTAAGTACATTAGTTACTATGAAGGTATTTACAGTATGAGTTGTCTTTCACACCAGTATTCACAACTTGTAGTGTTATTTTACTGTCTGGTTATATATGTAATGTACTGTTTTTGTATTATCTGAAGCTTCATCGACTTACTCATTTGGACATTGAAGGCCTCTATATGAAAAACAAGAAATCGTGACCAATGCTTAGTGCAAAGCGTGATAAGGGTGTTTGCCTTTTTTGCAAAAATGATGACACACCAAAGTAGTGATGTAATGGAATATGGTGCTGTAAAGATGGAAGTTATTTGTTTCATCTTACTTACTGGGAAGCCATCTGTGTTGATTAAAAAAATATCTTGAATTCCAAGGTTTATTGTTTGTAACCAATTTTAAGTATTTTCAACCATCTGCTGCTCTTTTTGCAAAGCTTGCTGTGGCCTTAAAGTGGGCACGAGTCCTAAAGCTGTTCAGTTTTCCTTTTAAACCTGGAACTGGTGGTCTGTATTTTTTGCTGCCTGTGATTCTTGTTTCACCAAGGTGGCACAATAGGGTGCAGTTTATTTTCTTCTCTCAGTGTTCGGATCAATGGGCTCTGTAATTATCAGCAGGAATTGTCAGTTTAACTTGGGGCAGATGTTACTGAAAAGGATTCATTTGGTTACCATATCCCATTATAATTTGAAGCCAGTTCTACTTATTAATATAAATATGCACCAAGAAGGAAAGGCACCCTAGTCATTAGACAGTGTGATGAGTGAGAATTTTAAGTCTGCTGGGTAAGTGCAGTTCCATGCAGTACAACTCATAGAAAACAATGCATGATGTTACAAATCCTGCTTGAAAGGTAATACAGAACAGGTATTCCCAACCTTTATTTATGCCATGGACCCCTACCATTAACCGAGGGGTCCATGGACCCCATATTGGGAATCCCTGCTTATAGATTCTAATGTAGAATCCACATCTTTCAGAAGACACATCCGGAATTTAACCAACCCACGAGCCTCCACGTCCAGCGCATAATTCTCTGCAACTTCCACCATCTCCAATGGGATGCCACCACCAAGCACATCTTTCCCAGAACCCTCCCCCCCAGCCACACACACACTTTCTGCTTTCCGCAGGGATCACTCCCTACAAAACTGTCTTGTCCATTTGTTTTTCCCAACTGATCTCCCTCTTGGCAGTTATCCTTGCAAGCAGACCAAGTGCTACACCTGCCCCTACACTACCTCCCACACTACCATTCAGGGTCCCAAACAGTCCTTCCAGGTGAGTCGATACTTCACCTGTGAGTCTGTTGGGCTCATCTACTGTCTCCAGTACTCCTGGTGTGGCATCCTGTATATCGGTGAGACCTGACGTAGATTGGGAGACTGTCTCGCTGAGCACCTTTGCTCCGTCCGCAGAAAAAGTGGGTTCTCCCAGTGGCCGCCCATTCTGACGTGTCAGTCCTTGGCCTCCTCTACTGGCGCAATGAGGCCACACTCAGGCAACACCTTATATTCCATCTAGATAGCCTCCAGCCTGATGGCATGAATATCGATCTCTTGAACTTCTGGTAATATCCCCCCCCCCCGCCACCATTCCCATTTCCTTCTCTCTCCTTATCTCCTTGCCCACCCATCACCTCCCTCTCGTGTTCTTCCCCCTCTACTTTCTTCCATGGTCTTCTGTCCTCTCCTATCAGATTCCCCCTTCTCCAGTCCTTTGTCTCTTTCACCAATCAACTTCCCACTTCTTTCCTTCACCCCTCTCCCACCTGGTTTTGCCTATCACCTACTACCTTGTATTTCTTCCTACCCCCTCACCTTCTTACTCTAACTTCTCATCTGTTTTTCTCCAGTCCAGTTAAAGGGTTTTGGCTCGAAATTTTAATGGTGTTCTTTTCCACAGATGCTGGCTGGCCTGCTGAGCTCCCCCAGCATTTTGTGTGTGTTGTTCGGAATTGAATCCTTCCTTTTGTTGACTTTTGCCATCACCATGCACTTGGTCTTTTTTTTCTGCACAACATGTCTGTTGTGCCATTTCAAGGTTGGAAAGTATCTTCACAATCCTTATAAGAATTATGGATGTATATTGCAGTTTAGCCCAAAGGTGCCGTTTAAACCACAAATTGGTCCAATGAAAAAACAACTTATAATAATTTCTGTATAATTATACACCTTTTTTTAAAATAAAATTCAGTGATCCTGTTACATCTCCCTCATGATCCTCTTAACCAAACACAAGACACTGAATCATCATCTACTTTCACAGTAGCCCTTGCTGTGAGAAGGCCAGGGTATTTGGAGGCTTTTTCAGTGATCTAATAACTCCAGTTCTTTTACCACACCCGTAGCAGGAGGAACCTACTGAAGAGATGAATAACTAGCTAATTGCATTTGGATTGTTTATGATTTTTAATGGAGAAGTGAGACAATTAATTGCTACATGATCTATTATTGTTCATAGGGCTGGTATTCACAGTCATGTTATGACTGTGGACCTGGACTTTAATAGTAACAGTGGAATTCTCTGCAATATCCTCTTCTGGATGATCCATTACTTGGTTATTACCTTTCCTTTTGCTCCAATTACTGTTTTTCCCCCACCCCTCCCAGCGCATCCCTGTTCTTACTTAGCAGGAGACTGGCACTGCATTCTTTGACCGAACGGTTTTCTTTCTGCCAAAAGTTTTTGCAAAGGTTCAAAGACATGATTTGAGGGGATGTCAAGGTGGCACGGTAGTGTGGTAGTTAATGCATTACTTTACAGCACCAGCAGTCATTGATCGTGGTTCAATTCCTGCCGGTGCTTGTAGGAGTTTGTAGGTTCCCCGAGTGACCGTGTGACTTTTCTCCTGGTGCTCCAGTTTCCTCCCATGTTCCAAAGATTTACGGTTCGGGTGAATGAGTTGTGGGCATACCAGATGACAGGAAGTGTAGCGACTCTTAATGAGCTGCTCAGCATAATCTTCACTGATTTGATTTGATGCAAAAGTAGCTTTTCACTGTATGCATATAACGAGCTTCCATAATATTAGTCGTTGTCATTGTCATGGCTATCCCTCGAGGTCGAGGATGATGGTCTTCATTCTGAAGAAGTGGCCCACAGAGTGAAGACGCCTGTGCGTGTATTTGTTTAATGTGTACTTGATGTTACACTCCAAGAAGCACATGATACTTCACAAATCAGCCAACTGATTCCAATGGCACGGAAACCACAACGATTGGAGCTGATGGATTTGTTGCAGCCTTCATCCGCCTTCACAGCCGTTGAGTTCGAAGTAACTTCGTCCGCCTGTTCCACCGTTGAGGTCTTGGTTGGATTGTTCTTTGTCAGGGACCTCACTCTCGACCTTACTGCCATGGGTGACCCTACCAGGAGCATAGCTCCAGACAGCATTGCTCTCGGGATCACAGGACTACACAAGCTTCTCCACCACGACAAGGTGACAATCCATGGAGAAGATAATATTAGTAAATTGGTGACAAATCAATACATAGGGAGGAAGACTGAAAATCTGACTGAATGGTGCCACAACAACATGCTTTTACTCAATGACAGCAAGACCAAGCAGCTGATTATTAACTTTAGGAGGAGGAAACCAGAGATCCATCAGTCAGTCCTCATCAGAGGATCAGAGGTGGAGAGGGTCAGCAGTTTTAAATTCCTCAGTGCTATCGTTTCAGAAGACTTGTCCTGGGCCCAGCATGTAAATGCAATTATGAAGAAAGTACAACAGCACCTCTACTTCCTTAGAAGTTTACGAAGATTTGGCATGATATCTAAAACTTCAACAAATTTCTATAGATGTGTAGTGGATAGTATACTGAATGGCTGCATCACAGCCTAGTATGGAAACACTAATGCCTTTGAATGGAAAATCCTACGAAAAGTGGATACTGCCCTGTCCATCACAGGTAAAACCGTCCTCACCATTGAGCACATCTACACAGAACATTGTTGCAGGAAAGCAGCATCCATCGTCAGGGACCCCACGATACAGGACATGCTCCCTTCTCGCTGCTGTCATCTGGACGAATATAGAGGAACCTCAAGGCTCACACCACCAGGTTCAGGAACAGTTATTACCATCAGGCTCTTGAACCAAAGGGGATGACTTCACTTCTTCACTTGCCCCATCACTGAAATGTTCCCAGACCCCAATGACACATTTTCAAGGACTCTTCATCTCCATAAGTCCATAAGACATAGGAGCAGAATTAGGCCATTTGGCCCATCAAGCCTGCTTCACCATTCAATCATGGCTGATCCTTTTCTCCCCTCCTCAGCCTTCTACCCCTAACCTTTGATGCTGTATCCAGTCATGAACCTACCAAGCTCTGCCTTCACAGCTGCCTGTGGTAATAAATTCCACATATTCACCACCCTCTGACTAAAGAAATTTCTCTGCATCTCTGTTTTAAATGGATGCCCCTCTATTCTGAGGTTGTGCCCTCCTGTCCTAGACTCCCCCAGCATGGGAAACATCCTTTTCACATCTACTCTGTCTAGGCCTTTAAACATTCAAAAGGCTTCAGTGAGATCCCTCCTCATCCTTCTAAATTCCAGCAAGTACAGATCCAGAGCTATCAAATGTTCCTCATATAATAACCCTTCTGTTCCCAGAATAATCCTTGTGAAGCTCCTCTGAACCCTCTCCAATGCCAGCATATCTTTTCTTAGATGAGGAGCCCAAAACTGTTCACAATACTCAAGGTGAGGCCTCAACAGTGAGTTACAAAGCCTCAGCATCACATCCCTGCTTGTGTATTCTAGACCTCCTGAAATTAATGCTAACATTGCATTTGCCTTCCTCCACACTAACTTTACCTGCAAGTTAACCTTTAGGGTGTTCTGCACAAGGACTCCCAAGTCCCTTTGCAAATCAGATTTTTGGATTTCTCTCCGTTTAGAAAATAGTCTACAAGTTAATAATCTTCCATTTATTTCTTCTACCAAAATGCGTGACTATTTGCCACTCTCTTGCCCATTCTCCTAAACTGTCTAAGTCCTTCTGCAGCCTACCTGTTTCATCAACATTATCTGCCCCTCTACCAGCCTTTGTATCATCTGCAAACTTGGCAGCAAAGCCATCTACTTCATCATCTAAATCATTGATATACAGCATTAAAAGAAGCGGTCCCAACGCTGACCCCTGCAGAACACTACTGGTCACTGGCAGCCAACCAGAAATTCCCACTCGCTGCCTCCTACCAAACACTCCTGCCAGTGCTCTAACCATGCCAGTAACTTTCCTGTAATGTCATGGGCTCTTAACTTGGTAAACAGTCTCATGTCAAAGGCCTTTTGAAAGTCAACATCCACTGCATCCGCTTTATCTATCCTATGTGTAATCTCCTCAAAGAATTCCAACAGATTTGTCAGACAAGATTTTCCCTAAAGGAAACCATGCTGACTTTGTACTATCTTGTCCTGTGTCACCAAGTACTCCATAACCTCATCCTTAACAATTGACTCCAACATCTTCCCAACCACTGAGGTCAGGCTAACTGGTTTATAATTTCCTTTCTGCTGCCTTCCTCCTTTTTTTAGAGAGTGGAGTGACATTTGTAATTTTCCAGACTTCTGGCACCATGCCAGAATCTAATGATTCTTGAAAGATTATCACTAATGCCTCCACAATCTCTACTGCTGCCTCTTTCAGAACCCTAGGGTACAGTTTATATGGTCCGGGTGTCTTTTGGATACCCTTATGTCTTTCAGCTTTTTCAGCACCTTCTTCCTTGTAATAGTAACTGCACTCACTTCTCTTCCCTCAAAGCCTTCAACATCTGGTACACTGCTGGTGTCTTCCACGGTGAAGACTGATGCAAAACACAAATTTAGTTCATCTGCCTTCACCTTGTTCCCTGTTATTATTTCTCCAGCCTCATTTTCTAGCGGTCCTATATCCACTCTCATCTCTTTTTCTTTACATACTTGAAAAAGCTCTTATTATCCATTTTAATATTGTCTGCTAGCTTGCTTTCAAATTTCGTCTTTTCTCTCCTAATGATTCTTTGCTCTCTGTAGGGTTTTAAAAGTTTCCCAATCCACTGTCTTCCCACTAATTTCTGCTTTGTTTTATGCTCTCTCATTTGCTTTTACATTAACTTTGACTTCCCTTGTCAGCCACGGTTGTACTATCCGGACATTTCAGTATTTCTCTGTTTTTGGAATACATCTATCCTCTACCTTCTTTATATTTCCTAGAAACTCACACCATTGCTGCTCTGCTGTCAATCCTGCTAGCATCTCCTTCAAATTTACTTTGGCCAACTCCTTTCTCATATCACTGTAATTTCCTTTACTCCACTGAAATACTGCTACATCAGACTTTACTTTCTCCCTATCAAATTTCAAGTTGAACTCAATCATGTTGTGATCACTGTTTCCTAAGGGTTTTCTTACCTTAAGCTCCCTAATCACATCCGGTTCATTACTTAACACCCAATCCAGTATAGCTGATGCCCTCAGAGGCTCAACGACAAACTGCTTTAAAAAGCCATCTTGTATATGTTCAACAAACTCACACTCTTGAGATCTATTTCCAACCTGATATTACCAATCAACCTGCATGTTGAAATCTCCCATGGCTATCATAATATTGCCCTTTTGACACACCCTTTCTATTTCCTGTTGTAATCTGTTGTCCACATCCCAGCTACTGTTGCGAGGCCTGTATATAAATGCCATCAGGGTCCTTTTACCCTTGCAGTTTCTTAACTCAACCCACAAGGATTCAATATCTTCTGATCCTATAGCACATCCTTCTTCTGATTTGATGCCATTTTTTATCAGCAAATCAACGCCACCCCTTCTGCCAACCTTCCTATCCCTCCGATACAACATGTAACCTTGGACATTCAGCTCCCAAGTACAACCATCCTTCAGCCATGATTCAGTGACGGCCACAGTATCATACCTGACAATCTGTAATAGTGCAACAAGATCATCCGCCTTGGGAGACTTCCGGTAGCGCTCATGGAGTGAAGTCGCGTTCTTGACTCGCTCCATTACCTCTGAGTTTTTTCTCTCTATGGTCAGCTATACTTTAATATCGGCTATGTCTAAGAACGGGAAAGACGGCAAGGATGGTAAACCTCCGGTTAAACCGAAAGCTACGGATCTCCCTCCGACTGAATCACCGGTGACTTTGAAAGCGATATCGGAGTTAATTCAGAGGGAAATTTCAACCTCTGTTAGGGAGATGATTCGTACAGAAATTATGGGCTTTGTTAAAGACCTGATTCATACGGAAATCTCAACTAAGTTCCAGAAAATTGCCGATTTAATTGATAAGATGCAAACATGTATTGCGGAACATCAGTCGGCTATATCTGATCTTCAAAAATCCGCGCAACAAAGTGAGCTTAAGATGGGGAAAGTCGAAGAAACAATTAATGTAATGAAGAAGAAACTTGACTTTTTGACTTTTAAAAACTCTGACTTGGAATCTAGAATGCGACGGCAGAATTTACGAATGATTGGCGTCAGGGAAGCCGTGGAAGCTAACAACCCTATGAAATATTTCTCCCAACTTTTAAAAGATGCATTCCCTACTGTATTTCCTGACCAACCACCGTTACTGGATCGTGTTCACAGAATCCCATCATACTCGTCTAGGTCAGATAGACCGAGGCATGTTATCTTACGTTTTCATTACTTTCAAGACAAGGAGAGACTGTTTCGATTCGCTCGATCTAAAGGTTTCATTGATTTTTCGGATCTTAAGTTCCGATTCGTGGAAGATTTCAGTAAACCAATCTGGGACCAACGGGTCCGTTACAGATCCGTGATGTCGGAATTCTATAAGATGGATTTAAGACCAGCGCTGCTGTACCCTGCACGTCTAAGGATTCGCATGTTAGATGGAGCCCTTCGTTTTTTTGATTCTCCATCGGATGCCCAGAGTTATCTGGATCAACTTTCATCTTCAACATCTTAATTGCCTTTTTTTAAATTTTCTCCGTTGATCGGAGGCTGTGAATTGGTTGGTTTTAACTTTTCTGTGCCCTATTTGGGCAGAAAAGTTTACTTTCGATTTCTTAATATGGCTGCTAAACTTTCTTTTTAACTGCGTCATTTCTTTCTTTTCCCAGGGGATTCTGAGTGGTTACTTCCCTTTTGTCATCTTACGTATTTCCTGTGCGGCCTTAAATTTTGTAGTTTTTTTTTAAATTTTATTCTGTTTTGCTTTTTATAATCATTTTATGTTAATAATCCTATTTTTTTTCTGTTGCTGTGTCTATTCATGAGTTTGAGGTTTATTGTGGTTTTTTTTTAATATATACTTTCCGGCTTTTGTTCTGTTCTGTGTGTATTTTAATTGAGCTAACTTTTTTTTACTTATTTTTTTACTGTTTTACAATTAGCTGACCCTTTTCATATTTATACCTTTTTTTTAGGGAGCGTATACCGGAAGTCATGGGGGTAGTTTTAGCGCTTGCTTCTTTCTGGCGGGTCTGCTTTAGATTTCGCCTTGGGGTCTTGGGGTGGGGGGTGGTGGGAGGGGCTTCACGTTTTAGTTTGTTTCTCTTTGGGCTATATACATTATTGAAGTATTGGTTGCGTCCTTTTCCCCGGTATCTTTTGTATGTTCTGTTTCCTCTCCGGGTTTGTGGGTCGCGCCTATTGTCAATCCTCCTTGTTATGGGTTGACTTTAGGATTTATGGAGTCTATTATTAATTTTGTCTCCTGGAATACTAATGGTCTTAATCATCCTATTTAAAGGAAAAAAGTTTTTAAAGTGTTCCGGAGACTTAAAGCACAAATTTTATTTTTACAAGAGACCCATGTACGGAGGGGGGACAGACTACGTTTTTTCAAATTCTGGAAGGGACAACAATTTCATTCGAACTCCAATGCTAAGATTCGAGGTGTCTCTATTTTTATAGACTCCTCAGTTACTTTTATACAACAGGATATTATCTCTGATCCGAATGGTAGATTTTTACTGGTTAGTGGTTTACTATTTAATAAAAAAGTAGTTTTGGTTAATGTTTATGCTCCTAATATGGATTGTCCGGAATTTTATAAATCATTGTTTGATCAGTTTCCGAATTTGAACGAGTTTTCATTGATTTGGGGCGGAGATCTTAATACCTGTTTATCTCCAGCTTTGGACCGTTCGGCTCCTTTACGGACTTTACCTAATAAATCTGCAAATTTGATAAATTTTTTCCTTTCTGATTCTGGGTCGACGGACATTTGGCGTTTTCTGCATCCTCAGGAAAAAGATTTTTCCTTCTTTTCACATGTTCATCATTCCTATTCAAGAATTGATTATTTTTTCATTGATTCTCGTCTCATTCCTTCAGTGATTAAATGTGATTATGATTCTATAACCATTTCGGATCATGCTCCACTTAAGCTTTCTATTAAAATTATGGCCAATATACCAAACAATAGACAATGGCGTTTTAATTCGCTGTTGCTTCAGGACTCGGACTTTGTTAATTTTATGAATGAACAGATTGAGCTTTTTTTTACAATTAACCATACAGAAGATATTTCGGTTAACACTCTTTGGGACACTTTTAAAGCCTATATTCGGGGTCAGATTATTTCGTATTCCGTTGCTTTGAGGAAGAAACAGAAGCAGGAGGAGATGGCAATTGTGGACAAGATTAAAGAAATTGATAAGAAATATGTTATGGCTCCTTCTGAGGAGCTATACAAACAAAGAACTGAACTTCAAATGGAACACAGTTTACTACTCTCGTCCTCGATTGTAAACCAATTAAAGAAAACAAGAAGTGATTTTTATGTTCACAGTGATAAAATTGGCAAGCTGCTGGCTAATCAATTGAAATCTAATTATGTTAAATCTCAAATCAATCAGATTTATAACCAAAATGATCGATTGATATTGGATCATGTGGGGATTAATCAAACCTTTTGTGATTTTTATTCTTCTTTATATCAATCAGAGTCTCCTCGAGATTCTAAATATATGAATGATTTTTTAGATAAGTTAGACTTCCCTCAGATTTCACAGGATATGTCTTCTTTATTAGATACTTCCATTACAATGGATGAGATTAAGAATGTTATTTTTTCTATGAATCTGGGGAAAGCTCCTGGCCCTGATGGGTTTACCGTTGAATTTTATAAATGTTTTGCTTCTTTATTGATTCCTTGGCTCTATAAGGTTTTTGAGGCTTCTTTGAAACTTGGTAAACTTCCGGAATCTTTTAATAGAGCATCAATTTCTTTAATACTAAAGAAGGATAAAGACCCTGCTCAATGTGCATCTTATAGACCAATATCTTTATTAAATGTTGATTCTAAAGTTTTTTCTAAGTTATTAGCAAATAGACTAGAAAAAGTACTTCCTTCTATTATTTCGGAAGACCAAACGGGTTTTATTAAAGGTCGTTACTCTTTTTATAATATTCGTACATTGTTAAATATCGTTTATACTCCCTCACAAAATGTTCCTGAGTGTGTTATTTCTTTAGATGCCGAGAAAGCTTTTGATAGAGTAGAATGGCCTTATTTATTTAAGGTGCTTGAAATGTTTAATTTTAGCTTGAAATTTATATCCTGGATTAAACTGTTATATCACTCCCCTGTAGCCTCGGTTCGTACTAACTCCTTAAACTCACCTTTTTTTCCTCTCTTTCGTGGTACTCGACAAGGCTGTCCTCTTAGTCCCCTATTATTTGATATTGCATTAGAACCTCTTGCAATTGCTATTCGAGAATCTTCAAATATTACTGGGATAACTCGGGGATTAAAGTCCCATAAATTATCACTCTATGCTGATGATTTACTTTTATATATTTCTAATCCTGAGAGATCCATTCCTGCTGTTTTAGAGTTATTAGCACAATTTGGTCTTTTCTCAGGTTATAAATTAAATCTTAGTAAGAGTGAACTTTTTCCGATTAATAAACATCTTCCCTTATATTATAAATTTCCATTTAAATTGATTAATAATTACTTTTCATATCTTGGGATTAAAATTACTTGTAAACATAAAGATTTATTTAAGACTAACTTTTTACCATTAATAGACCATATTACTCAACTTTCATCTAAATGGTTTCCCTTATATTTAACTTTGATTGGTCGTATTAATGCAGTTAAGATGTTTTTTTTGCCAAAATTTTTATATGTGTTTCAGGCATTACCAATTTTCGTTCCTAAATCTTTTTTTGATAAAGTTGACTCTAAAATTTCTTCATTTATTTGGCAGAATAAGAATCCGAGACTGGGTAAAATACATTTACAGAAAGCTAAGAGAGATGGAGGTTTAGCATTACCTAACTTTAGATTTTATTATTGGGCTATTAATATTCGACATATGAAATTTTGGTTACTTGACCGGGACATACTATCTATTCCTAAATGGGTAGCATTGGAATTACAATCTGTTCAGGGTTATACACTTGGTTCTATTTTAGGTTCCTCTCTTCCTTTTGATTCGAAACGCCTTAAGCAGGTCTCTAACCCGATAGTTAAATATGCTTTGCGCATTTGGTTTCAATTCAGAAAATTTTTTGATCTTAATCAATTCGGGTTAGCGATTCCTATTTTAGGCAACATATTTTTTCCTCCCTCTTTTACGGATCGCGCTTTTCAAACTTGGAAGACTAAGGGTATTTTACGGTTTTTGGATTTATTTTTAGATGGTTCCCTTATGTCTTTTGAACAATTATCTAATAAATATAACTTATCAAGAATACATTTTTTTAGATATTTACAAGTTAGAAATTTCCTAAGTACTATACTTTCTTCCTTTCCAATGCTTCCTCCTATATATATTTTAGATTCGATAATTAACCTTAATCCATGTCAGAAAGGTGCATCGGCTATGATTTATAATATTATTATGAAACTTAGGAAAGCTCCATTTGATAAGATTAGGGTAGATTGGGAACAGGAATTGGGGCTTACCATTTCTGTGGATGATTGGGGGCAGATTTTACAATTAGTTAATACTTCCTCTATTTGTGCTAAACATTCCCTAATTCAATTTAAAGTGGTTCATAGAGCACATATGTCCAAAGATAAGTTAGCGCGTTTTTACTCGCATATTAATCCTTTCTGTGATAGATGTTCGGGGCAGATAGCCTCTTTAACTCATATGTTTTGGTCTTGCCCTACTTTGGAAACTTTTTGGAGAGATATTTTCAATATTATTTCTAAGGTATTAAATATAGATATCTCTCCTCACCCTATTACTGCTATCTTTGGACTACCTAAAATTTCTAGTAATCTTTCCCCTTCAGCCCGTAGAATGATTGCATTTCTTACTTTAATGGCGAAAAGATGTATTTTACAACATTGGAAAGAGCTTAATGCTCCAACTACCTTTTTTTGGTTTTCTCAGACGATTTTATGTTTGAATCTGGAGAAAATTAGAAGTAACCTTTATGATTCTTCATTTAAATTTGAACAGATTTGGGGACCTTTTATTCGATATTTTCATTTAATGTAATATTTACCCTTCTTGTTTTTTTTTCACTGTTTTAATGGAGGTCGGGATTGAGGACGTGATTTTAAGTTTAACTCTGTTTGGTTTCAAGTTAGCCCATTGCTTTGCTTTGCTTTTAGGTAGTTGCACGGTGGGATTTTTTTGGGGGGTTTTTTTTTCTTTTTTTTTTCCATTGATATATATAAAATCTAGTATACTATTATGTTATCTTGGTTTCTTATGCTTAAATTACATTGTTTGTAGTATTTTCTTTTTGGTATTGTTATCTTTTGGAATTTTATTGTACTTTAACATTGTATTAATGTTTATATGGCTTACCTTTTTTGTATACTTACTCAATAAAAAGATTTAAAAAGAAAGATCATCCGCCTTAATTCTTACACTCCTTGCATTGAGATATAACACTTTGAGTGCTTCTGCATCCCTAATGCCCCCACTAATACTCACCGTGCTGGCTGCAATTTTGTCCTATCATCTGCCTGCCCTTTCTGACAGTCTGACTACATGCTATTTTTGCTTTTTTACCATCTGCCCTATCCTGAGTCCCTTTAGTCACGTTCCCATCCCCCTGCCAAATTAGTTTAAACCCTCCCCAACAACTCTAACAAACCAGCCTGCAAGAATTTTGGTTCCCCTCGAGTTCACGTGCAACCTGTCACTTTTGAATAGTCAAGATCCAAGAACCTGAAGCCCTGCCCCCTGCACCAACTTCTCAGCTATGCATTAATTTGCCAAATCATCCTGTTTCTACCCTCACTGGCTCATGGCACAGGCAGCAATCCAGAAATTACTACCTGGGAGGCCCTGCTTCTCAGCTTGCTACCAAGCTCTCTAAATTCTCTTTTCAGGACCTCTTTGCTTTTCCTTCCTATGCCATTGGTACTAATATGTATCAAGACATCTGGCTACCCTCCGTCCCTCTCCAAAATGTTGTGGACGCGATCAAGGTGTACCTGACCCTGGCACCTGGGAGGCAATATACCATTTGGGTGTCCCATTCATTTCCACAGAATCTCCTGTCTGTTCCCCTGATGATTGAGTCCCTTATCACAGCTGCTCCCCTCTTCTCCCTCTTTCCCCTCTTTCATGTTTTTGATATTTATTGTGTATTTGTTCATTATTATTTTTTTTTAATTATTTCTTTAGTTTTGTGTTTGCAGCTTGTTGCACAACGGTTGAGCGCCCAGCTTATGTGGTCTTTCATTGATTCTATTTTGGATAACATGTTGGGCCAAGGCATTGAGCACCCACCTGCCATTACCATCAACAACTACGAGCTGGAGGTAGTTCATGAGTTTACATACCTTGGCTCCACCATCACGGACAGTCACTGCCTAGACCCCGAGATCAACAGACGGATCGGACGAGCAGCCTCAACATTTGCCAGGCTGACAAAGAGAGTCTGGGAGAACAGAAAGCTGACGATGCACACCAAAGTTGCAGTCTACAGGGCCTGCGTCCTCAGCACACTGCTTTACGGCAGCGAGACCTGGAGCCTCCACGACAGACAAGAGCAGCGTCTCAACGCCTTCTACCTTCGCAGCCTGAGACGCATCCTGGACATCACGTGGACTGACTGAGTCACCAACAATGAGGTCCTGGCCCATGCCCAGATACCCCGCCTCTTCACCCTGCTCCAACAATGCTGTCTCCACTAGCTGGGCCACGTACACCGCATGTCAGATGGGAGGATCCCGAAAGACCTGCTGTACGGGGAACTGGCCTCCGGCAAGAGAGCACAAGGGCGGCCCCATCTTCGTTTCAAAGACGTTTGCAAGAGAGACATGAAGTCACCGAAAATGAACGTCGAGAGGTGGGAGGATGTCGCAAGCGATCGCTCTCACTGGAGGCTGGAACTACGCAGAGGTCTAAAAAGAGGAGAAGAGAAGCTGAGGCTTGCTGCTGAAGAAAAGCGCACTCGTCGGAAAAACAGCACCAAGACAACACTGGAGGACAGCACCTTCAAGTGCAGTCGCTGCAGCCGAGACTGTCACTCCCGTGTGGGCCTCTACAGCCACAACAGACACTGCTCTAACACAGACTGAAGCAAGACTTTCCAGGCGCAGATCCATGGTCTCGCGAGACTAACGGATGCCACCACCATTTTGGATATTATTCTATAATGGATTTGGGTATGCCTGCAAGAAAATAAATCTCGGGATTGTATGTGGTGACATATATGTACTTTAATAATGAATTTAGTTTGAACTTTGAGGTCCAACATAAGTGCAGATTTGTTCCTGTGATCAGCAGAACCAGTTTTCTCCCCCCTCTCAAAAATGCTGAACTGCACTGCTGAACTTGTGATAATGAACCTGATTCTGATTCGTATTCAGTGAGGTAGCTGCTGAGGAAATGTTGAATTGCTCAGTAATGGTTGTGATGGGTCAGGTGCAAGGCCGGAGGCATGTTAATAAAGCACCTTGGACTTCTTGACATTAAGTGCAAATTTTGTGGTAGGTTTGTGCATTAAGATACAGTGCAGACTGAGGGTCATTCTCAATGTGTGTGTGTATGGATTGGCAAACTCACATGATATGTGTACATTCTGGTCACACCTATATTGAGTTAATGGATCTGCCAAATTTTTGGCTTTATATAATTTTGATGCCACTAATCACAGCTACATGGAATGATATTTGCAATTAGTGATGCATGTATATGGTGAGAATTATATGTAAGGTATTTGTAGATTAGAAAAAGGTGATCCTGCCAAGGCAGCTGCAGCAGATATGCAACAGTGGCAAATTGTTCAAAGACATTTTGCTCCAATAAACAATTCATTTGTTCTCTTTTACATCGAATAGACCTTTTCATCTTATGTTGATATAAAATGTGTGCATTAAAACGTATTGCGTCACTTCTTGTGAAGAACTTGCAGTTCTGTTTAACAATATGTAGTTCTAATTTCTGACCCTAGTCACTTCTTCAAGTATTATCTTTTTGCTTTTTAGGAAGTTATGTTCTGCTCTGTATCAGTTCCTGTTTTAATAATTCCCTTTTTATACCAACTCCTGCAGCAACTGTTTTAAATTACTTCTTCTATTCTCCCTTTTTGAATTAATAAAAGCATTCACATAAGAACTTACGAACAATACATAATTTTGCATTAAATTTTATAAAGATTTTCTCCATGAAAATTGTTACTGAGACCTCTCCAGTTGAGTGGGCAAACAGTGTGTTTGTATTATTCAGTACATAAGTTTAATAATATTTCATTTGCTTTGCAGCTAACTATGAATGACTTCAGTGTACATCGAATAATTGGACGGGGAGGATTCGGAGAGGTATATGGATGCAGGAAAGCTGATACTGGAAAAATGTAATTTTATTCCTTTTTTTTGTATTTAATTCCAAGAGCTTCTGCTTTAATTCAAGTCTTTCTCTGGGTTTCCTCTGGGTGCTCCAGTATCCTCCCACAGTCCAAAGACCAGTTGGTAGGTTAATTGAATATTGTAGGTTGTTCTGTGATTAGGCTAGGATTAAATTGGGGGATTGCTAGTCAGCACGGCTCTGAAGACCAGAGTGGCCTAATCCTTACTGTAGCTCAATAAATAAATATCAAAGTATTTAGGATAACAAGAAGACTTAATTGTTAGATTTTGAAACATAATGCATAACTATTGTGATCAACGCATTCTGGCAGCTTCATAGCTTGAGGAACCAAAATATAATTTGGTCAAGGACCTGATATACCCAAGAGCCTAGTGCTAACTATTCACCTCAACATGAACAAAAACCTAAATGGTGCCATTGTTATTACTTAAAAATTATGACCGTCCCTTCCAGTGCAATATTTTCCATTTGAAAAGTCAGTCAGGACTAAGAACTAGCAGTATTCAGGTAATAATGAGCACAGTTTCAGAATGAGATTTATTATCCCTGCCGTTTGAGGTGAAATTATTTGTTTTGCAGAAGCAGTACAGTGCAGAAACATGAAGATCTATAAATTACAAAAATAAATAAATAGTGAATAAAATAAGATAGTATTCACGGATTGTTCTGAAATCTAATGATGAAGGAGAAGAAGCTGTTCCTGAATCATTGAGAAACCATCTTAAGGCTCCTATTTTTCCCTGATAGTGAGGATCCTTAATGAATGCCACCTCCTTGAGGCATCAGTTCTTGAAGATGTCCTCTATGGAGGGGAGGTTTATGCACCTGATGGAACTCGCTGGAGTTTATAACCCTCTGCATCTTTTTGCGATCCAGATTTTCGGAGGTTCCTTACCAGGATGTGATGCAACAGTCAGAATACTGTGCACCATACATCTACACAAAGTTGTAAAAGTCTTAAGTGACATGCCAAATACCTAACAAAGTAGATCTGCTGGCATGCTGCCTTCATGATCGCATGAATGTGTTGGGCTCAGGATAGCTCCTCTGAAATGTTGACATCTAGGAACTTGAAGCTGCTCATGCTTTCTACCACTGACCCCTCCACAGTCTCCTGAGGTCCACAGTCAGTTCCTACATCTTGCTGACATTGAGTGTGAAGTTATTTTTTCAAGACCACTCAACCAGCCGATCCGTCTCACTGCTGTATACCTCCACATCGCCAGCCGAGATTTCTGTCAACTGCAGTAATGTCAATGGTGAATTAATAGATGGCATTTGAGGTGTGCTGAGCCACACAGTTATGAGTGTAGGGAGACTAAGCAGTGGGCTAAACACGAATCCTTGAGATGTGCCTGTGTTTAGAGTCAGTGAGGAGGAAATGTTATTACTGATCACACTGAATGAAGTCTCCCATTATTCTGGCTGGAGGTTTGTGACCAGTGTTACCCTGCAGGTATCAGTGCTGGACTGCTGTTGTTTGTGTTATATATCAATGACTTGGACGAAACTGTATGTGGATTGATCAGTATTTTTGTAGATGATACTAAAATTGTTAGAGTTGCCTACACTGAAGAGGGTCGTCAAAGGATAAAGCAGGATATAGATCAGTTTCAGTTATGGACAGAAAAATAGCTGATGCAGTTTCATTTGGGCAAGTGTGAGGTGCTGCCATTTTGAAGGTCAAAGTAAAGGAAATTATACAGTTAATGACAACTCATAACTCATTGTACAAAGGGATCTTGGGATCCAAGCTACTTCTCTCTAAAACTGGCAACACAAGTGGATAGTGTGGTAAGGAAGGTATATGGCATGCTTACCTTCATCATGAGGCGCATTGACTACAGGAATCAGGAAGTCAAGTTGCAGTTGAATAAAACTTTAATTGGTTCGCTCTTCGAATACTCCGTGTAGTTCTGGTTGCCCCTTTACATGAAGGATGTGGAGAGGGTTTAGAAGAGGTTTGCCAGGATACTGGCTGGAATACAACATATTGGCTACAAGAAGAAGTTGGACAAACTTAGAGTGTTTTCTCTTGAGTGTCGAAGACCAGCTAAAAGTTAATGAAATTATGAAAGACATAGATAGGGTAGACAGCCAGAATCATTTACCCAAACAGAAATGTCAGATGTTAGAGGGCATAGCTTTCACATGAGAGGGGATTGGGGCACATATTTTTTAACACAGAGAGTGGCATGTGCCTGGAATGTACTGCCAATGGTGCTAGGGGAACAGATGTGGTAGCTACATTGAAGAGCATTTTAGATACGCCCATGGACATATAGCGAATGGAGGGATATGGATCTGTACAGGCAGGAAGAGATTAGTTGAATTTCACATGGTTGGCACAGACATCATGGTTCAAAGTGCCTGTTCCTCTGCTGTTCTATGTTCAAAAACAAAATTTCAGTTTTGAGTGTTAATTCGATCAACTTTCAGATAAGGAATGCTCCTTTATTTTTATATACTGGTGTTTTACTTTATTTCCCTCCATCCAATTTAACCCTCCATTATTTGAAAAGAGTAGACTGCTTAATCTGTGCCAGGAACCCTCTTAGTTTAATTCGATCACACTAGGACTTCTCAGTCATGACGAACATTTTAAAGAGATTCTGTTTCCACCTAGTAATGGTGGTAAAATAATATGGGTCAACCTAATCGTTCTTGTAGAATTTGCACAGTTGCTTCACGGCTTCAGCCAACTAGTTCAGTGTTGATTTCCTGTTTTGTGTTATGGAGTTTGCACATTCTGTTTGGGACTGTCTGAGTCTCCTCTAGTGCTTTGGTTTCCTCACATACCCTGTGGAGCATGTGTGGCTCGTACGTTGCAGACTGAAAGAAATACAGGTAAACAGCTCTTTCTCCTGAGCATGTTCGGAATCCTTTGGAAATGAAGGGGCAGATTTTTCACCTCCAGCAGTTGCATTGACAGTTGAAATAGGGAGAGAAGAAGGTAATTGAGTTACAGGATATCGCAGAGGGATGATTCCGTTGAAATGTGGAAAGGCAAGTGGAGGAAGATGGATTATTGTTGGTGGGATATCGCTACAAAAAAAGTTGAAATGGAGAGGAGAAAAAAGTGCAAATTAAAGATTTGAAGAAAGATTGGTTTTATTTGTCACATATATATTGAAATATACAGTGAAAGTGTTGTTTTTGCATCAACAACCAGCACAGTGTGAGGATTGTGCTGGGGCACCAGAACGAGCCTGCAAGTGTCAGCAAGCTTCTGGCGCCAGCATAGCGTGTCGGCAGTTTACTTATTCCAACCCATGCGTCTTTGGAGTGTGGCTGGCGGGGAGAACCGGAGCACCTGGAGGAAGCACACACGCCCAAGGGGAAATCACGCAAACTCCTTACCCATATCGGCAGAAAGTCAACCCCTATTGCTGACGATGTAAAGCATTTCACTAACCACTATGCTACTGTACTACCTAGGAGAAGCGAATAGCACTAGAACTAGTAATTGCAAGCTTTTGCACAGGGCAAGACTAAGACACAGTATAAGAAGCTGATCCAGTTAATTTTCTGGTTAATTGTCCGATCAGGTATTGATGGTAAGTGATTTAGTTGGAGGTGGTCACTCTTGGAACTGCTTCCTTCTTAGATGGAAATTTTGTCATCCTAATCCTGAATATTGTCCAGAACCTGCAAGTGGGCACAGGCTGCCCTATCTGAACAGTTCCATATACTGTGTATCACTGAATATCTCTGTATTGACTTGACAATGAAGTGAAAGTTATTGATAAAGCACCTGAAGGTAGTTGTGCCTAACATCTTGCTGAGGAATTACTGTGGTTATGTCCTGGGATGATTGAGCTATAATTAACTTCCCGTATGCTGAGTATGGCTCCAGTTAATCAGATAGTTTTCCACATGAAAACTTGATTCTTATAATATAGTGAATATCATTTTATAGGCAAATTCAATTCAAAATAAACTCATTTTCCTTCTTTACTACTTCCACCCAAAGAGTAAAGGCCACCAATTTAATAATATTTTGTTTCAGGAGAGTCATGTTTGGTTTATAACCAAAAGCAATTTGCCTATCTGTTGGATTTTCTGCTGTAGGTATGAATAATGAAAGAATTGATTGTGATTGCATTTCTCACTTTAGTTTTCTCACTGTACCTAGATCAGAAATCTATCTAATCACCTTTGTTTATTTAATACTGTACTATGGTATAATAGGTTATTTAATTTTCTCCTTGAATTTTATTTTCAGGTATGCCATGAAGTGCTTAGATAAAAAACGAATCAAGATGAAGCAGGGAGAAACATTAGCACTTAATGAACGGATTATGTTGTCACTGGTCAGCACTGGGGTAAGTCCAAATGCAGTTTCTTTTTCATATGCACGTTGACTGCAGAAGGTGATATATATTTTTGACTTGGCAGAGTTGAACGTAAGCAATGATGTGTACTGTATGTAGAACAACTGAGCAATCTAGCAATAATTAAAAAGTTGTAGACTCGAGATACTATGTATTTAAAGTAAAGTCCTCCATTTGTCTTTGGTGTAGTTAAATGAGTAAAACTCCTTCTGTCTCCATTGGTATTATGTCATGACTGCTGTTAAACCCCTCCTTGAATCTTGCTTTCACTTTATAGCTCAGAACCTGGGAAAGCTCTTTATGTCACTATTCAATGCACTCAGTTAAAATATAACAAAGCAGACTCCTACTTCAGGGTCTCTTCAATCTGAGGCAGTCCCTTGTGGTAAAAGGTGACTACCTCCATTATGGTTCAGTGGTTTCTGAGAAGATTTATGAGTACTAGGCAGGATCTGCAGACTTTGCTACATTTGGCCCAGGTAGAGCTTGATGGGATAGCGTAGATGGGTTGCTTGTATGCTCCATCTGTCATTTGTGTTTGGGTTCCATGTGCTCCCACTGCAGAGACACAAAATGATCACCAGTTCCCCCGATACTACATTATCACTTTGAGCACTCTTGCATCGAGGGTCCATGTGAATTGGTGTGTTTTATTTTATTCAGGTTTTTTAAAAGGCATGCTTGAATTAACTTTCTTTATCCTCCAAATATTTCTTGCCATGGCAGACCACAATAAAAAACCGGTCGCTTCCAGAGATTGGTGTTGGTTATGGGAATAGTGGCTCATCAAAGGTGGTTGAGGATGAGCACAGCCTTGATACTGGTGATTTTGGTCAAAAAGAGGACCCTGACATTGGTTTGAGTTGGAATGAGAGAGATACCAGAATTCTGGCATCTCCCCGCTTCCCTGTCAGTACTGAAGAAAGGTCTCATCTGCAACTCCGTCTGTTTGCTCTTCTCCATAGATGCTGCCTGACCTGCTGAGTTTCTCCAGCATTTTGTGTGTGTGTTGCTTTGGATTTCCAGCATCTGCAGATTTTCTCGTGTTTCAAACATTGGTTTGCCTTTCCGGCCAGTGGATTTGGTGAATTTTACATTGAGAGCATTGGTTATATTTTTGAAGTGTTTTTCCATGACTTCTACAGGTTGTCTTTGCATCAGAGCAGGAAAACAGTTCTCAGCATATCAACTCGGAACTCAATTTGACTCTGAATACACTTTTTTATAGGCAGTCAATGCCTAAGTTAGTGCATTGGATGCAATAATACATTTAATGGTCGAAAGTTCTCTGCCTGAAAGGTCACTCCCGAGATGAGGGAAATGATCCATATTGAATGTATCACATCATTAGTCTTAGTTGTCAGGGGACGGTGTTGTGCAACAGAGGCAGGTTGTTGAAGAGCTTTGATTTTCTGGATCTTTTGTATCAGACCCATCTTGAGCACTGTGGGATTGTGCCCGCTTTGGAAATGTTGCTGAGGTCTGTGCTTGCATATTATGTGGCAGGCAAAGGGTGGTACTGAATTTTTGAAGCCAGCTGGTTGTCCGAAGATCTCTTCGTAATACCTGTGCATTGACAGGCGTTAAAAACACTCATGAGGTTAAAGAAGATGATATATATTGCTTGATGCATTTGGAATCTTCTTTCTTGCACAGCATCTCTGAAATCTCCTGGCATGCTCTTCACTTCACAGGTGAAGGAGATGAATTTGTGGATTTATATTTACAGATGTGCTTCCTTCATATTTCTATTCAACATAAAATGGACTCAATCAGTCCCTTGAGCCTTTGACTGCTGTCAGAGAAATTCTAATCACAGATTTATTTTCCTGTAACTTGTTCTGTCACACATAACCATAAACAGCCCACTGATTCTCTCACCGGCCACCTACATCAAGAGTACTTTACAGTACTCAATTAACTTGCCAATCAGCACCTGTTAGGGGTGTGGGAGGAAGTGGGTGCACTTGGGAGAAACCTACATGCTAATAGAGAATGCAAACTCTAAACTGGAAGTTGGAATCAAATCGAGGTCGTCAGATCTTTGATTTAGCTGCTTTGCTTGTAGCACCACTGTTTGGCTCTTCATCAGCGTTATTTAGTATTACAGCATAGATTTTGTCTGCCCCAAAGGCTCTGTTATTTTTCACTTGAAGGATTGACTTTCTGATTTCTTACTGGAGTGGGTTAGAGTTGAGGTTGAGGTGAATAGTCCACTGTGGATAAAGTCAAAGAAATTCACACCTGAAACCTAATCTTATGTGAAGAGATCTTTGGAATGTTCTTTCCAGTGGATGCCAACTGTCTCATTGTCCTTAATGACCCCTCTTATGATCATAGCTCTTAATAGAGTGAATTCTTGGATGTTCAGTCTGTAAGTTATCTTGGCATACTGAAATATCGATGTTGTAATTCTCAGTTACAGACTCTCCTGCTGTCGTTTCCTTTGAAATTTTGTTGGCCCTTAATCTGTTATTTTTATCTGCTTAATGGTTATTCCAGTTCAAGAACTCATTACATTTACAGTTTTTTCTCCTGGTCATCAAACCATTCTCTGTTTTCTGCGAGAGAAACTGAGTGTTTCTTAAGGCTGATTTATACTTCTGCGTTAACTGGACGCCGTAACCTATGCAAATGGGATATGCGTGTTGTGAACATTTATACTTGTGCGTTGGTGTGTTTGCGTCGCTTGGCAATTCGCGCACGTCACGCGTGCACACTCACCTGTCCGCGCAAGGCTTCATGGTCGTGGTAGTCACGAGGAATTCTGCAGATGCTGGAAATTCAAGTAACACACATCAAAGTTGCTGGTGAATGCAGCAGGCCAGGCAGCATCTCTAGGAAGAGATACAGTCGATGTTTCAGGCCGAGACCCTTCGTCAGGACTGACAAAAGGTCTCGGCCCGAAACATCAACTGTCCCTCTTCCTAGAGATGCTGCCTGGCCTGCTGCATGGTCATGGTGGCCTCGGGGTAAACAAGACGCGAGCGTCTTTTCTGGTGCAAAATGTGTCCTCCATAATTTCAGAGGTCTGTAAAGCCTTATGGAAAACATTGCAGCCAGAGTTCCTTCCCTGCCCTTCAGTCGCCCAGTAGGATGCAGCAATTCCCCCTATTGCAGTGTAGGATGACATGCGATGCTACCAAGCGGACCAATCACAGCTGCAAACACGAGGAATTCCGCAGATGCTGGAAATTCAAGCAACACACATCAAAGTTGCTGGTGAACGCAGCAGGCCAGGCAGCATCTCTAGGAAGAGGTACAGTCGACGTTTCAGGCTGAGACCCTTTGTCAGGACTCACAGTCGACGTTTCAGGACGAAGGGTCTCGGCCTGAAACGTCGACTGTACCTCTTCCTAGAGATGCTGCCTGACCAATCACAGCTGCTGCAGTCTGCGTTGCTGCGACGCGCGGTTACATTTTGGGAGAGGTGCGCGTCGCGGCAACGCAAGCTCTCGCATAGGGTTCCACGTCAGACCTTACAGCGACACGTTGACACAGAAGTATAAATCAGCCTTTAGTTATTGTGCATTTCAGGTGGACAGAGTGGTCAGCCACTACAGCTCCTGTTGCTTGGATTTGCTAGACTGGCACTAAGCTATTGACTGAACAAGACTATCATTATCGGGTCTTTAAAAGCCCTTCACTATTGATTTTCCCATAGTAATGTTTCTGTTCCCATCACCACTTATAGTAGTTGCCAGATTGATTGAGATGACAGGGTAAATTAGGTGATGGTTGATCCAGCATTCACGGCTAGAAGATAGTAAACTAATCGTCTCTCGTTTTTCCAGTGCCATTGTTTTCCCGCGTTCTCAGCATGAGCTATATGCTCATGTTCTCTTTATAAGTATGCAGCGTGATCCAACATGAATTGAAATGTCACTGAATGGCAGCTGAGATGATTTTGTTGAAGTTATTGCTGCATCAGATATTCATGTGGCACTTACAATTACATTTAACCCTCAATATTTCACATACAACATCTTTTTTAGAATGATGGTCAGGAAATTTAATCTGTGAACCATTACAAAAAGAATCATTTTGTAAACACTGTACTGGAAGAAGTTTTCTTTGTAAGTTAAATCTCGTAATATTCCTTTGTACCCAGGTTTAGCCTTACAGTGGATTAATCTGCCTCTCCCGCCTACTTCTCATCATACACCCAGCCCCTATGGTAGTGTAGTAGCACAACCCTATACAGTACCAGTGACTCGGGTTCAATTCGCGTCACTGCCCTGTGAGGAATTTGTGCGTTCTGCCTTTTCCTCTGGATGTTCCTGGAGTCCAAAGACATACTGGTTGATAGGTTAATTGGGAATTGTAAGTTGTCCTGTGATTAAATCAGGGTTAAATCTAGGGATTTCTGGGTGGCATGGCTTGAAGGGCTAGAAAGGCCTATTCTGTGCGGTATCTCAATAAATAAGTAAATGTATCTCCTCTCTTAAGTCTCCAAGATGCACCCACTGATCTCATTCTAAGCCCTCTATCACACTGTGCCCTCAACCTCCGGCCCTGGGACCTATCACTGCTGATCTCTGATTTGCCATCTCCATGTCCCACGCCAAGCCTATAATCATCACAGCCCTCCGGTGCCTCATGGGTTTGGCTCAGCATTCAATCCCAGGGGTTTCCACTGCCAGTTAACTTGGTGCTAATACTCATGGCCAAACTTGGCATCAAGAATTTTGACATTCCTGGATCTTGGCAACTGTGCAAACTGTTCATTTTCAGCTATAAAAATGTGCATCATCAATTAAATCACACTAGATTCAACTGAACACTTCCTATCATGAATTGGACTGGTGATGTTGAAACATTTTCTACATTAGATGTGAATCTAATAACATCTGTGTAATGGTCCTCTGGTACATTACCTGGAAACTGAAGTACAGTGCTCAAGTATTTCGACACTTCCAGAACAATCATTACTTTGGGACTCCATGTCCAGGCCCTGATCTGGCATTGTGGTAATCCAGCTCAGGTGGGTCCCCCTTAATTTAATTACTTAGATGTGCATATTTTAGTAACATATGGAATTTACCCACCAATCACATAACTCTTTTCAACCCCAATCAATGACCCTACTTGGCCTTGATCTTTGACCCCTCTTGAAGCAACAATCAGCTCCAAAGCATAGCCCTATTGGCTTAGACCCACTGCCAATACAGACAATGACTAGGTCTGAGTCTATGATTTTGTGCTAGCTCTCTTCCTCACCCATCCTGCACATCCTTTGTTTGTTATTTGACCATTAGACATAGGAGCAGAATTAGGCCATTCAGCCCATTGTATCTGCTCTGCCATTCCATCATGGCTGATCCCAGATCCCACTCAACCCCATACACTTGTCTTCTCACCATATCCATTGATGCCTCGACCGATCAAGAAAAGATCAACTTCTGCCTTAAATATACGCGTGGACTTGTCCTCCATCACAATCCGTGGCAGAGCATTCCATAGATTCCACACTTTGGCTAAAACAAATTCCTCCTTACCTCTCTTCTAAAGGATCACTCCTCAATTTTGAGGCTGTGCCCTCTAATTCTCCCCATCATAGGAAACATCCTCTCCACGTTCACCTTATCTAGTTCTTTCAACATTTGGTAGGTTTCATGAGATCCCCCCGCATTCTTCCATGTCCAGTGAGTACAGGCCCAAAGCTGCCAAACGCTCCTCATATGTTAATCCCTTCATTCCCAGAAAAATCCTCGTGAACTTCCACTGGACTTTCCAATGACAACGCATCCTTTCTGTGATATGGGGCCCAAAACTGTTGATAATACTCCAAGTGCAGCCTGACTAGTATCTTATAAAGGCCCAGCATTATCTCCTAATTTTTATATTCTATTCCCCTTGAAATAAATGCCAACATTCCATTTGCCTTCTTTACCACAGACACAACCTGTAAATTAACCTTTTGGGAGTCTTGCACGAGGACTCCCTAAGTTCCTCTGCACCTCTGATGTTTGAACCTTCTCCCCACTTAGATAATAGTCTGCACTATTGTTCCTTTTACTAAAATGCATTATCATACATTTCTCAATGCTGTCTTCCATCTACCACATTTTTGCCCATTTTTCCAATTTGTCTAAACGTTGCTGCAAACACATTGCTTCCTCAGCACTACCTACCCTCCACCTATCTTTGTAACATCTGCAAACATTGCCACAAAGCCATCAATTCTATTATCCAAATCATTGACAAACAATGTGAAAAGTAGCGGTTCCAATACTGACCCCTGAGGAACACCATTAGTCACCGGCAGCCAACCAGAAAAGGCCTCTTTTCTTCTCACTCACTACCTCCTACCTGTCAGCTAGTCTGCTACCCATGCCAGTATCTTTCCTGTAATGCCACAGGATTTTATCTTGTTAAGCAGCCTCATGTGTGGCACCTTATCAAATGCCTTCTGAAAATCTAAGTAAATGACATGGACTGTCTCTCCTTTGTCCACGCTGCTTATTACTTCCTCGAAGAACTCAAACAGATTTTTCAGGCAAGATTTCCCTTTACAGAAACTGACTTTGACTTATTTTATCATCAGTCTCCAAGTACCTCGAAACCTTATCCTTAATAATAGACTGCAATGCTTTCCCAGCGACTGAGGTTAGGCTAACTGGCCTCTAATTTCCTTTGTTTTGCCTTCCTCCCTTCTTAAAGAGTGGAGTAACATTTTGCAATCTTCCAGTCCTCTAGGACCATGCCAGAATCAAGTGATAATTGAAACGTCATGACCAATGCATCTGGTTATCTCTTTTGTAACCTCTCTCAGGACTCCGGGATGTAGTCTATCTGGTCCAGGTGACCTATCCACCTTAAGACCTTTGAGTTTGCCTAGCATTTTTTCCTTCGTAATAGCAATGGCACTCACTCCTGTTCCCCGACACTCACGGACCTCTGGCGCACTGCTACTGTCTGCCACAGTGAAGACAGATGCAAAGTACATATTAAGTTCATCTACCATTTCTTTGTCTCCCCCATTACTATCTCACCAGCATCATTTTCCAGTGGTCCAATATCAACTCTCACTTCCCTTTTACTCTTTATATAACTGAAAAGACTTATGGTATCCTGCTTTATATTATTGGCTAGTCTGCCCTCATTTAACCTTTTCCCTTATTATAGCTTTTTTAGTTGACTTTTGTTGGATTTTAAAAGCTTCCCAATCATCCAACTTCTCACTCACTTTTGCTACCTTATATGCCCTTTCCGTGGCTCTTATGCAGTCCTTAACTGCTCTTGTCAGTCACGGTTGCCTAGCCCTGCCATTTGAGAACTACTTCTTCTGTGGGACATATCTATCCTGCATCTTGTGAAGTATTCCCTGAAACTTCAGCCACCCCTGCTGTGCTATTATCCCTCCCAGTATCCTCCTCCAATCCACCTAGGCAAGCTCCTCTCTCATGCCTCTTTAATTCCCTTGATTACATTGCGATACTGATACATGTGGGTTATGCTTCTCCCTCTCAAATTGCAATATGAATTCAACCATATGACCACTGCCTCCTAAAGGTTCCTTTACGTTAAGCTTCTTAATAAGATCTGGGTGATTATACAACAGGCATTCAACAAATTCCCTCTCTTGTGATCCAACACTAATCTGAGTTTCCCAATCCCCTTGCATACTGAAGTTCCCCGTTACAATTGTGTCATTACCCTTTTTACATGCCTTTTCCAGCTCCCTTTGCAATCTCAACCTCACATCTTGGTTACAATTTGGAGGCCTATATAAGATTCCCATTATGCTTTTTTAACTATTGGAGTTTCTTAACTCCACCCACAAAGATTCAACATTCCTGACCCTTTGTCACATCTTTCGAAAGATGTAATTCCACCTCTTACCAACAGAGCTACATTACTGCCTATGCCTTCATTTCGATACAAAATATATCCTTTGATGTTAAGCTCCCAACTATGGCTGTGCTATGTCAAATGACGTGGCTGATCATGGTCTTTCCATGACTGTAACTGTTCTTTACAAATTTTTTGTGCAGAAGTGTCTTTACAAGATTGGTGACACCAGTCCTTATCAATGCTCTTCAGATATTATATGTCAGGCGTCAGTGGTCACATAACCAGGATTTGTGGTATGCATTGGCTGCTCATAAGGCCATACACCACCTGCTGCCATGGCTTCACGTGATCCTATGAGTGGGGCTAAGTAGGTGCTACACCCTGCCCAAGGGTGGCCTACTAGTGGAGACAAAGAGCATCTACCTTTGGTAGGGACGTATCTCTGTCCTGCCAACCATTTCCTGCACATCAGGCTTGTCTAATGTGTGATGCTGTTTAACAAAGAATCTCCAGGTAAATGTTTTTAAGTTACTGACATCAAAGTGATAGCAAGCCAGCTTGATGTCTAATTTGTGCAGTCACTGGGTACTTTGGCAGATGAAAGCATGAGTGTCTCACTGCTGCTGTGTTTAATGAGTCGTGCTTTATTACCCTGTTGAAAAATGTAGTGCTCATTGGTAACAAAGTGGCTCTTATGCTCTCACTAGCCAGCATTAGATCTAATCAAGCTGCCTCCTATAGTTATCCAAAAGTAAAGTGTATATATAAGAATAAAAGCTAAATTAAGCTCGCTCTTTCAGAATAAATGAGTAAGATGTGAGCCTTGTTACTGTAGAATATTGCATGAGATCGTGTTTAATGTTTAGTAAGTTCTTTGTGCTATTGATAAAGAGGAACCATTGGATGTGTGATGCTTTAATTTCCAGAAAGCATTTCATAAGGTATTGCGTCAGAGGTTATTGCAGAAAATAAGATTGTGTAGGAGGTGATGTATTGGCATCAAAGTATAACTAACTAATAGGAACAAGAGAGTAGATGTGAATGCGTCTTTTTCTGGTTGGCAAGATGTAATGGGTAGTATGTAACAGGTTTTAGTCCTGGAGTTCCAACTTTTTACAATTTATATAAAATGCATTCAACGAAAAGATTGAAGGTATGGTTGTTAAATTTGCTAATGCCACAAAGTTGCTTAAGAAATCATGCTAGGAAGGAGATATAAGGAGGCTACAAAGGGATATAGATAGGTTAAACGATTGGACAAAATCTGACATATGAAGTATAATGTAACAAAGTATGAAATTTCATCAATACCTCTGCTACTTCAGAAGGATAATGAGGTTTAGAAAGTCCCTGTCGACCCTTACTAATTTTGATCAATGCACCTTAGAAGGCATCCTGACTGAAAGCATCATAGCTTGGTCTGGCAACTGCTCTGTCCATAACCACAAGAAACTGCAGAAAGTTGCAGAAAGGCTCAGCATAACACAAAAACCACCCTCTCCTCCATGGACTCTGTCTATACTTCTCGCTGCCTCAGTAAAACAGCCAGCATAATCAAAGATGTCACCCACCACAGGCATTCTTTCTTCTCCCCTCACCCATCAAGCGGAAGATACAAAAGCCTGAAAGCACATACCACTAGACTCAAGGACAGCTTCTCCCCTGCTGTTATAAGACTACTGAGTGGTTCCTTAGTACAATAAGATTAATTCTTGACATCACAATCTACCTCAATGTCTACCTGTATTGCATTTTCTCTGTAGCTGCTTACCATTATTCTGCACTCTAGTATTGTTTTACGTAGTGTAATTTATTGATCTATATGAACAATATGCAAGACAAGTTTTTTCACTATATCTTGGTACTTGTGATATTAATCAATTCCAATTCCAAAATAAATTGTATATTTTCTTAATGGTGAGAGATTGTGAAAGTCTGGGATGCTGAAAGATCTGAATACTTAAGTGCATGAATGTCAAAGGCCACTATGCAAGTACTTAAGAAGGTTAACAGCATGTTTTTGCATTTTGCTAGGGTTGTTGAGTACAAAAATGAAGAGGTTATGGTTCCGTTATATAGGGTATTGGTGAGCTCACATCTGGAATAATCTGCACAGAATGTTGGAGTCAGGTAGCGTCTGTGGAGAGGAATGAACAGTCAATGTTTTGGGTCGAGACCCTTCATCAGTACTGTGTGTTAAGTAAGAGCAAACCTTAGTCAGGTGATACATAGTTAATCTAGGAAGCACACATACAAGGAAGAAATGGCCTACAAAGTTATTCCAACCAAGTGTAACCTGCAAGCAATAATTGGTTTTGAATTTGCAAGAAGAAGCTGCATATTCAACAACTGCCCTCTATTGAAGGAGCGGCTGCGTTGTCACAGTGGGAAACTGCTCAACGTAAGTAGTATGCATCACTCTAATATACAAGAAAGTGATCGGTTCGTCAATGTATACGTGTAGTTAGATATACTTGTTCAATGCGGACACAAGGAAATCTGCAGATGCTGGAAATTCAAACAACACACACACAAAATGCTGGTGGAACACTGCAGGCCAGGCAGCATCTATAGGAAGAGGTACAGTTGATGTTTCGGGCCGGGACCCTTCGTCAGGACTAACTGAAAGAAGAGCTAGTAAGAGATTTGAAAATGGGAGGGGGAGGGGGAGATCCAAAATGATAGGAGAAGACAGGAGGGGGAGGGATGGAGCCAAGAGCTGGACAGGTGATTGGCAAAAGGGATATGAGAGGATCATGGGATGGGAGGCCTAGGGAGAAAGAAAACGGGGAGGGGGAAAAAACTAGAGAATGGGCAAAGGGTATAATGAGGGGGACAGAGGGAGAAAAAGGAGAGAGAGAGAGAAAAAAAGGGGGAAAATAAAAAAATATATATTAAATATACCTTATAAAATATACCTTGTATTCCGTCTGGGTAGCCTCCAACCTGATGGCATGAATATTGACTTCTCTAACTTCTGTTAATGCCCCTCCTCCCCTTCACACCCCATCCCTTATTTATTTATTTATTTATCTATCTATCTATCTATCTTTTTCTACCCCCTCCTTTCTCTCTCTCTTTTTCTCCCTCTGTTCCTCTCACTATAACTCCTTGCCTGCTCTCCACCCTCCGGGCTCCCCTCCCGCCTTCTCTCTCTCCCCAGGTTTCCCGTCCCATGATCCTCTCCCTTCTCCAGCCTCATATCCCTTTTGCCAATCAACTTTCGAGCTCTTAGATCCACCCCTCCCCTCCTGTCCTGTCCTGTCATTTCGGATCTCCCCCTCCCCTTCCTACTTTCAAATCTCTTACTATCTCTTCTTTCAGTTAGTCCTGACGAAGGGTCCCAGCCCGAAACGTCGACTGTACCTCTTCCTATAGATGCTGCCTGGCCTGCTGCGTTCCAGCAGCATTTTGTGTATGTGTTGTTTATATTGGTTCAATATTCTGACAGAGTAAACGTGCCATGGGCTAGAGGAGAAAGTGTATCACCTTGAGATGTTTGATACAAAGGGGTATGTTGATTCCATTACAATAAACATTGAGGCTCCAAGGCATTCTGAAGTGATAAGAACAATAGAGATCAATGTATCATAGAAAGGTGTAAAGTAGATCAAGTGCCTGGGTGTAGTCATTAATAGAGAGAATCAACATATGAAAGGACAAGGCATTAAAATCACTAATTCAAAATGCATATAGTAAAGTGCAGCACCGGTAAGCAGTAAATAGCTCGCTGTCCTAGTGATGAGATCTCGGTGTGGCAGGGTATTCATTAGTCTCACAGCCTGAGAGAAGAAGGTGTTACGCAGTCTGGCAGTCCGAATCCTGATGCTTCTGTACGTCCTTTCTGATGCAAGTGGGTCAAAGAGACTGTGGGATGTGTGGATGGAATCCTCAACAGTGCTTTGGGTGCTTTGTCTGCAATGGTCCTGGTGTTGGGGGATGAGGGGGGAGGGAAATGGACATTATCCTCTCTATGGTCTTGTGGTCTGTTGCGATGCAGCCAGTCAGGACATTCTTGATGGTGCTCCTGGAGACAGGGGGCCTTGTACTCCTCAATCTCCTCAGAAATTGTAGACACTACTGTACCATCTTGACTAGTGAGGAGGTATTGTGGGTCCAGGTTAATTCCTTGGTGCACACCAAGGAACTTTGTGCTCTTTACTCTCTCCACGCAGAGCCACTGATGTGCAATCGACCAGTGCCTTCCTGAAGTCCACAATCATCTCTTCTGTCTGGTCCACGTTGAGACTCAGGTGGTTGTTCTCACACCATTTGACAAGCCTGTCTACCTCCTCTCTGTATGCTGCCTCATCATTGTTGCTGATGAGGACAACCACTGCTGTACCATCAGTGAACATGATGATGCGATTTTAAACTGTGCCTGGTTCAGTGCAGTTGAGAGCAGCGTAGACAGCAGCAGACTGAGCACACAACCCTGGAGGGGCACCAGTGCTCCCTTGCAGAGAGTGGTGTTGAATTGCAACGATGACTGCTTACCCACCAACTTCTGAGGGATGATCGTGTTAAGTGCCGAGCTGAGGTCAATGAACAACACCCTGGCGTACAAGGCATCACTTTCTAGTTAGGACAGGATGGAGTGGAGGGCTGAGGCTGTAGGATCATCAGTGGACCAGTTTGAGCAGTAGGTGGACTGGAAAGGATCCAATGTAGCTGGAAGGTAGAATTTTATACAATCCATTACCAGCTGATCGGAGCACTTCATGATTGTTGAGGTCAGCACCTCTGGGTGGTAGTCATTCAGGCCAGTTACCGTTGCTCTCTTGGGAAAGACAGTGGCTGGCTGCCTTGAAGCCTGTAGACAGTGGGCTGCTTCAGAGAGATATTAAAGGTCTCCATTAAGACCTCTGTTAGCTGGGCTGCACAATCCCTCAGCACCTGCCCAGGTATATTGTCTGGTCCTGCAGCTTTGTGGGTGTACCTTGGCTAGGGTCCTCTTCACTTTGGCTGAGGCCTGTTCCTCAGGAAGGGAGGGGGCTTTCCTCGATGTCACATCATTCATTTTGTCAAATCGTGCATAGAAAGCATTCAGCCTATCAGTACAGCAACCCACTCGATAGCATCATCAGTAGACTGATTTGAGCGGTAGGTGAACCGCGTGTCCCTGGTATCCGTGGATTTTCTGTGCACATTCCCACTTTGCCTTCCTGATGACACAAGAGAGCATGGCTCTTGCTGACTTTAGAGTTGTCCTGTCCCCCAATATGAAGGCAGTGTCCCAATCCCTAAGCAGTGCACGATCATCTGCAGTCAGCCATGGTTTCTGTTTTACCTTGGCCGTGTACTGTTTAATCACAGTAATGCCCTCAATGCACTTTCATATGTAGCCAGTCACTAATCCTGCATATTCATCATGTGATGTGATGATGGTAGGTAGCCGCCCCCCCTGAATATGTCCCAGTGCGTGCTTTCAGTGCAGTCCTGCAGCACTGAAGTGGCAGCTTCTGGCCAGGTCCTGATGTCCCCGTGAACTGGTTTAATTCTTTTAACCAGTGGCTGTGTGCAGGGATTACCAAAATGGATATGTGGTCTAAGCTTCTGAGGCGAGGGCGGGGGATAGCCTTGTAGGCTCCATGAGCGTTGACATAAACTAGGTTTTTCCTCTGGTTGGGAACTTGATCTGACATACTGGTAGAACTTTGGCAGGACTTCAATTTTTCAAGTTGGCATGATTGAAGTTACCAGCAACAATGAAGGCACCATTGGGGTAAATGGCTTTGTGGTTGCAGATTGCACTGTAGAGTTCCTGCAGTGCTTCCCAGCACGAGCACAGGGGGAATGTAAACAGCAACAATCACAATGGTAGTGAACTCCCTCGGTAAATAGAAAATCCTGCCACTTCACCATTACTAACTCTTATCTGCGGTGAACAGTGGGCTGATATTGCCGAGGCACTCAGGCACCAGTTCTTATACAGACCTCCTCCATGGGTCTTGCTGGAGGCCGCAACATTTGTGTCCGCCTAAAAGGAAATTAGGCCTTCTAGCTGGATGGCAGAGTCTGGAATGGTTGGCTGGAAGCCGCATTTCTGACAGGATGAATTTGTAACAGTCCCTCATCTCCCATTGGTTCAGACGCAAACGCAAGTAATCCAGTTTATTTTCCAGTGATCCGTTTTTGGCAAGTAGAATCAATGGGAAGCTTGGGCCTGCAGGGATCCACATTAGGTCTCGGTTTTAATACCAGCACACGTACCGAGCTTCTGCATCTGAGCGCACCCCTTCTGACGGCTGCTTACCCAAGTAGCTGTGGTAGACTGTGGTGCGGAGTGAGATGCTGCTCCCTACGTTATTCCGTAACTGCACCGTATCTTCATTATTCTGCTCACTAGTGAGGTAGACTTGCAGATTTTAGTGTTCTTAATGTTCAGCAGTGTCTTTTTTGGTCATACAAAATATGAACAGGACAAGAAATTTCACCATTGGTTGGAGCCGGAGTGGCAGCTGTGTCATCATCCCTTGTACAGTAATGGTTTCTTATTTAAGACAAGGAACTTACTGGGTTTAGTAGATCAATACCTGAAGTGGGTAGATGTCTCATGATGAAAAGCTGGGTAGGCTTGGTTTGTATCTATTGGTGTTTAAAGGAGTGAGGGGAGACTTGTTTGAAACGTACACGTTCCTTAGAGATCTTAACAATAGAGAATCTAGAAAGGGGTATTATTGTTTGAAATAAGTGATTGCACATTATTTTCAATCACCATTCACTTCAAAGCTACAAATTTTCATTCTTGACCCTTCCACTGATAGGTTTCTCAAGCAACACCCTTCATTATCTCAAAAACCTTTGTCACTGTATTTTTTTTCAAAGGAGATGCCCAGCTTCTCCAGCATTGCCTGTGACATAAATCCCTCATCCATGAAATTATTCTATTAAGTTCTGTCTTCTAACATACAATCTTCCTAAAGTGTGCTGATCAGAATTGAGTGTGCATTAAAGATGCTTTATAATGATTACTCCTTGACTCTATTTATGAAGCCCGGGATCCGGTGTGCCTTTCTTTATCAGTTTTTTTTCAGCTATGGTATCATGAATGGGTCGATATAAAGCAAACATGGTTGATAATTCATGTCATTATTCCAGTGGAGCTGTTTATGACAAAAGGGAACTTTGCATTTCTAACAGCCACTTTTGTTTCAGGGAAAAGCATCAAAGCCAACTAGAAATCGTCACAGTTCCATAAACAGGAAATAGCTAAGTGTCTGTTAATTCTTCTGAAATTTTTGATTTTGGCTGAATGAAAAAATAGTGCCCTGAACAACAGTTAATCTTTTTGATTGACCTCAGCATTGTCTGCACCTGCATGGAATGGCAGCACCTCTTACTTGAAAGACAGCATTATTGTTAATCCTCATCCTAGGCTCTATGCTGAAATAATGTACTGATAATTCAGTTGAATTTTCCTCTAAATATTGAGTAAATCGACTAATCCACACACTGTCCTGGAGATGGACTTTTCTTCTTGGCCAACGATACTTGCTTTTTATTCTGGATGGTGTCGTTAAAAACTAAGTGTCTGGGGATTTGTTTGAGTTCCTCAATAGAGGGAGAGGGAGAAGTGGAGAGTCCGTCATCGTGCCCGATGCCGGCCCCTTAGGCCTGAGTCGACGTAGTAGTAGTAGTTCTCAATAGCTTTGATTGCTTTTTATATTAAGCCCTACTAGGGTGATTTGTTTATAATGGAAAAAGTTTGCTACTCAGTTGAATTTCTGCTCAATTAGCTCAGTATCATTGCTAGTGGCAGATTGATTCTGTTCCTGCATGTGCAAATGTTCATATTTCTCTTTTTGTGCTTCCTTTGATGTTTATTGTAAATAAGAAACACAAGTAATAAACTATTTGACTCCTTGTACTTATTCTGCTATTCAATAAGATTGTGACTGATGTTTTACCTTGATGCCACTGTTGTGCACTCAGCTCATGTTCTTTGATTCACCTAATACCTAAAAAAACATGAATCTTTGCCTTGAATATATGATTGAGCCTCCAGAGATCCTATGGATAGGAAATACTGAAGATTTGCTGTTTTTTAGGTGAGGGCATTTCTGTCCTAAATGACTGAGCTCTTACTTTGAGACTTTGGTCCCTGGTCCTAGACAACCCAGCAAGGAGAAACATCATTCCTACATCAACTGTATCAACCTTTGTAAGAATTTTGTATATTCCAACACAATCTCCTCATTATTCCAATCTCTAGCGAGTTTAGGCCTGGACTGCTTAGTATCTGTGTATATGACAAGCCTACCATCACAAAAATTATTCCTGCAAAACTTTGCTAGGCTTTCTTTGTCATAATTATACTCTTATCTTCAGTAAGGAGACCAGACTTGCACACACAGTATTTCAAATGGAGTGTCTAATGGATTCTATATAAACCAAAGCAATAAAAGCCAACAAACCATTTAGTTTCCTGATTGCTTGCTGTTATTCCAAATTAACTTGTAATGATTCGTGTACAAGGTTATCCAGGTCCTTCTGTATACCAGCATCGTTCAATCTCTCACCAATTAAAACATGCTACAAATTCTATTTACTCTACCAAATGAATGAGCTAAAAATTTTCCACATTACATTCCACCTTCCATATCAGTATCCATTCACTTAATCCATTTATAACCCCTGAAAACAGATAAGATGAAGAATCAGGTTTATTATCACTGACATATATCATAAAATTTGTTGTTTTGTGGCAGTAGTACAGTGCAATACATAAAAAGTGCTGTAAGTTATATAAAAAAAATGAATAGCTCATAGGTTTATGGGCCATTCAGAAATCTGATGTTGGAGGGGAAGAAGCTGTTCCTAAAAGGTTGAGTCTGGTCTTCAGGCTACAATACCCTCCATCATGTCCCAAGAGGGCATGTCCCAAATGGTGAGGGTCCTTAAATGATGGATGCCACTTTATTGAGGGTCCGCCTTGTGAAAAGGTCCTGGATGGTGGTGACGGTTGTGCCTGTAATGGAGATGGCTGAATCTACAACCCTGTGCAGTATCTTTCAATCCTACATGTTGGAGACTGTATGCCAGGCTGTGAGGCAACCAGTCAGAATGTTCTCCCCTATATATCTCTTTAAATTTCTTAGTCTTTGATGACATGCCAAAACCCCTCAATCTCCTAATGCAGTGTGGCCTCTGGTGTGCCTTTTTTGTGATTGCATCCAGGATAGATCCTCTGAGATGTTGATGCCCGTGAACTTAAAGCTACTTGCTCTACTGCTGACCTTTTAATGATGACTGGTGTGTCTTCGACTGACTTCCCCTACCTGAAGCCCACAGTCAATTCCTTGGTCTTGCTGTCATTGAGTGCAAAGCAGTTGCTGTGATGCCATTCAGCCAGCTGATCTTTCTCACTCCTGTGCACCTCTTTGTCGCCATCTAAGATTCTACCAACAACAGTGGTTCTTTGGAGAATTTATAGGTGGCATTTGAGCTGTGAAATGTAGAGAGAGTAAAACAGTGGGCTAGGTATACATTCTTGATGTGCACCAGTGTTGATTGTCTGCGAGGAGGAGATACTATTACTAATCCACACGGACTGTGGTGTCCTGGTGGGAAAGTCCATTACAGTTATAATGGAAGATGGGGAGGTGCAGATTTTGATGCTTTTTGATTAGTATTGAGGGGATGATGTTGTTGAAGGTCAAGCTTTAATTGATAATCAGCAGCCACATATATGTAACATAAATAAAGTGCTGGAGGGATGCAGCACATCAGGCAGCATCTATGGAAATTAATAAACAGTCAATGTTTTGGGCCGAGACCCTTCTTCAGGGAAGCAAGGGTGAAGAGGCCTGACTGAGAAGGTGGGGGAGGGAAAGGAGTACAAGTTAGAAGGTGATAGGTGAAGTCAGATGGGTGGGAGAGCAGGGTTGAAGTAAGAAGTTGGGAGGTGATAGGTGGAAAACGTAAAGGGTTAGAGATGAAAGAATCCGATAGGAGAGGAGAATGGACCATAGGAGAAGGGGAAGGAGGGTGGTGATGGGAAAGAGAAGAGAAGTAAGAGGGGGACCAAAATTGGGGAATTGAAGAAGAGAGAGGGGGAAAAGGTTGGAGAAGTTGAAATTGACGGATTATGAGGTATTGCTCCTCCGTCATGAGGGTAGCCTCATTGGAGTAGCAGAGGAAGCCATAGACTGACATATGGGAATGGGGATTGGAATTAAAATGGTTGGCCACTGGGAAATCCTGCTTTTTGCAATTGGAGCAAAGGTGCTCAACAAAGCGGTCCCCCAATCTATTGTCAGGTCTCATCATTGCTTAGGATGTTACATTGGGAGCACCGGGTACAGTAGACAATCTCAACACATTTGCAGATGAGGTGTTGCCTCACCTGGAAGGACTGTTTAGGTCCCTGAATAGAGGTGAGGGAGGAGGTGAATGGGCAGGTGTAGCACTTCTCCCACTTGCAGGGATAATTGCCAGGAGAGAGATTAATGAGGAGGGACAAATGAACACGGGAATCATGGTGAGAGTGACCCCTGTGGAAAGTGGAGAGTGTGGAGGAGGCAAAGATGTGTTTGGTGGTAGGATCCGGTTGAAGATGGCGGAAGCCTGACATGTGTATTGCTGTTCCCAGGTGCCCAAAAGCCAAGTGGAGAGCCATTGAGATTGCATCCACAGTAGGCCTGTTATGGTGGTAGGCAAATTGAAGCAGATCCAGTTCTTTGTTCAGGCAGGAGTTAATTGTAGCCATGACCAACTCCATCAGAGCACTTAATCACAGTAGATGTGAATTATTGAGGCAACTCACCTTCGATTGATGCCCCTTTGAAGCAGGAAGAACCTCAGACAGCAGCGGTAAGGGACTGAAGATGTCATTGAACAGTCCATCCACGTCATCAGCATAGGTCTTCAGTACCCTGCCAGGTACACCATTAGGGCCTGACACCTTGCAAGGGTTCATCTATGTGAAGGATGTCCCAACATTGGCCTCCAAGTCAGAGATCACTGGGTCACCAGATGCTGTAGAGATAGACATAGGTGTAGTTTTATTCTCCCTTTCGAAGCGTGCATAGGGAGTGAAGCACACTCTCTGCATCCTCCACATAATTCATGTTGTCAGGGAGCTTTATGGCCTGGGTTGTAGACTCTGAAATATATTAGTGGTGTGTAATCATGCCAGGATGCTCTTGTTGAGTAGAACATGCTGTGGTGGTCTATTTTCTTGGAGGCATGTTTTGTAAGTGCAAAGCTAACCTGCAACCTGAGATGAGTAATGTAGATAATCTCAACAATATAGGATGTAGATAGACATTACTGTCATTACCCAAAGGCAAATGTAAACATTCTGAGGGCTATCCGTTTGGTTTTAAATCTGTTCCTCTCCAGTCTCTCATCGTCATTCCTTCCGTGTTTATGTACTTTGCAGTCATTTTTATTGTACTAAATCATTATACCATTGTTTGTGCTTTTACCAGTTGACGTTAAGTATATGGTACTTCTGCACATAGTTGCGAAGTTAAAACAGTAATGTCAGGCAAAACGTACATATAGTGAGAGGAAGAACAGAAATCCATTGTGCAATATATTTACATAGACATGGTCATATTGATTTGCAAGGCATAACAGCACCACCTGCTGTAAGCGCCATTCTTCAGCCTTGGTCCAGTCTGTATTTGATTCTCAAACTAGTTGAAGGCCTACAAACTTGTCAGAAACTGTGCTAATGTTGTTTTGATAACTCATGCTAGCAAAACTATAAAGAATTGTCTGTTGCAACTTTGTGCTTTCTCATTTACAGAAAACTTAGGGAGCTAAATTCAATGTTTTGGAAAATAGGTACGAGAGGTCACAGTGTATGATTAGAGCACACATTGCTTATGATGCAGGCCAAATCCCAAATTCCTGTTCCCTGATCATGTACATGATTGTTATATACAGTTCATGGTTATCATGCCTCAGCAGTGCTTCATGGCCAGCCAGCTTTCTGGTAGACCCCACTGCTTAAAGCCAGCATGTGCTTCGAACTTAAAATATATGACCAGGATCTTGGGAGTCATTCTGCATTGGAAACTGAGCTGAAACTCATACAGATAGACAATACACTAGGTAGAGTGGGCAGTATTAGAAGTCCTGGTTCAGGAGAAGGAAATGAGGGATAATGTAGACTATCTACGAGAGGTTAGGAAATTCACCAGACAAAGTTTACTGAAGGTATGGTAACTGTGGTGGTCAATAAGATAAGCCCCAAAAAGTACAGGGATCTTAAATGAGTGGTTAAGGTCGTAATATATCTTCCAGGTCATATACCGTCAGCACAGAAACAGGCTCTCCAGCCCATAATGTGTGCACAGAACACTGCCAAATTAAACCAAATCTCTTGCCTGCACATGATTCATATCTTTCCATGCCTTGCATATTGTGTCTATCTAAAAGTCTCTTGAATATCCCTTTTGTATCTGCATCCATTACTATCCCTGGCACCCTGTTCTAATCTTTGTGGGGAAAAAAAACTTGCCCCGTTAAGTTTATCAGTCTTTTTTCCACAGTGCTACACACGTAAGAGTCTCTGCTATGTGAACAATCAAAATGAAGAATGAGCATTGGGAAGACGTAAAGCACTTGATGTTGCAGTGTTTGCCGAGCTTGGCAGTTAGCTTGTAGATGAGTCATCATCATTTGAGGTGACATCCTCAGTGTGCACAGAGGATATCACCTTGACTGGAAATGAAACGTCTGCCAGTTAATTGCCAAGCCCTGCGACACTGCATCATCAAATGCCTCAACCTGAGCTACGAATATTCACCTCCATCCTAGGCATTGAACATGTTGAAAATATGGAGGGCAAGCACGAACAATATGACATTCAAAATAACTCTCCCATCTGCCCCCTGACCTGTACAGAATCTGTTCACCCTGCACAGGACCTGACAGTCATCTCATAACACATGGAATTAGAGTAAAGGCAAGTCATCTTGTCCCTGAGAAATGGCCTCAGAGAGAAGGAAGCACAGAAGACAGAACCTAATAGGGATAGTTAGTTGACGTTTCCAGACAATTTGGCACTCTGTGCTGTTTAGTGGTTACAATATACAGCATATAACATACTACAAAAAACGTAACATCTACTCGTATATCATGGGATTCCTCTGGACAGCAGAGTTACTCTTTAAGTGTTAACATGCCATAAATCTATTCTATTATGTTCTGTGTGGCCATGTGGTTGTGTAGTTGGGTTATACACTTGAGTATGATCTCTTCTGGGCTGCAGAGAGCAGGCAGCAGCTGCAAAAGGAGAAAATGAACAACCAAAAGACCCAGACACTAACCACAGCCGCCATGTATTCTTGCCCATGCTGCACCAGAATATGTGGATCCCGGATTGGCCTCTACAGCCACCAATAGACAACCCCTTAGGAGATCATCTTACTCGACTTGAGTGATCACATTACTAAAACATTACAGTAGAACTCTTGCCTTCCCAGAAGCTGCCATTTATTTTACTGTAGTGGTTAATGAATAAATTGTGCAGCAAACTGCTGAATGAAGGTGTCATGATTGAAAGATGACATTCCCTATGTGCAGATGCCCAGCAAATCCTTTTTGGGTGTCCTGATCCTCAGGGTTGACACTGAATACTTGAAAAGTGACACATTGGCAGTGAGGCATATCCTGCACCATTGTAAGCCATGTAGTCTCATGGAGCCACACATTTGCTCCACCTGCTGCATTTTGCTTAGTGAAAGTAAAATATAACTGAATTATCTTTCCATAGTATCAGTGACTTCTCTCATGCAACAGTGAACTTTAGACCACAAGTTGCCCAATTCAGCCTCGAAGGAACCCAGTGCCTCTGGGAAAGTGGTTCCTTCTCTGTTCTGATGTTGCACTTGCTGTTGGAGAAGGTGGCAGTGTTCATTCATAACATCCTTACTGAAATAGAGATGCCTTTGTGACGAGAATACACATAAAATTAAGATGTTTGCTGGCCTGGGTTAGCATCAGTGACATCAGCAAGTGGTCTGCCACCTGCCCTCAGGGGAAGGAGAGATAAGGAACAAATGGAGCAGCGTCTGGAGATGTGTAATGAAGGGACGGGGGAGAGAGAGCTGTCTGGAGCGGCTCCCCCCTTTGAAACTTGAACTGTTTGAAGTGATGGACAGGCGATACCCCAGCAGGGGGATAAAAAGGGGACCGGTTCGCTAAGGCGACACACACGACACCCGAGGTAACGAGACCCTGGAAGCGGTACGCCTCTCACGAGTCGGTGAGAAGTATCAGACAATGCCCGGTGTGGAAAGGTACGATCAGCGGGAACCCGGTGTGTGTCCGCCCTTGCCTGGGTGCCGGGTTCACTGCAGAGGATCGACCGCATCTGGAGGAGGGGTCACAGTCGGTGACCTCAGGTGACATCACCAAGGACCCGCCCAAAAGTTGTTTGTGAGCCATCTCGCCGGTCTGTGAGTGAAGCCGTGTCTGAATGATCAGTTGTTCCTGTTCTCTCTCTCTCTTCCCCCACATTGTCCATCGCCATGGCAACGATTACTGCGAACTGAACTACTAAACTGGACTGAACTTTGAGTCACTTTGAAATTTGGTCATTTACCCCTAGACAACGATAGAGCTTGATTGATGCTGTTATCTTAATTCTGTGCACGTGTGTTTATCATCGTTGAACTGTTGCATTTATTATCCTTTCGATTACTGTGTTGCTTGTTTCTTAAATAAAACTTTCTTAGTTCTAGTACTCCAGACTCCAACTGAGTGATCCATTTCTGCTGGTTTGGCAACCCAGTTACGGGGTACGTAACACCTTAGACTTTGCAACATAAATGTAGTCATCACCAACCTGAAACTTACAGAGCTATTTGTTCACCTTTTCTGCTGCTCTTTTCCAAGGGAGAATGCGAAGAATTCGGTACTCTGTTTGAAAGCCTACTCATGGCTGACCTTTTACCTCATCTGCTTTCCTACATGAGCCCCATTTCCCTTAGTTTCCTTAATTTCAGCAAGTCTATTGGTCTCTGACTTCAAAAACTTAAAAGCTAGTGACTGTCATGGACGTCTAGCACAGGCAGTACAGTTCAGACACTATTGTCTGGTTGTTGTAATGAGTATTTCCATTAATAATGTGGATCCTCAAACATTTTATTATGTATTGCAATGTACTGGTGCTTCAAAACAACAAATTTTGAGCATATGGCAGTGATACTAAACCTGATTCTGATTTCTTGAATGAATGTAGTCGTTTGCTGAGACCCCCTCTTATCCTTAAAACCCCTCTTCCAGCAGCATCTTCTGCTCTGTAATTTTCCGGCTTTTTCTTCCAGGCAAGTATACCCCAAGGGACCTGACTTCTAATCCAACCATTTTGGGATGGCTGCTTTATGAGGATTTTTCAAGTTGCAAGTACTTAAGCACTTGCAACACCTCTCCATGCAAAATTTTATTTCAAGAACCCTAGAAAGCACTGAATTTGGAGACTGTTATTTCTACATAGCCATTAGCAATGCCTCATTGTCTTGCACAGTTGACTCATCGAGTTGTATCCCAAATTCTGCTCTTTGTATCTCTGTGCATAGTTGATATATTCAATGTCTTCACTCATTCAGAAGATATGCCAAAGCATTTAAAAGATAGTTACATACTGAATTGAAGTCATTGTCACTTAGGTAAGCAATACAGGCAGTTTAATGCATAACACAATCGAGATTCTGCAAATGATGTAAATCAAGGTAACACATATAAAATGCAGGAGGAACTCAGCAGGTCAGGCAGCATCTACTGAAGTGAATAAACAGTTGACATTTCAGGCCAAGATCTTTAATCAGGACTGGAAAGGAAGGGGGAAAAAGCCAGTATCAAAAGATGGGGGAGGAGAAGGCATACAAGCTAGAAGGTGATAGGTGAAGCCAGGTGGGTGGGCGGCGGGGGACGGGGTGGAATGAAGCAACAAGTTAGGATGTGATGGGTGGAAATGGTAAAGGACTGGAGAGGAAGAAATCTGATAGGAGGGGAGAATGGACTATGGGTAAAAGGAAGGAGAAAGGGCACCAGGGGAGGTGATAGGCAGGTGAGGAGAAGAGAAGAGGTAAGACAGAGGCCAGAGTGGGAAATCGAAGAAGAGGGAAGGGGATGGGATCAATTCCCAAAAGCTGGAGAAATTGATGTTCATGCCATCAGGTTGGAGCCTACGTAGACAGAACATGAGATGTTGCTCCTCCAATCTGAGAGTGGGTCATCGTGGCAGTAGAAGAGGCCATGACCAAGGCCATGTTAATGCATAACAAAATGCTGCAAACAGCAATAAATGAAAAGCTGGGTGATCAATTTTTAATAGTGTTGGTTAAAGGAGAAATAGTGTAATAGAAAGGTGGAGAATCTGTTATCCTTCAAATAAAGTTTAGATTAATTATTGAGAGTGGTAAATGAGTCATTGATCCTTCCAAAAGATATGCTACCTGATAGATTAGCTTATCTCAGCTCAATAAACGAACATTAGAGCCAATATAATACATTCAAATCCATGCTTGAATGCAAGACATTGTGTCTCAGTAGCAGGTTTTCACGTCTGTAAAATGTTTATTGCAGCAGCTGAGAGTGGCTGCAGCATGAAAACATATAAAAAGGCAGTGAAATCCTGATTATCTGAAGGGTGTGCTCCCCCTCTTAAATGATAAAGTAGACAAAAGACAAAATATTGCATAATCATATTAAATAATTTTCTTTTGAGGAATTCTGGGTAGACCTTTGCATATAAAGACATCGTATCCCCTTTGAATTTAGGTGTACAGTGGATTCCGGTTCATTGATCCAACAGTTAAACAGGGCAGCTGCTTATTTGGAACAACTCTTAAAGAACAAAAATTAATTAAGAAAATAGCCAGGATTCCTTTTGTTTATTTGGGGCACTATGATGCTTAATTGGGACAGGAGACAGTCGCTGAACAGTTTCTAACTAGATCACAAACAAGAGAGAATCTGCAGATGCTGGAAATCTGAGCAACACACATAAAATGGTGGAGGAACTCAGCAGCGCAGGCATCATTTATGGAAAAAAAAGTACAGTCGACGTTTTGGGCCGAAACCCTTCGGCAGGACACTAGTTACACTCTAGTTTGTAACTGGTGTCACTTGCATGAACTTGTGTGGCTGTTAGACACTACACCAAGCTTAGAGCAAACAGATTTTAAATAGTGTCATTTAAGGTTCAAGGTTCATTTTATTGTCAAAGTATGCATGTACAATACAACTCTGATATTTGTCTTCTCAAGATAGCCACAAAATACACATGAAAAGGTAAAAGAAACAAAACTCGCAGACCCTAGAATCCCCTCTCTGCAGAAATGAACAGCGACAATAACAATCCCTCATCCTCTCCCCACAGAAAAGAACAATAACAATCCCTGACCCCCCCAGAAAAAAAGCACTCACAGAAAAAAAACAGCAATAACATCCCCAACCCCCTCCCCCACAAAACATCAACAGTAACAATCCCTGACCTTCTCATGTTATAATGAAAATGAAGATTTGGAGGATGCAGTCTTCAACATATTGTATGAAAGCACGAGGTGTCTGCGATAATTTTGCTCATTTAGTCAATCAAATGAAAACGGCAGCATGTTGGTTGTTCATCATATCCAACAATGACAGTGAAACCTGTGTGGGAGAGTTTTTAAAGTGGAAAAGACGTTTCACTGGGTCAGTTCCACTCCCTCAACCTCGGAAGTCCGGATCCAGTGGTACGAGTAGCCCTCATAAACTGGGGTCTTCCTTGGTTACAGTGGATAACCATAGCTTCTTCTGTGTCTTATCATACCTTTGCTCTTCTTAAAATGTAACCGAATCGCCTTCTTGGCCATTGGATCTCATGTTTGATCTCGTGTACCCAGTCCGCCAGAGCTGACTCCACATGCTAGTACGGGAATGTCTCTATCTAAGCGGATTATAAGACCTGCTGGCTTCCTTCACTTGGTTTAGCCCACCTGTCGAAGTGGTGTACCAGGGTGTGGTCGCTGTCACATACAGATAGCTTCTTGAAGCCACGGGTGAGAGCTGAGTACCAAGTAGGGACCAAAGATGAGTGAACTGCCCCAGAATAGACACAACAAGCCCCTTCACCAGAGGTACCACCCCTCCCTGGACACCCCATACTCGGCAGCGTGTACCTGAATTCCTCCGTTGGTAAATATTAGGAACTGTTGCATAGTTTTATAGTACTGTAGTAGCATTGGTGGTGTTCTAATTTGTTCTGTATTTCATGTAAATAATTTGTTGCTCAGCTAAATGGTAGTTTGTCTTTTTTATACCTGTTTAACTATTTCCATAAAACTTCGTATGATTGGGCCAAAATTTACTGGTCCCAATGTGTCCCAATTAACTGGAATCCACTGTACTATAACTCTAGATTTAAAAAGCGAGAGGATCTATGTTTTCAGTTATTTCATCCAATAGTATTGTTGCAATATTCAATAATAAAATCATTTTGATAATCTTTCTGTGTCTCTCTTTCCACAGGATTGTCCTTTTATCGTCTGTATGACCTATGCTTTCCATACACCAGACAAGCTGTGCTTTATTCTTGACCTGATGAATGGTAAGACAAAGCATTGTGAGCTTTGCACACTTAGATGACACCCAAGTTGGTATGACTTATAACTACTCAACTGGGAGTATGTTGAGATAGAGTGATAAGTTTAAAACAGATGATAAATCCATCTCTGACTTTTTTCTTTTATCCCTCATTTATGTAGCTTAGTAAAAATTAATGTGTATTAATAATACAGCACTGGAGGCTGTTTCATCTAATATCCATGCTCGTTGAGAAAGAGTTATCTAGTTAATCCCCCCTTTCCAACACTTGATTTGTGGCCCTGTGCGTCACAGTTCTTAAAGTACATATCCAAGTCTGATGAGTATGTCTACCGCTCCATCCTTTCAGACTGATTAACAGTTCTCACGTCTGAGTGAAAATCATAGAACCATAGAACCATAGAAACTACAGCACAGAAACAGGCCCTTTGATCCTTCTTGGCTGTGCTGAACCATTTTCTGCCTAGTCCCACTGACCTGCACACGGACCATATCCCTCCATACACCTCCCATCCATGTATCTGTCCAATTTATTCTTAAATGTTAAAAAAGAACCCGCATTTACCACCTCGTCTGGCAGCTCATTCCATACTCCCACCACTCTCTGTGTGAAGAAGCCCCCCCCAATGTTCCCCTTAAACTTTTCCCCCCTCACCCTTAACCCATGTCCTCTGCTTTTTTTCTCCTCTTGCCTCAGTGGAAAAAGCCTGCTTGCATTCACTCTATCTATACCCATCATAATTTTATATACCTCTATCAAATCTCCCCTCATTCTTCTACGCTCCAGGGAATAAGGTCCTAACCTATTCAACCTTTCTCTGTAACTGAGTTTCTCAAGACCTGGCAACATCCTTGTAAACCTTCTCTGCACTCTTTCAACCTTATTTGTATCTTTCCTGTAATTTGGTGACCAAAACTGAACACAATACTCCAGATTCGGCCTCACCAATGCCTTATACAACCTCATCATAACATTCCAGCTCTTATACTCAATACTTCGATTAATAAAGGCCAATGTACCAAAAGCTCTCTTTACGACCCTATCTACCTGTGACGACACTTTCAGGGAATTTTGTATCTGTATTCCCAGATCCCTCTGTTCCACTGCACTCCTCAGTGCCTTACCATTAACCCTGTATGTTCTACGTTGGTTTGTCCTTCCAACGTGCAATACCTCACACTTGTCAGTATTAAACTCCATCTGCCATTTTTCAGCCCATTTTTCCAGCTGGTCCAAGTCCCTCTGCAGGCTCTGAAAACCTTCCTCACTGTCTACTACACCTCCAATCTTTGTATCATCAGCAAACTTGCTGATCCAATTTACCACATTATCATCCAGATCATTGATATAGATGACAAATAACAATGGACCCAGCACTGATCCCTGTGGCACACCACTAGTCACAGGCCTCCACTCAGAGAAGCAATTCTCTACCACCACTCTCTGGCTTCTTCCATCGAGCCAATGTGTAATCCAATTTACCACCTCTCCATGTATACCTAGCTACTGAATTTTCCTAACTAACCTCCCATGCGGGACCTTGTCAAAGGCCTTACTGAAGTCCATCTAGACAATATCCACTGCCTTCCCTTCATCCACTTTCCTGGTAACCTCCTCGAAAAACTCCAACAGATTGGTCAAACATGACCTGCCACGCACAAAGCCATGTTGACTCTCCCTAATAAGCCCCTGTCTATCCAAATGCTTGTAGATTCTGTTTCTTAGTACTCCCTCCAATAACTTACCTGCTACTGACGTTAAACTCACTGGCCTATAATTTCCCGGATTACTTTTCGATCCTTTTTTAAACAACGGAACAACATGAGCCACTCTCCAATCCTCTGGCACTTCACCCGTAGACAGCGACATTTTGAATATTTCTGCCAGGGCCCCTGCAATTTCAACACTAGTCTCCTTCAAGGTCCGAGGGAACACTCTGTCAGGTCCCGGGGATTTATCCACTTTAATTTTCCTCAAGACAGCAAGCACCTCCTCCTTTTCAATCTGTACAGTTTCCATGGCCTCACTACTTGATTCCCTCAATTTCATAGATTTCATGCCAGCTTCCTTAGTAAATACAGATGCAAAAAACCTATTTAAGATCTCCCCCATTTCCTTTGGTTCCGCACAAAGCTGACCACTCTGATCTTCAAGAGGACCAATTTTATCCCTTACAATCCTTTTGCTCTTAATATACTTGTAAAAACTCTTTGGATTATCCTTCACTTTGACTGCCAAGGCAACCTCATGTCTTCTTTTTGCCCTCCTGATTTCTTTCTTAAGTATTTTCTTGCACTTCTTATACTCCTCAAGCACCTGATTTACCCCCTGTTTCCTATACGTTTCATACAACTCCCTCTTCTCCTTTATCAGAGTTGCAATGTCCCTTGAGAACCAAGGTTCCTTATTCCTATTCAATTTGCCTTTAATCCTGACAGGAACATACAAACTCGGCACTCTCAAAATTTCCCCTTTGAAGGCTTCCCACCTACCAATCACATCTTTGCCAGAGAACAACCTGTCCCAATCCACGCTTTTTAGATCCTTTCTCATTTCTTCAAATTTGGCCTTCTTCCAGTTCAGAACCTCAACCCTAGGACCAGATCTATCCTTGTCCATGATCAAATTGAAACTAATGGTGTTATGATCACTGGAACCAAAGTGTTCCCCTACACAGACTTCTGTCATTTGCCCTAATTCGTTTCCTAACAGGAGATCCAATATTGCATCCCCTCTAGTTGGTCCCTCTATATACTGATTTAGAAAACTTTCCTGAACACATTTTATAAACTCTAAACCATCTAGACCCCTAACACTATGGGAGTCCCAATCAATGTATGGAAAATTAAAATCCCCTACCACCACAACTTTATGTTTCCTGCAGTTGCCTGCTATCTCTCTGCAGATTTGCTCTTCCAAGTCTCGTTGACTATTGGGTGGTCTGTAATACAATCCGACTAATGTGGCCATACCTTTCCTGTTTCTCAGCTCCACCCATAAGGACTCAGTAGACAAACCCTCTAATCTGTCCTGCCTGAGCACTGCTGTAATATTTTCCCTAACAAGCAATGCTACTCCCCCACCTTTCATTCCTCTGCCTCGATCACATCTGAAACATCGGAACCCTGGAATATTAAGCTGCCCGTCCTGTCCCTCCTGTAGCCAAGTTTCACTAATTGCTACAACGTCATAATTCCACGTGTCAATCCACGCCCTCAACTCATCCGCCTTCCCAGCAATACTCCTACCATTGAAATATATACACCTCAGAAGATTTTTACCACCACTCACAACCTTTCTATCAGCAGATTTGCTTAAACTTTCAATATCATTTATTTTCACCCCAGCCACGCTGTCAGCTCTGGCACTCTGGTTCCCGTCCCCCTGCAAATCTAGTTTAAAGCCTCCCCAATAGCACTGACAAACCTCCCTGAAAGGATATTGGTTCCCCTGTGGTTCAAGTGTAACCTGTCTCTCTTGTATAGGTCCCACCTGCCCCAGAAGAGGTCCCAATGATCCTGAAATCTGAAACCCTGCCCGCTACACCAGTTCCTCAGCCACTTGTTCCTCCTCCAGAGCATCCTATTCCTACCGTCACTGGCATCTAGCACAGGTAGCAATCCTGAGATACCACCCTTGAGGTCCTGCTTTTCAACTTCCTACCAAGCTCTCTATACTCACTCTCCAGGACCTCTTCACTCTTCCTTGTTATGTCATTGGTACCGATGTGCACCACGACATCTGGCTGGTCACCCTCCCACTTCAGAATGTCATGCAATCGATCAGAGACATCCTTGACCCTGGTACCTGGGAGGCAACAAACCATCCTGGATTCTCTGTCACGACCACAGAACCTTCTATCTGCATCTCTAACTATCGAGTCCCCTATCACTACCGCTCTCCTCTTTCTCCCCCCTCCCTTCTGCACTGCAGAGCCAGACTCAGTGCCAGAGGTCCAGCTACTGTAGCTAGTCCCAGGTAAGTCATCCCCCCCAACAGTATCCAAAGCGGTATACTTGTTGTTGAGGGGAATGGCCACAGGGGAACCCTGCTCTGCCTGCCCTTTCCTCTTCCCCCGCCTGACAGTGACCCAATTTCCTGTCCTCTGCTCCTTTGGCGTAACTACCTCCCTGTAGCTACGATCTATAATCTTCTCATTCTCCCGAATGATCCGCAGGTCATCCAGCTCCTGCTCCAGTTCCCTAACGCGGTTTGTCAGGAGCTGCAGCTGAATGCACTTCTTGCAGGTGTCGTTGTCAGGGACACCGGAGGGCTCCCTGACTTCCCACATCCTGCAAGAGGAGCATTCCAACATCCTGCCTGGCATTCTCTCTACTCTAAACAATCTGAACAAAAAACTTACCGGAACCTACCCTGGCCTCTGCCTGTTCTCGCCGAAGCCTGTTTGAGCCAAAGCCGTCCCACTCTGAATCAGTCCACTCTGACGATGGCCGCTGTATATGGTGGTCTTGCCTCATCTCTCCCCAGTTCTTCTACTTTAACTCTATGCCCTAATGTTTGATACAGCTGCTAATAGCAATGCCCTTTCTATCTATTAGATCACACCCCTTATAATTTTTTCAGCTTAGTCTCACCTCACTCTCCTCTATTCCAGAGTTTATCCACTCTTTCCTTATAATCTCGGGATTACTGCCTGTGCCACGCGACAGTGAGAGTAGGAATGCGATGAGGTGGAGGATAAATGCGTGGCTGAGGGATTGGAGCAGGGGGCAGGGATTCAAGTTTTTGGATCATTGGGACCTCTTTTGGCGCAGGTGTGACCTGTACAAAAAGGACGGGTTACACTTAAATCCTCGGGGGACCAATATCCTGGCAGGGAGATTAGCGGGGGCTACTGAGGTGACTTTAAACTAGAATGGTTGGGGGGTGGGAATCAAATTAAAGCGGCTAGGTGTGAGGAGGTTAGTTCACAACAGAGGGATGGGAACCAGTGCAGAGAGACAGAGGGGTGTAAAGTGAGCGTAGAAGCAAAAAGTACAAAGGGGAAAAGTAAAAGTGGCAGGCCGACAAATCCAGGGCAAGCATTAAAAAGGGCTAAGAGAGTTGTAAAAGAGTGCCTGAAGGCTTTATGTGTCAATGCAAGGAGCATTCGTAATAAGGTGGATGAATTGAAAGTGCAGATTGTTATTAATGATTATGATATAGTTGGGATCACAGAGACATGGCTCCAGGGTGACCAGGGATGGGAGCTCAACGTTCAGGGATATTCAATATTCAGGAGGGATAGACACGAAGGAAGGGGAGGTGGGGTGGCGTTGCTGGTTAAAAAAGAGATTAACGCAATAGAAAGGAAGGACATAAGCCGGGAAGATGTGGAATCGATATGGGTAGAGCTGCGTAACACTAAGGGGCAGAAGACGCTGGTGGGAGTTGTGTACAGGCCACCTAACAGTAGTAGTGAGGTCGGAGATGGTATTAAACAGGAAATTAGAAATGTGTGCAATAAAGGAACAGCAGTTATAATGGGTGACTTCAATCTACATGTAGACTGGGTGAACCAAATTGGTAAAGGTGCTGAGGAAGAGGATTTCTTGGAATGTATGCGGGATGGTTTTTTGAACCAACATGTCGAGGAACCGACTAGAGAGCAGGCTATCCTGGACTGGGTTTTGAGCAATGAGGAAGGGTTAATTAGCGATCTTGTCGTGAGAGGCCCCTTGGGTAAGAGTGACCATAATATGGTGGAATTCTTCATTAACATGGAGAGTGACGTAGTTAATTCAGAAACAAAGGTTCTGAACTTAAAGAGGGGTAACTTTGAAGGTATGAGACATGAATTAGCTAAGATAGACTGGCAAATGACACTTCAAGGATTGACGGTGGATATGCAATGGCAGGCATTTAAAGGTTGCATGGATGAACTACAACAATTGTTCATCCCAGTTTGGCAAAAGAATAAATCAAGGAAGGTAGTGCACCCGTGGCTGACAAGAGAAATTAGGGATAGTATCAATTCCAAAGAAGTAGCATACAAATTAGCCAGAGAAAGTGGCTCACCTGAGGACTGGGAGAAATTCAGAGTTCAGCAGAGGAGGACAAAGGGCTTAATTAGGAAGGGGAAAAAAGATTATGAGAGAAAACTGGCAGAGAACATAAAAACGGACTGTAAAAGCTTTTATAGATATGTAAAAAGGAAAAGACTGATAAAGACAAATGTAGGTCCCCTGCAAACAGAAACAGGTGAATTGATTATGGGGAGCAAGGACATGGCAGACCAATTGAATAATTACTTTGGTTCTGTCTTCACTAAGGAGGACATAAATAATCTTCCAGAAATAGTAAGGGACAGAGGGTCCAGTGAGATGGAGGAACTGAGCGAAATACATGTTAGTAGGGAAGTGGTGTTAGGTAAATTGAAGGGATTGAAGGCAGATAAATCCCCAGGGCCAGATGGTCTGCATCCCAGAGTGCTTAAGGAAGTGGCCCAAGAAATAGTGGATGCATTAGTGATAATTTTTCAAAACTCGTTAGATTCTGGACTAGTTCCTGAGGATTGGAGGGTGGCTAATGTAACCCCACTTTTTAAAAAAGGAGGGAGAGAGAAACCGGGGAATTATAGGCCGGTTAGCCTAACGTCGGTGGTGGGGAAACTGCTGGAGTCAGTTATCAAGGATGTGATAACAGCACATTTGGAAAGCGGTGAAATGATCGGACAAAGTCAGCATGGATTTGTGAAAGGAAAATCATGTCTGACGAATCTCATAGAATTTTTTGAGGATGTAACTAGTAGAGTGGATAGGGGAGAACCAGTGGATGTGGTATATTTGGATTTTCAAAAGGCTTTTGACAAGGTCCCACATAGGAGATTAGTGTGCAAACTTAAAGCACACGGTATTGGGGGTAAGGTATTGGTGTGGGTGGAGAATTGGTTAGCAGACAGGAAGCAAAGAGTGGGAATAAACGGGACCTTTTCAGAATGGCAGGCGGTGACTAGTGGGGTACCGCAAGGCTCAGTGCTGGGACCCCAGTTGTTTACAATATATATTAATGACTTGGATGAGGGAATTAAATGCAGCATCTCCAAGTTTGCGGATGACACGAAGCTGGGTGGCAGTGTTAGCAGTGAGGAGGATGCTAAGAGGATGCAGGGTGACTTGGATAGGTTGGGTGAGTGGGCAAACTCATGGCAGATGCAATTTAATGTGGATAAATGTGAAGTTATCCACTTTGGTGGCAAAAATAGGAAAACAGATTATTATCTGAATGGTGGCCGATTAGGAAAAGGGGAGGTGCAACGAGACCTGGGTGTCATTATACACCAGTCATTGAAAGTGGGCATGCAGGTACAGCAGGCGGTGAAAAAGGCGAACGGTATGCTGGCATTTATAGCGAGAGGATTCGAGTACAGGAGCAGGGAGGTACTACTGCAGTTGTACAAGGCCTTGGTGAGACCACACCTGGAGTATTGTGTGCAGTTTTGGTCCCCTAATCTGAGGAAAGACATCTTTGCCATAGAGGGAGTACAAAGAAGGTTCACCAGATTGATTCCTGGGATGGCAGGTCTTTCATATGAAGAAAGACTGGATGAACTGGGCTTGTACTCGTTGGAATTTAGAAGATTGAGGGGGGATCTGATTGAAACGTATAAGATCCTAAAGGGATTGGACAGGCTAGATGCAGGAAGATTGTTCCCGATGTTGGGGAGGTCTAGAACGAGGGGTCACAGTTTGAGGATAGAGGGGAAGTCTTTTAGGACCGAGGTTAGGAAAAACTTCTTCACACAGAGAGTGGTGAATCTGTGGAATTCTCTGCCACAGCAAACTGTTGAGGCCAGTTCATTAGCTATGTTTAAAAGGAAGTTAGATATGGCCCTTGTGGCTACAGGGGTCAGGGGGTATGGAGGGAAGGCTGGGTTCTGAGTTGGATGATCAGCCATGATCATAATAAATGGCGGTGCAGGCTCGAAGGGCCGAATGGCCTACTCCTGCACCTATTTTCTATGTTTCTATGTTTCTATGTTAACTTGTTTTGGGCACGTGGCCAAGTAGTTAAGGCGTTCGTCTAGTGATCTGAAGGTCGCTAGTTCAAGCCTCAGCTGTGGCAGCGTGTTTGTGTCCTTGAGCAAGGCACTTAACCACACATTGCTCTAGTGTCTGTGTGAGGAGTAGCGCCCCACACAGACTTCCAGTCTGTGCCTTGTAAGGCATGAAAATGCCCGATGCAGACCTCTCATGGTCTGAGTCGACGTTCCCCCCTCCCTTATAACTAGAATTGTCCTGTTCTGGCAACAACCTCTTAGATCTTCTCTGCATCTTCTCCAGGATGGTCATATCTTTCTTGTAATGTGGTGACCAAAATTGAATGGTGCCTGAAATGCATTCCTGACATAACCTCACAGATCTTATATTCTGTACTTTGGCTATTGGAAAGCATCCCACACACCTGTTAGCCACCAGATTGCTCTCTTTAAGGATCTGTATGCATGCACTCTGAGGTCCCTTTTCTTTTCCACACTAATCAATATCCTTCTCTTGATTGTCTTTTTATTTGGCACAAATACTGTAGCTGCAAAGTAAAAATAAAATGTTTTTGTCCACAGTAAACGTAGTCCTGGTTAAAATTAGAATAATCCTCTCAAACTTAAAATGGCCCATCAAATTCAGACAACAGGAATTCTGCAGATGCTGTTTCAAGCAACACACATCAAAGTTGCTGGTGAACGCAGCAGGCCAGGCAGCATCTCCAGGAAGAGGTACAGTCGACGTTTCAGGCCGAGACCCTTCATCAGGACTAACTGAAGGAAGAGTTAGTAAGAGATTTGAAAGTGGGAGGGGGAGGGGGAGGGGGAGATCCAAAATGATAGGAGAAGACAGGAGGGGGATGGACTATTCCTCTTCTCACCCTCTCTCTTGCAAAAATGCCATCCCCTTCTCGCAATACCTCCGTCTTCGCCGCATCTGCTCTCAGGATGAGGCTTTTCATTCCAGGACGAGGGAGATGTCTTCCTTTTTTAAAGAAAGGGGCTTCCCTTCCTCCACCATCAACTCTGCTCTCAAACACATCTCCCCCATTTCACGCACATCTGTTCTCACTCCATCCTCCCGCCACCCCACTAGGAATAGGGTACCCCTGGTCCTCACCTACCACCCCACCAGCCTCCGGGTCCAACATATTATTCTCCGTAACTTCCGCCACCTCCAACGGGATCCCACCACTAAGCGCATCTTTCCCTCTCCCCCCCTGCTTTCTGCAGGGATTGCTCCCTACGCGACTCCCTTGTCCATTCGTCCCCCCCATCCCACCCCACGGATCTCCCTCCTGGCACTTATCCTTGTAAGCGGAACAAATGCTACACATGCCCTTACACTTCCTCCCTCACTAACATTCAGGGCCCCAGACAGTCCTTCCAGGTGAGGCAACACTTTACCTGTGAGTCGGCTGAGGTGATATACTGCATCCGGTGCTCCTGATGTGGCCTTCTATATATTGGCGAGACCCGACGCAGACTGGGAGACCGCTTTGCTGAACACCTACGCTCTGTCCGCCAGAGAAAGCAGGATCTCCCAGTGGCCACAAGTTTTAATTCCACATCCCATTCCCATTCTGACATGTCTATCCACGGCCTCCTCTACTGTAAAGATGAAGCCACACTCAGGTTGGAGGAACAACACCTTATATTCCGTCTGGGTAGCCTCCAACCTGATGGCATGAACATTGACTTCTCTAACTTCCACTAATGCCCCACGTCCCCCTCGTACCCCATCCATTATTTATTTATATACACACATTCTTTCTCTCTCTTTCCTTTTTCTCCCTCTGACTATATCTCTTGTCCATCCTCTGGGTTCCCCCCCACCCTTTTCCTTCTCCCTGGGCCTCCTGTCCCATCATCCTCTCATATCCCCTTTGCCAATCACCGGTGCAGCTCTTGGCTCCATCCCTCCCCCTCCTGTCTTCTCCTATCATTTTGGATCTCCCCCTCCCCCTCCCACTTTCAAATCTCTTACTAACTCTTCCTTCAGTTAGTCCTGACGAAGGGTCTCGGCCTGAAACATCGACTGTACCTCTTCCTAGAGATGCTGCTTGGCCTGCTGCGTTCACCAGCAACCTTGATGTGTGTTGCTTCATCAAATTCAGATTCAGGTTTGTGGATATCACCAGCTAAGTTTTGTATATTGTTTTGATTTCCATAACCTTTGTATGTCATTCAGTATTCATAAAGATTGTCTTGGACCAGAGGGCACAAAATACAGCAAGGGTTCCCAACATGGGGTCCACGGACCCATCGGTTAATTGTAGAGATCCATGGCATAAAAAACGTTGGGAACCCTTGGAATAGAGGGATGTCTATTTAGAACACGATGAGGAGGAATTTCTTTAGTCAGAGGGAAGAATAGCTGCGGAATTCATTGCCACAGATGGCTCTGGAAGGTATTGAGAATATTTAAAGTGGAGTTTGATAGGTTCTTGAGTAGTTAGGACCTCAAAGGTTACAGGGCAAAGGCAGGAGAATGAGATTGAGGGGGATAATAAATCAGCCTTGATAGAATGACTGAGCAGACTCAATGGGCTGAATGGTTTAATCCTGGTCCTATGTCTTATGGTCTTATAAAGTGAGCTTATTCCATACAAATAAAATAAACATCCCAAATGTGCTTTGCTCATTCAGTAAAATACTCACCAGACTAGTTCATCATAGATAACAATGTACACTTAGATATGAGAAATAGTTCTCCTGAACGTTGCATTCCCAAACATCGGTCCTTTAAGTAAGTCATGGAATAAAGGAACTGAGTGCTTTTGATGGAGATTCAGGTGGACATTAAAAATCCAGTGGTATTGTTTGAGAACAGTTCTGTACTGAATTACCCAACATCCCTTTCTTAATTAACACCTTAAAACAGATTTACTGCTTGTTCATCCATTGTCTCCAAATCAATAATCACTGCACTGGGCATTTAAAAAATGAACTTATTTCATGTCAATCAAATCACTAAGTAATAAATAACTAAACTAATACAAATATTTCTGCACAAAGTTCAGCTTAATGAGGTTACTTATTTATTGAGGTAGGGTTGAAGGCAGTGATTATGCTGCAAACTGTTGAGATTACTAGATCTTTGATGTAGGTATGATATATTTGGCATGCTAATAGATTCAGAGACATGTAGCTCTCTGCTTTTTTGGCTTGTAGGTGGAGATTTGCATTACCATCTTTCACAGCATGGAGTGTTCTCAGAGAAGGAGATGAGGTTCTATGCTGCTGAGATTATGCTGGGCCTTGAACACATGCACAATCGATTTGTAGTGTACAGAGACTTGAAGGTAAGATGAAATTGATGCAAACAGAAACATAATTTTAATTTATGTTTAATATAAGAAGATAATACAGGTCAAGTCACCTGTAGATTTTTGCTTGAAAAGATAATCTTCTTATCAGAGGTACATACAGGAAAGATGAGCAAGTAAACTTCAGTTTAAATTTTCATTTGATTTTATTTTGATACAGTGCAGAATAGGCCCTTCTGGCCCTTCGAGCCTGGCTACCCCTGACAACCCCAATTTAACCCTAACCTAATCATGGGACAATTTACAATGACCAGTTAACCTACCCAGTACGTCTTTGAACTGTGGGAGAAAACCAGAGCACCCGGGGAAAGCCCACGCATTGCACAGAGAGGATGTACAGAGACTCCTTCCAGAGAGCACCGGCATTGAACTCCGAACTCCGACGCCCTGAGCTATAATAGCATTCTACTAACCACTAGGCTACCTTTGCGAATGGGAATGTATGGAAGGTACAATGGTCAACTAATATCTCAATTGCAGAAAGCAAATAACTGGTGTGTATTTTTAAAATTAATTCTATGATATAGCTTCAATGGTAAGGGCAGCATTTTATGCCCATCTTGAACTGCTTTGAAGGAAGTGATGATAATATACTGCCAACTTAATGGTGGTGATACCCTTCAGAACATTGTTGAGGTAAACGTAGCTATTACTTAGACCTAGTGACCATGAGGGTACAGGAACCTGCTTTCAAGTATTTCTAAGTGACCTGTAAACTGTGTATGACGTGATGGTGTTAGGGGAAAAAAAAGATTAATGTGGTGGTGCCGAAAAATAATGAGAGGAGCCTACTTACAGAAGCTGAAAATAAATTAGAGGTCCATAAGCAAAAGGACTAGGGAGTAAGAAAAGAAAGGAACAAAGGTAAGCTACAAGTACAGAAGTGATGGAATTTAACTCTAAATGGTTCTGAACGCAATGGATTCAACTAGAGTTCAAACCTGGAAAAGTTAAAACAAGCTGGTTAGCACCATGGGTTCAAAGCATTACCGGGATTTTATTAAGGTCATAGAGTCGTACAATATAGAAACCGTTCCTTTGGCCTAATTTGTCCTTGCCAACCAAGTTGCCTTCCTGAGCCAGTCTTGTGTTCCTACATTTGGCCAATATCCCTTTAAAACTTTCCTATTCATGTCGCTACTGTATGTCTTTTAAACATTATTGTATGCACTTCTAAAACTTCCTTTAGCAGGTCATTCCATAAACTCACATGCCCTCTTTGTGAAAATGTTATTTATTAATGAGAGACAGTGTGGAATAGGCCCTTAAATCACTTCGAGCCACGCCACACAGCAATCCACTGATTTAATCCTAGCCTAATCACAGGACAATTTACAGTGACCAATAAACCTACCAACCAGTGCATCTTTGGACTGAGGGAGGAAACCAGAGCACCCAGAAGAAATCCACATGGTCACAGGGAGAACCTACAAACTCTTTTAGAGGCAGTGGTGAGAATTAAACCCAGGTCACTTGGACTGTAAAGTGATGTGTAACCACTGTGCTACCGTGCTGCCCCAAAATCTTGCCCCTCTGGTCACATTTAAATCTTTCCCATTTCACCTTAAACTCTATTTTTTTCCTATTATTATTATTATTCGTTTTTTCCCCTGGGGGATAAGATTGTGACCATCAACCGTGTCTATGCACCTCATGACATTTTTATACTTCTGTAAGATCACCCTTCAGATTCTTGTGCTCTTGGAAAAATAACCCCAACCTCTTCTTATAACTCAAGCCTTCCAGTCTGTTAACATTCTTGTGCATCTCCTTTGCACTCTTTCCAGCTCAATGCCAAGCTTCCTATAGCTAGATAACCAGGACTTCACACTATAGTCCACAAGTATGATATTATTGTCATCTTGCACAGATGCAAAGTATTGGCCCAATTCTTACACAGTGCCCTGACCAATGAAAGCAAGCTCGCTATGTGACTACTTCACCACCCTGTGTAGCTATGCCTGATTAAGATCCTGCATTATATATGAAAATATTTTGTTTCCTGCTGCTAAGTGTACAGTGTATTCCACAAATGACACTCATCCTGTGCTGTAAAGGGAATGGAATAAAGCAAACATGTTACCATCCAGCAAAAAGGACCTAGGTTTGTATTCTTAAGTAACCATCTGTTTCAAATGGGTCAGTTCTATTATCTACAGAGGCTGGTCAGAACGTGGTACAAAATAACTACCAAAAATGGTGGAAATATTCGATATGATGGTTATATAGAGAAAAGAACAGAATTGGGGTCAACAATCCCTTTATCTGAATTAAAAATGTGAGAAAACTAGGGTCTTTAATTTGCTATAAGGATGAGGTTGAAGAGCAAAGGCAAGTCTTTGATAAAGTGGATGCAATTGAATGAATTGACTTTATTACTTACATCCTTAATGTACATGAGTAAAAATCTTTGTTACGTCTCCATTTAAATGTGCAATGTGCAATTTATAGTAATTTATAATAAATAGTATGTACAACAGTATAACAGAAATTAAGTTGTGTCAGCATGAATTAAGCAGTCTGATGGCCTGGTGGAAGAAGATGTCTGGGAGCCTATTGGCCCTGGTTTTAGTGCTGCAGTACCGTTTCCCAGATGGTAGCAGCTGGAACATTTTGTGGTTGGGGTGACTCAGGTCCCCAATGATCCTTTGGGCCCTTTTACACATCTGTCTTTGCAAATATCCTGAACAGTGGGAAGTTCACGTCTACAGATGTGCTGGGCTGTCCGCACCACTCTCTGCAGGGTCCTGCGATTGAGGGAAGTACAGCTCCCATACCAGGCAGTGATGCAGCCAGACAGGATGCTCTCAATTGTGCCCCAAAAGAAATTGCTTTCTGTACCAAAGTCAAAGTTGAGTTTATTGTCATGCACACCTAGATAAAGCTGCAATGAAAAGCTTACTTGCAGCAGTATCACAGGTACATAGCATCAGATACAGAACATTCACAAGAAAAACATAAACATAAATTTCATACATTTTTTTTACAAGAAAGAACATAACAGTGTATAAATTGGATTCACAAGAATCTGCAGATGCTGGAATCTGGAGCCACACAAAAGCTGATCCTGATCCTTGGTCCTGATGTATGATTTTGACCCAAATATCAACAATTCACTTTCCCCCAGAGATGCTGCTTAACCCACTGAATTCCAATAGCAGATTGCTTATTGTTCCAGATTTCAGCATTTGCACACTGTTGGTTGGAAGGGAGGTGCTGTAATGTGAGGCTATGTAGGGTTTTCTTGAACTGTGCAGAAAGGTCACTGTAGGAATATGATAGGGAATTAAAATAATTCATTGAAAGGGCGAAGATCAAAGTTGTCTGTAAAAGGATAGTATATTAGGATTGTATAGCATAGAAACAAGCCTTTTGCCCTTTGCATCTGCACTGATTGTCAAGTACTTATCTAAACTAATCCTATTTCTTCCTTTCGCCGGTGTTTTGTCAGAAATTCTGTCACAGGTTACTTTTTAATTGGGTTGATTGATTAAAAGTTTAATGTAAATGTTCCTTTATTTATAAATAATTACATCATTATTGATATTTTATACCTTACAGTTTCTTTCAGTCTTTAAAGCCATATATTTCATTCAAAGATAAGTGGATAAGCAGTTTACTCCAGTTGGGTAATTACTGTTTATAAACGTGCACAACGTTGTCTCTCTACTCATTGTTTTTATAATTGAACAAAAATATTGAAAGAATTATTTTTCTTTAAAAATACGTTTACTTTTGTCACGATTTTTCTCCAGGGTTGCTTGCAACACTTCCTTGGAGATTAAGCATTAATTTGTAAAGAATCCAGGACATCCTAGAGAGCTGGCAATCCTAATTGAAAAAGGGATGGTTTGAAAACTTGTTCTCTCTACAGGGAACAGGCAGATCAACAAGGTTTCCTGCTTTCATTTGTCACATACCGCTGGTTCAGACTGAAAGCAAATAATCTAACATAGTGGCATTTAATGAGAGCCACTTGGAAAAGATGGAGAGGAATGGCAGCTCAGAAGTCAGATTGCTTGTTGATTCATTTATTCCATTCTGTTTTTTTCATGGATTAGGAAGAGAGAACCTCCACATAAAACTTATTTTGTCAATAAACAGAAAGAGCAATTTGTTAAGAATTCATGTTAGCCTTTTCTTTACGCACCTTTGTTCTTAAATATCACACAAAAAGAGACCTATATTTGAGAGGTTTGACATTTACCCTTTAAGTTTGCTATTATATATTTATTTGAACTGCATCAAGGCTTTTGTTTGGAGAGAAGTACGGATGGTGAAAATGTGACTGCATTGAATAAATATTAGGTTATGCAGTGAGTGAACAGAGGAGTTACAGAGGCATGGAGTTCAGCACAACACTCCAGCATATCAGATTTGCCTCCCTGAGTCATGTAGGTACAAGTCTTCATTAGGTACAAGATGTATTTTAACAATGATACCTGTTTTCAAAAAGAATGATGGCCTTGGGCTTCCATCAAACATTTATATGATTTCTCTTGCAATGATCTGCTACCTTTTGATTGCCTATCTGTCCTTATGAACATTGACCTCTACTTATTGGCACTCCATCCTTTCATAGTGTCACAAAGGATCTAAGCAAAATCAGTTGTAGCAGCAGCTTGAACAAACCAGTGCCACTGCTGGTAGCCTATCACGTGTTGTTATCCTTGTATGATGCGCTCTCTGATCAATCCAATAATAACGTCCCGTAAAGTTGAAGAAATATATTCAACCCTTTATTAGCAACTAGTGAAACAAACAATCTTGAGCAGTGGAACTAAGTGGAATTAAACAGTCAACAAAAAATATGACACCCTGGCAGTCCCCAGAACAAAGCATAAATATGTAGCTAAAACCCTTCGCTTTTACCATGGCTTTTACCCACCCACTGGACTAACTACCACAATAAACGCACAATGCAGATAGAGAACAGATGCATTGGCTCCTACCTCAGCCAAAAACTGGTCAGTGTGGGAATTTAACAGGTAATGAATCTACTTCAATTTGGCTGCAAGTTTTTTTGGCTTCTAAGATCAGATACAATTGACAGTTCAAAAGGAAATAGGAATAGAAGGTTCCACTGCATTGCTCGATTTCTCAGGATGCAGCTTTGTATTCAAGTGTCTTTGAAGCTACCAGATAAAATTTGTGAAACAATTCACAAAATATTCAAGTTGTCCATGATGCCTGTCAGAAGATTGTGTATCTGAGATGAAATTCTGCAGATGGCTACCACCATGCTTGTATTGTCCATCATTTGGAAACTCTTGAACTCATTGATAAGGCAATTACATTTGAGGATACTTCCTTAGAGACAAGACATACCTGATATAGATGTGGCTCGGGACTCCAGTGAAACAATTAAGTGCACCTAGTAGAAGATACAACTGTATTATTTATGTGCAATAGCTGTTGTGATGAAATAAATATAACTCTCTTGCTGCCCTGTGAGATCTAGTGGAGTCCTACCCAGAAGGTTATAAGGATGGTCTTGACATATTGAAAGAAGGCTGTCAATTTTTAAGCTTAAAAATCAGTGCTGCCAAGGGAAGTAGTCCCTATATATGGGTTCATGGACAATATATTAGTACACTTATGGCTGCTCTTTTGATCTCTAATTGTACAGAAGGTGCTAATTACAGTGATGTACTATGCTATCTGTGTTCCTGCTGAAATTGCTAACATCCCTATCCCGGACTGCCTGTGCTGATCTTCATCGCCTTTGAAAATGTCTTCAGCAGTGATGCTCTTTCTTGATATCTTTTATATCCATTACTACCAAGGCATCAGTAAAGAAATAATTTTCAAGTTGCACAAAGAAACTATATTTATTTTGACTTTCTTTAGTTACAGAATGTTAATTCCATCAACCTTTGATGCTTCTGTATACCATTTTAGGGCAGAGCTGTTAGGAGATGAATGGCTCCATTAGGATTAATCTTTTAATTCAAGGCAGATGGCTCTGACAAGGAGGTCTTTGTAGATATCCATGGATAGCACGTAGGTAATGGGATGAGAACTTACAGTATACTGTGAGGCTTTTCTATCTTCAGATATTCTGATTATTTGAAAACTTAATGTGTTATCATAGCCTGTAAGGAGTTTGTACATTCTCCCCTTGACCTCATGGGTTTCCTCCAGGTGCTCTGGTTGCTTCCCACAGTTCAAAGTTTTACCGATTGAGGTTAATTGGTCATTGTAACTTGCCCTGTGATTAGGCTAGGACTAAATTGGGGGATTGTGGGTGGCGTGGCTCGAAGGGCCAGAATAGCCTATTCTGTGCTGTATCTAAATAAATAAATTGGAGTTCCTAATTCGAAGTAAAGTGCACACTACTAAAATAAATACCCCTTGTGTCTCTCACAATGCTGAACATTGAAAATCTGACACCTTCAGAGAACCATTCCTCACCTGCTTCACTCATTTTGCCATGAAACAGTGAAAGTAAGGGCACGTGATAATGTGATTCAGAGAGCACCAGTGAACGTTAAAGCTTTAACGGCATGTTAAGAAAATAGTCCTCTGTCAACATCCAGGCAGAAACAGTTTGCCTCCGCACACTATCATAAGAATAAGGGTTTGAAAGGCTCGGTCATTTTCTGAATCAATATTATCATGCTTGCCTCTTCATTTGAAGACTGAGGTTTAAGTTCTATCTCTGAGGCTCAAGCAGAGAATCCAGCACTGCCGTGTTAGCATGGGACAAATATTGCAGTTTTGGAGTTCTGTAGATGAGATTTTTCCTCTCAAGTGGACATAACATATGCTATGATGAGCAGAGGGGAACCTCCCTTTGTTAAGGCCAGTACTTACAATCAACGATCCTATTTGTGGGTCTATAAATGTTTGTTAAGGATCTGGGTATTGTGAATAAGTGCAGTATTTATTGGCCATGTACTTACCCTTGAATTTAGTGGCTTTCTAGGCCATTTCAGAAGGCATTTAAGTATCAACTGCACAGAATAGGACTGAAGTTAGCTGCAGGGGAGACCAGGTAGGATTAACAGATTTCCTCCTGTGAAGTATGTTGGTGAACCACATTTTTGTAACAGTTGGGCATTTTTAGTGGTCATTATTACTTAAACCAGAGAATGATGAACCTGTGGAATTCTGTGACACAGGCAGCTCAGGAGACCAAGTCTTTATGTATATTTAAGGCGGAGGTTGATAGTTTCTTGACTGGTCAGGGCACAAAGGGATATGGGAGAAGGCAGGACATAGGGGCTGAGAGGAAAATTGGATCAGCCATGATGAAATGGCGGAGCAGACTCAATGGGCCAAATAGCCCAATTCTGCTCCTGTATCTTATGGTCTAATACTAGCTATTTTCCCAAATCTTATATTTTTAGTTGAATTTAAATTCCACAGCTTTTGTAGAAATTTGAATGTGAGCTCCTGAAATTCTTCAGGTATCATTTGCAAGCTAACTCCTTTGGCTCCAACTTGCTTTGTTCAAGTCACAATGAGTATTGAAATTGTCATGTGGGTTATGAGTGAAATTATAATGATTCTGATTGCAGTATTATATTACTTGTATTATTTTCACAGCCTGCAAATATTCTACTGGATGAACATGGTCACGTGAGAATATCAGATCTTGGGCTTGCCTGCGATTTCTCAAAGAAGAAGCCTCATGCCAGCGTGTACGTACTTGCTAACCTATTAATGTAGACATTTTTTGCATGAGCATGACCAGTCTTGTGCTGGCAGATGAATGTGTTCCTCTTTTTACATCCTGCCATTTCTCTCAAATTCACCCCTCAGCTGCAGTTAATAGACACACAAAAGTTGCTGGTGAACGCAGCAGGCCAGGCAACATCCCTAGGAAGAGGTACAGTCGACATTTCGGGCCGAGACCCTTCGACAGGACTCAGCCTGAAACATCGACTGTACCTCTTCCTAGAGATGCTGCCTGGCCTCACCAGCAACTTTTATGTGTGTTGCTTGAAATTCCAGCATCTGCAGATTTCCTCGTGGCCGCAGTTAATATTTATCTTTGCAACAGATCCTTAAGAAATTAGTGGAAAATCCCCATAAAGCTATCTTCTTATGATATTTTGAGAATGATATTTCTTCTAAAAATGTTTAAAGGATAACTCTAAATTGAACTTTTAGAATAGTTCCCTTTGTGTTATGATCCTCTACTGTCAATATTTAGATTTCCCATGATTTAAATATGTTTCTTCACTGAAGAAGGATCTCGGCCCAAAACATCAACAATCTGTTCATTTCCATAGATGTTGCCTGACCTGCTGAGTTCCTTCAGCATTTTGTATCTGTTGTTACTAATTGAAAAGTTTGCAACTTCCTCACTTATCTTATTTGCAACAAGATCTTACTTATGGGAGTAATTTAATACTTCTTGTTACTTTTTTTCCCTTTCAAGTTCAAGTTTAATTGCCATTCAAGCATACATAAATACAGCCTAATGAAACAGCATTTCAATCCTTCTTTCCTGCAGGCCATGATTCTTACCAGTATACAACACAGCAACATTCCAGTTCTTCATCCAAGCATGCTTTATAAGGAAATTCTTCCTTATCTTGTATAAACAAATACACTTCCTTGATGGATTGTTGATAACATCAGAAACCAAAAAAAATGAATTACCTAGCTTAAACTTGTCATAACCATTGTTAACATCATCACTGTCAATCAGTTTGAGGTTAGGTAGTAGCTGAGATAAAGAACAAAATTCTAATGAACCACCATCTCTCTGAGCAACCAGCTGTCACCATTTCTTCCATTTTTGTTGCGGGTATCAAAAGGTATCATAATATGCAACCGAAGGACTTTGGTTAATTCTTAATGTTGAAGCATAATTTGTTCTTTTGATGCAGTGGGACGCATGGATACATGGCTCCAGAGGTGTTACAGAAAGGTACAGCATACGACAGTAGTGCAGATTGGTTCTCTTTGGGCTGCATGCTCTTCAAATTACTTCGAGGGTAAGTCACTAAACACAGAATGCTATATGAAATTAATTGCTTAAAATCAGCTTTGCAGATTGTCACCACGTTTAAATTGTTATGTCCTTGCAGGGCAGTTTAAGATCTGATAAAGTGACCGTCTGGAATATCAACCCTAAAACTGATGGAATTAGTGTAAAACAGCATTGAGCGGAGTTGCACATTCTGACTTGTAGTTCTTAATCCCTTTTTTACAATTCAACCAATCAGATTTGATAATTCAGCTCTCTGCAATGAATTCTGCTGTGTACATTGTTATATAAATGCATATTTATTTATTTAGAGAACAATTTATATCATTTCACAGATGAAATGTAGGTTTCAATTTCATTACATCTTTATGTGTGCTTGTTTGTGTCATGCTTCAATCAAACTAGGTCCAGTTCCTGTTTTTGAAATGTGAAGCATTCAAACATTGAAGGAGAAGTAGATATCTGATCCTTAATGTCAGTAATAATGAGTCATATTTGAAAACTGAAGAGATTTTGATTTCTTAGGGACAAAAAATACCTCAGTAAATCTTGTATTTCTTACTTACTGTCCATTACACCATAGGCGTTTAAGGCAGCAATGAAGGTCCTCCATCTCTGTCAGTGTTCAGAGCTTCCTTCATCGTGTCAGTAGCTTCCTCTCAGTTTTCTCTACTGCCAGTCATACGTCCCGAGTGGACACTCAGTAATACCATTGTAATCAGATGTAAATGGATTCTTCATTGTTGTTTCTGTAATAAGCAACACACATAAAAATTGCTGGTGGATTGCAGCAGACCAGGCAGCATCTATAGGAAAAGGTACAGTCCATGTTTCGGGCCGAGACCCTTCGTCAGGACTAACTGAAAGAAGAGACAGTAAGAGATTTGGAAGTGGGAGGGGGAGGGCGAGATTCAAAATGATAGGAGAAGACAGGAGGGGGAGGGATGGAGCCAAGAGCTGGACAGGTGATTGGCAAAAGGGATATGAGAGGTTCATGGGACAGGAGGTCTAGGGAGAAAGAAAGGGTGAGGGGGGAAGCCCAGAGGATGGGCAAGGAGTATAGTGAGAGGGACAGAGGGAGAAAAAGGAGAAAGAGAGAAAAAAAATTAATAATAATAATAATAAATGAATAAATAAATAAGGGATGGGGTATGAAGGGAAGGTGGGGCATTAACGGAAGTTAGAGAAGTCAATGTTCATGCCATCAGTTTGGAGGCTACCCAGACGGAATATAAGGTGTTGTTCCTCCAACCTGAGTGTGGCTTCATCTTGACAATAGAGGAGGCCGTGGATAGACATATCAGAATGGGAATGGGTCATGGAATTAAAATCCGCCAGAGAAAGCAGGATCTTCCAGTGGCCACACATTTTAATTCCACGTCCCATTCCCATTCTGGTATGTCTATCCACGGCCTCCTCTACTGTCAAGATGAAGCCACACTTAGGTTGCAGGAACAACACCTTATATTCCGTCTGGGTAGCCTCCAACCTGATGGCATGAACATTGACTTCTCAAACTTCTGTTAGTGCCCCACCTTCCCTTCGTACCCCATCCGTTATTTATTTACATACACACATTCTTCTTAAACTTCCGTTAATGCCCCACCTCCCCCTCGTACCCCATCCGTTACTCATTTATTATTATTATTAATTTTTTTTCTCTCTCTCCTTTTTCTCCCTCTGTCCCTCTCACTATACTCCTTGCCCATCCTCTGGTCTTCCCCCCTCACCCTTCTCCCTAGACCTCCCGTCCCATGATCCTCTCATATTCCTTGTGCCAATCAACTTTCCAGCTCTTATCTCCATCCCTCCCCCTCCTGTCTTCTCCTATCATTTAGGATCTCCTCCTCCCCCTCCCACTTTCAAATCTCTTAGTATCTCTTCTTTCAGTTCGGCCTGACGAAGGGTCTCGGCCCGAAATGTCGACTGTACCTCTTCCTATAGATGCTGACTGGCCTGCTGCATTCCACCAGCACTTTGTATGTGTGTTGCTTGAAATTCCAGCATCTGCAGATTTCCTCGTGTTTGTGTTTCTGTAATAATTTTGTTTTACCAGTCAGAGTTGTTAGCCCTGAGCTGACCCCCCACACCTGGAGGACCGGTGGACCACTCTTAGTCTGTCCTTTACCCTCTGACCTGTTTGGCATGGGTGATCCTACCAAGAGCCAACACATAAAGCCCTGACTCCAGCCAACATAGCTCTCTGGGTCATTGAGGCACGCAAGCCTCTGAATCCAATGACAAGGTTGTGGCCCTCTTAGAGGAAATCTTGTATATCAAATGCTTTTTATTCATTTTCAGGATCTGACCACTGTATGCCAGTGGTAGAGGGGATAAATGTTGAGGATTATTGAGAGGATACCAGTTGATAGGATCCTGGCTCAGAGCATATAGCTGGTGGAAAGGCATTAGATATCTGGAGTTAACTTACTCTATGGCCATGATATTTATGTCACAGGTCTCTTGTTGATGATGATCCCCAGGATATTGATAATAAATTCAGCAAAGAAAATGTATTAAATGTTATGGATAGTTCCATTCTCTGCTGTTGGAGATGCATAGCACTTCTCTCACAGAATAACCCATGACTGATGTTGTTTGGCTCTACTACACACTGGCACAGACTGCCTCATTTTCTAAGGAGTTATGAGTGGAATTGAAGATTGTGCATTCATCCATGAACATTCCTATGTCTGATGTTAAGATGAAAGGAGTGTTATTGATGAATCAGCTGGAAGCATTTGGCCTAGGCCACAGATTGAATCTGACAAGCATAATAATCTTCCTTTGGGATCCCAACTACTGGAGTATTTTCCCTCTGATCACATTCGTGTCACACTCAGTCAAATGCTGCACTGTCATCAGTGTCAATACTCATCTCACTTCTGGAATTCGCCTCTTTGGTCCATGTTTGGATCAGGTTGGGAACCAAGTGATTCTAATTCACTTATTGTGCCAGTACCAAGGCAACATTATCATCAGTTGCATAATTTCATCATCATGTTCTATAGCAGGAAGCCATTTATTTTTAATAGAGGCACTTCAGTGCGTAGCAGAGTAAACGTTGTGGAGCCCATAGACATGAAGCCCAGAACAGGCCACAGCTTCAGCCTCAGTGTGGTGCAGAGAAGAGTAAACGTTGCAGAGCAGCGAGTAGAATCAGCCTGACCCTCGCCTCTGGTCCTGCCACCCTGCCTTTTTAATCCATCTGGCCCGGTGCATAAATTGTCCCAGCACCTGCTCATTCCTCGCTCGAAGACCTGGGCCCTGTCTCATCGATACACTCTGGACCTGGACCCTGCCGCCACGCTTCGATCCATACCTGACTTTTCCACGTCAGCCTGGTTCTTACCTCAACAAAATGTTAGGTTCCTCCCTCTCGGTTTAGGTAGACAGGCCTTGAATTAGTTATTCTAAATGAGAAAAAAATGAATATTGCTTGTGCTTTGAGATTTGTTTATGAAAATCCTGACATTTGGCCCTAAGTTGAGCACCCAAAAAGCATTCCCATTTCAGAACTTTCCTGATACCTTTTGATGTCCAAGTGGCACACCACAGTGTCTCTTTGTGACCACAGATTGGTCACTTATCATCTTGATATGCATCAGATTTGTTATGAAAGCAACCCATTTGCAGACCTCATCCAAGTTCTCTGAGGCAAAACAGATGCATGGTCGACACCCCGGGCGAACCTCCTCACTGAATTCCTTAATCTGAGAACAGCCTGCCAGTGCCTCTGCATTTCATTTTGATGCCTAGTCCTTGACCTAATCTGCTACCCCTGGCAGTGCCAGTGGTCATCTTCATTGTTCACTGCCTCATCCTCTTCCTTCATTTCCTGCTCCTAGTCTGTATCCAGGGGACTCTCCTCCCATAGTATAATGTCTCCTTTATGGTGATGCGGCAGCATACATGGATATAACAGATTAGTTTCAAGGGAATGTTCCAGTTTCATGGAAGACTTATAATGAGCATACCTGGCAGATTTATTATAGTGTCTGCTTGAGAGTTGGTTTACATTTTCTGCTGAGCGGAAGAGCGTAGCCTCCTTCATCCTGGTGAGATGTTGCAGTCAGGAAGGCCACTCCCCTTCTGGCAATATCTTCTCTGTTTCTATATGTTCTAACCTTATTGTTGGAGAAAATGAAGGACAATGAGTGAACTTTTCCAGTATCCTAACTTGCCGGCCGGTGGTGTAGTGGTTTCTGCGCCGGACTTTAAGGCGAGTGGTCCCGGGTTTGAATCCGGCCGGCTCCTTGCATTCTTTCCACCCGTGCTGGGTTGAGCACCGAGCTAACAACTCGGCCTCGTAAAAAACAGACATATACTAAAGCATCGGCAAGGTTGCCTCCCGATGCACGGCAGGGCACAGCAGGGAATACCAACAACAATCCTACCCTGGAGGCTTGACCACTGTCGGTGGCTGGAGGGAAGAAAGTCAGGGGCAGGATAAGATTGGATGTGTGGATTAGCAGTTTGTGTGTATATTTAGAATAGTATGTTTGTATAAGAGAGCAGTTTTGTTAATAGTGTGCAATTCTCTTTGATATATCTTACGAGGTTTTGAATTATTTTCTGGGATTCTCATTCTTGCAGTAGACTACTCAATCTGTCTCTGGCTTAGGTTGTTCTTGTGATGATTCTGATGAGTGTCCTCACCTCCCGGTGCATTCCTGCCAGTATTTCCTTTGCTTTCATCAACGTCCCTGTCTGAATGTGGGAGCTCACTCAGCTTCCCCGCAGTCTCTCTCAATACCATGGCAACCGTTATATGTGTTGCTGCTGTTTACAGGCTAACAAGAAGGTTGGTTGCTACACAGTAAAATGTTGGCAGCTGCACTTAATGCAGTGTGGTCTTGTCATGGACCTCCCAGGTCGTGTCTTAACACTTCTTCCTGGGTGTAAAATATACTAATGCTGCTGCAGACCTGCTTTTGACACTGGGCACAAAGGTGTGTTTTGGAGATGTTGTACATCTGATTTCTAAACATGTGTCTTTTGTTGTCAGATATTATTTCCTTTTACCACAGAAAACTAGGAACCTCGTTCATTTGACTTGCTTTCACTGATGAGCATTACAAATGCTGGATCCTTTCAGCTTGTTTTCTACACACTCTTTTGCCTGCAGCTGATGAATACAATATGTCCAAGAAGCCTTCCTGTGTTGCTTACTTTATTTATTGAGATACAGCATGGAACAGGCCCTTTGAGCTGCGCTGTCCGCAATTCCCCTGTTTAACCCTGAGACAATTAGTACCATGACCAATTAACCTACCAGCTGGTAAGCCTTGGGACTGTTGGAGGAAATCGGAGCACTTGGAAGAAACCCATGTGCTCATGGGGAGAATATACAAACTCCTTACAGACTGTGGCGTGAACCAAACCTGGGTCGAAAGTGCTGTAAAGCATTGTGCTAACCACTATGCCACTGTGCCGCCTCGTGGACAGTGGATGGGGGGTGAGGATTGTTTGGTGATGGTGGGGGAAATGAGTAGTTACTGTACATGAAACTTAAACCCCACCCCCCAAAATACAATTAATTTGTGTGCGTCTCAGGTTGTTGTTCCCTATCTATATTTGTATATTGTTCAATGAGGCAGCACTGTCCTAAGCTCTGTTCAAACCCACTAACTTACAAAGCTCAGACAACAAATACAGAAAAATAAAATCAAAATGAGGTTAGAGTTTGCTGAATCAAGACGTAAGAGGTTAGAAGTTACTCCTTTGGCTAATGTATAATGCTGTGAAGTAGATGTTGATAGATTAAAGGAAACAGGTTAGCTCTCTTCAAAATGCTTTTATTTAACAAGAACCAGGCCCCTCAGGTGAGGCAACGCTTCAGCAAAGCTGTTGGGGTCATCTGTTGCGTCCAGTGTGGCCTCCTCTACATTTGTGGGATCTGACATAAACTGGGGGACCTCGTTGTCGAGCACCTCCGCTCCATCTGCCAGAAGCCAAATTTCCTGATGGTTGATCATTTTATTTCCTATCCTCATTCCCATACCAACGTATCAGTTCATGGACTCCTCTTTTGCTACGTTGAGGCCACTCTTAGGGTGGAGGAGCAAAGCCTCATATTCAGTCTAGGTAGCCTCCAACCTGATAGCATGAACATTGACTTCTCCTTCTGATAATTTTTTTTCAACCTTCCTCTTCTCTTTTCTCTTGTTCCCCACTCTGGCCTTTTCTCCTCACCTCCCATGGTGCCCCCTCTTCTTCCCTTTCTCGCATGGTGCACTCTCCTCTCTTATCAGATTCCTTCTTCTCCAGCCCTTTACCTTTTGCACACACCTGGCTCGACCTATCACTTTCTACTTAGTCCTCCTTCACCTTCCCCCACCCTGCCCCCCAGCTTTTTATTCTGGCATTTTACCCTTCTTTTCCAGTCCTGAAGAAGGTTCCCAGCCAAGCGATGACTGTTTATTCATTTCCATAGATGCTGCCTGACCTGCTAAGTTCCTCTAGCATTTTGTGTGTTGCACAACAAAAAAGTATCACTTTTTGGAGAAAAAAGAAACTCAATTAAATTTAAGTTCCTGTGGATTTTATTAGGAATAAGCAAATGGAAGAGCAAAAGCAAGAGTATTTGGAATACGACGTAGAATACAGAACATTACAACACAGTGCAGGCCCTTCGGTCCACAATGTTATGCCGATCTTTTAACCTACTCCAAGATCAATCTAACACTTTCCTCCCACAAACACGTTCATCCACATGCCTATCTAAAGGTCCCTTAAATCTCCCTAATGAATCCGTCTCTACCATCACCTCTGATAGTGCATTCCATGCACTTACCTCTCTCTGTGTTAAAAAAAACTTTTCCAATATCTAACATAGACTTTCCTTCAATCTCCTTAAAATGATGCCCTCGCATATTAACCATTTTCACCCTGGGAAAACGGTGCTGACTGTCCACACTGTTTTATTAAACTTGCTTTTGGAACTGTACTGAGAATAACTTAAAGCAGTTTTAATAAATCCTAATTCCTTAATTCCTTTCAAAATTGAAACCTGTTGATAAAACAGGATTCCATTCTTCACAATGTGGTGTGGATGGCCAGGCTCCTGCAGGTGCTGTGCAGTAGAAGTATATCACTCTGTTTGATGTTGCCCTTTAAAGAGCGGTGCAGTGTGTTCCAGTAAAGGAAAAGAGATGGCAATGACAACAGCAGTGACCTCCCCTGGGATGGTCCAATTCAATCGATGTGAGCAAACACTTGATGATTCAATACTCAGAGAAGCCAGAGGGATTAGAGAGGTGGAAAGAAAGTAAAAATCCTCTTCCTATTAGACAGCAGGTCCACAGAGCAGCAGGACACAGCTTTGCAGAAAATGACCCATTAAACGTTCGGACTATGTGCATGCCATCAAATGGGGACTCTTGGACGTGACTGCTACCTGGTGGTTTAAAAGACAAATAACATTTTTAATAAAAAGTAACATTTAAGCTATTGTATTTAGGTGATGCATATCGATGAATAAAATATTACTGGGATTACGGTATGTGAAAATAAACCTATTCATAAATTGTATCATAATTTGAGAAATAAACTGAAAGACAAGAAGTTCAAATTTCATACATGAAAAATAAGCTATTGTTAAGGCAGAAAAATCTGTGCAAGCGCGAGGAAATCTGCAGATGCTGGAATTTCAAGCAACACACATAAAAATTGCTGGTGAATGCAGCAGGCCAGGCAGCATCTATAGGAAGAGGTACAGTCGACGTTTCGGGCCAGGCCCTTTGTCAGGACTAACTGAAAGAAGAGATAGTAAGAGATTTGAAAGTGGGAGGGGGAGGGGCAGATCCAAAATGATAGGAGAAGACAGGAGGGGGAGGGATGGAGCCAAGAGCTGGACAGGTGATTGGCAAAAGGGATATGAGAGGTTCATGGGACGAGAGGCCTAGGGAGAAAGAAAGGGGGAGGGGGGAAGCCCGGAGAATGGGCAAGGAGTATAGTGAGAGGGACAGAGGGAGAAAAAGAGAGAGAGAAAAAAATATATAATAATAATAAATAAATAGCGGACGGGGTATGAAGGGGAGGTGGGGCATTAACGGCAGTTAGAGAAGTCAATGTTCATGCCATCATCTGTGCAAGGTCCACAGAAGTCATTATCTCTATGTAGCTTAATATAGACTGGAAGATACCAGGTTCTGACCACAATCTTCAGTGAGTAGCTCAACCCATCTGTGGCAGCTAATATGTTACTCCAGCTGCCTTAATTAACCCGCAAAAGAAGTGGGGAAATTAGCCAGGATTCAATTTTGATGAATATTGTTTATTGCCCCCTACTGGAAAATATGAATGTGTAGATTGGGTGGGAAAATTATTGTTCAGTTCTGATGCCATGACAGTCTAGCTGAATAGATTGTCACTGATTCAGCTCACCAAGAATTGACTGCCTGTATGGTTCATCTTGACAAATGGAGTCCATGTTAAACGGAGCATCATGTTCGACATGCACCTTTTGCCTCTTTTGATGCAGATTGACCCACTGAGTTTTTAAAGCCTTCTGTTTTGTTCTTGCTTCCTTGGGCAGGGAATCCCATCTGTAGATTTTTTGGCCTGGGGAAACAGTAGAGGTTACGACGCTAAATATATTTAAAACGCAATTAGATTAATTTTTTTTTGTTTAGAGAGGGAATTAAGGATTGTGGGTAAATGGCAAATAGGTGGAACTGTGTCCGTCGCAGATCAGCCATGATCTTATAGAATGGTGGAGCAGGCTCGATGGGCTAAATGATTTACATCTGCTCTTATTTCTGATGTTCTTATATTTGTTTTTTAATTGTTATTGCCATTATCAAAAAATATTGAATGTATCAATTCTGAATTGACCTGAGATGCAGAATACCCATAAGGCAGGGATTCCCAATATTTCTTTATGCTATGGACCCCCCTACCATTAACTGAGGGGTCTGTGGACCCCAAGATGGAAACCCCTGCCATAAGGGATTCACAGTGCAGTCTGAATGAAAGAGGAGTCACTGGTTTGGGAAGCAGCACAGATTTGAAAGGGACAATGAAGAAAAAAATATATTAAAATAACATATAAAAGATTTTGAACCATTTTCTTAAAACTTTGTCAGAAACTGGCCCCATTTGCATGTTTCATGATCATTAACATAGTATATACTTTCAGCCTTGTCTCCCAGAAAGAATTTGTATATTAACATCAAACTTGCCAAGTTGCTCAAGATAAGTTTTCCTTTTATTTCTCTTTTTCTCACAAGATTCCCATGCGACTGACCATCTGCCCAGTGACTTGTTAGTAATGTTTCAATCAGTTGCTTTGGTGTCTGATAATAAAGTATATTTTTCACCCATTAGACACAGCCCTTTCCGGCAGCACAAGACGAAAGACAAGCATGAGATTGACCGCATGACACTCACAATGGTAAGAAAACAGATTTCTCCACAAGCACAACCATTCATCAGACATTGCAACAGGAAGATATTCTAAATTGGATCGGTTACGCTGCTTCAGACTTTGCCAAATAACTGTTTTGTATTTAAACTGATTTAATTTTTAAAATTTGGTTATGGGGAAAATAAGCATTTATAGCTCATTTTAATTGTTTGATATAATATTTGTTTTCACTAAATAAGTTTTGGACAGCTTTGAAACCTTAGCCTAACTTTTTTGAAGAGGTTTCTCCAGATATCAGTGCTTTCTGAATAGAAATAAACATATAAAATGCATTTCTGGAACTGTTTCTTATATTGGACTAGTGAAGGTGTAATATTGAATCTGTTACGTACCCCGTAACTGGGTTGCCAAACCGGCAGAAATGGATCACTCAGTTGGAGTTCGGACTACTAGAACTAAGAAAGTTTTATTAAAGAAACAAGCAACACAGTACTCTAATCAAAAGGATAATAAATGCAACAATTCAGCAATGATAAACACACATGTACACAGAATTAAGATAACAGGATCAATCAAGCTCTATCGTCGTCTAGGGGTAAATGACCAGTTTCAAAGTGACGCAAAGTTCAGTTCAATTGAATTCAGTTCAGTTCGCAGTAATCACTGCCGTGGGAGATGGACAGTGGGGGGAAGGAGAGAGAGAGCAAAACGAATGAGTATTCAAACGGCTTCCACACAGACCTTCGATATTCTTCGCAGTCAGCTTTCGGGCGAGCCCTTTGTGATGTCTTCTGAGGTCACCGACTGTGACCCCTCCGTTTCCAGATACGATCGTTTCTCTGCGGTGAACCTGGCACCCAGGCAAGGGCGGACACACACCAGGTTCCCGCTGATCGTGCCTTTCCACCCTGTGCGTCTATGGCTTGGTCCCGCGACCAGCCTTCCAAAACTTCCCACCGACTTCTGGAAGACGCACCGCTTCCAGGGTTTCGTTACCTCGGGGTGTCGTGTGTCTTGCCTTAGCGAACCTGTCCCTTTTTATCCCCCTGCTGGAGTATCGCCTGTCCATCACTTCAAACAGTTCAGGGTTCAAAGGGGGAGCCGATCTTGACAGCTCTCCTTCCGTTAAACTCTCCCGTCCCTTCATTAACATCTCCAAATGCTGCTCCATTGTTTTCCTTATCTCTCTTTCTCCTGAAGACAGGTGGCTGACCAACTGCTGATCCCACTGGTGCCAGCACAGGACAGCTAGCATCTTAATCTATGTGTATTCTCGTCACAAATCTTTGAAGAGTGATGATGCTCATCAAGTAATGTGATAAAATAACCCCAGGTGCATTTCTGTTATATTAGTGACATTGGTGTATGTAAACCTTTACTGAGAGCAAAGTATTAAGTCGTTTCTGTGGCTTAGTGCTCTTAAATATTCATCTGAAGTGAAATCACGATCACTGCCTTGGTGTGTTGGAAAGTGGAGGTTTGTATTGCAGGTTTTCACAATGGCAGGTGGATTATCCAGAAGATAGAAATTGGCATCCTTATAAAGTAATATGATTTCTGTAAGAAACTGGTCATTACCTAAGAAATAATTATCAGTCTGCCAAGTTAGTGTGAAAATAATAGGTCACAGCAAGGCATGGGAGCTAAACTTGAAATAGAATCAGAAGTATGCTGTGATGACTGGGAGATCTGGATGTGGGGTTAGGTGATAGAATGGGAGAAGGACGGAAGGAAGAGTATCAGAGTTTTTGATACAAATTGTCCCCAGGTTACACAATTTAAAGTGGCACTGACTCATTCGAGATTCAAAGTACAGTACATTTATTATCAAAGTATGTAGGCAGTATACAGCCCTGAGATTCCTCTTCCCACAGAAAAGTCACAAAAGAAAGAAAACCATGGAACCTGTTCAAAGAAAATCATCCCCCAAAGCGCAAAAAAAAAGAACAAATCACGCAAATGGCAAAAAAACAAGTAAAGTCAAGCCACAAAGTCATTGAAACAGTCGAGGGATGTTCAGTTCAGTCTAGCGTTGTGTCATTCATTGACTGCAGGCTGCAGAGCTGGTCCTCCCTGATCAAAAAAGCACAAAACAGCAAAAAGGAGCAATCAGGAACCAGAAATAATGTAAATCCATAAACTACATTGATTAAACCTTGCCTAGACCCAGGACTCCAGCACCATTGAGGGAGAGGGAGACTGATCGAACGCAGGCACCTTCCTCTAGGAGCGGCGAGAGAGAGATTGGTGACACGCAGGTACCTTTCTCCGGCAGCAGCGAGCAAGAAGGAGAAAGAGACCGATCAAACGCAGGCAGATAGGCTGAACACCCGCTTGCCTTCTGCTCTCATTCTTGTTGATTTCAGTCTTCCTTGACACTTCAATCGGTGAGATTGGTGAGAAATGGAGCCGATTAGGGGCTAAGTGACTTATATTTCGTAATCAGTGCTTAACTCTCTCAGTGCCCTGTTACACATTTACGCTCTAGGTGGTAGACTGACTGTTCAATTGGTGCCAAACCCCAGATAGTTAGCTTTCAGCTCACATTCTTGTTAAAAAGGTGTTGATGAAAGCTTGTGACAATATTCCCTGAAGAACGTGTCAGCAAGCCTGGAAAGTAGTCATTGATTAATTTAGAAGACTATAGTGCTGTGTTGATTGCTCACTAATACAGTTTAAATGAATCAACTGTGCATACCATTAGAAATGTGTCAAAAATTTAGAGATTGTGTGAAATCAACAACTCCTGTGAGTTTCTAAAGTGTTGTCAGTGGCAAGAATTCTTCGTTTAGCTAAAGATGAAAAATGCTTTAATCAAAGAAATGACCAGCACTGAGAAATCAGGTATAGTTAGGGCTGAAGTTTTGCATCTATGTGACTTCTGACTGGAAGTGAAGGAAAACAATGAAGCCAAGCTATTCATTGTTGGTAGAGATTGGCTTTACAGATTGTTTAGCATTATTATCTGCAATGTGAGAAATTGCCAAACAAAATTGAATCTGCTAGGGTGGATGATAATTGCGATATTAAGCCAACATTTTTAGAATTTATCAGAGATGAGAGCTACGAATCTGGTTAAGTTCAGTTGTGTAGAAATTAGCTTTTTTAAAGCAAGTGGATGACAGAAATAATTTAACTGAACAACAACATGTATGCAAATAACAAACGGGGATTAAGTGCAAACCCACTAAAGTATACTAAGCTAAAAAGACACATGTAATAAGGGTAAGCACAAGAAATATTAGCCAATAGAGTGACATTCTATTAAAAAAAAAGCCCAGGTCACAACTTTTTTCATTAAAAGACTGAGGACACAAAATGCACACAAGATGCTGGAGGAACTCAGCAGGCCAGGCAGCATCTATGGAAAAGAGTACAGTCGACATTTCGGGCCAAGTCCCTTCAGCAGGAAGACATATTTCTGCTAAATTTTTGCCTCCTGAATTGATGTCAATTTTACATCCTACAGACCAGCTCATTATTAAAACTTCTTTTTTCCCCCATCTGGAAATGAAATGAAATGAAATCAAATCAAATCTTTATTGTCATTGCATAGTATAATTTGTCATGCACCAATACAGCAAAAATGAGTCTGCAACTCTTGTATTCAATGCTATAAAACAACAAATAAAGTAAATAAACAATAAATAAAATCAAGTAACCAGCCAGAATAAGCAATGTCCAGCAGTACAAAAGCACAACGCAGATGCATGACAGCCATTAAACCAGTATTAAAGTAGCAATATAACAATTTATGTATGGTGCTTGATGGATTGGTTCAGAGCAATTTATAGCTCTGGGGAAAAAGCTATTTTTCAGTCTGGAAGTGCGGGCATAGAAAATCTTATAACGTCTGCCAGATGGAAGAGGTTCAAACAGATGATTGCATGGGTGTGTATTGTCCTTATAGATGCTGGTAGCTTTCCTTAGGCAGCGAGAGCTGTAAGTGTCCTCCAGGGCTGGGAGCTGTGTCCCGATGATCTTTTGTGCGCTTGAGACGACCCGCTGAAGTGCTTTCCTATCAGCTGCTGTACAACTGAGATACCACACAGAGATGCAGTATGTTAAGATGCTTTCTATGGTGCAGTGGTAAAAGGTCACCAGCATCTGTTCAGGTAGACCAGCTTTCATCAGCATCCTGAGGAAAAACAAGTGTGCTGTGCTTTCTTAACTATTGTTGTGGTGTTAGTGGACCATGTAAGGTCTTCTGAGATGCATAATCCCAGAAACCTGAAACTGGATACTCTCTCCACTATGTCTTCGTTAATGTAGACTGCAACGTACTCACCATCCCGTGACTTTCCAAAATTGTTAATTAGCTCCTTAGTCTTTGCTATATTAAGAGACAGGTTGTTCTCTGAGCACCAGCTCACTAAGTTCTGTACCTCCGCTCTGTACACTGATTTGTCTCTGTTGGAGATCAGCCCGATCACTGTTGTGTCATCTGCGAATTTGACGATGGTATTGGTGTTAAATGCAGGTACAGAGTCGTAAGTGAAGAGGGAGTAGAGTAAATTTTGTAGAGAAACCCCAGGGGCAAATGCCAAAGGGAGAGTAAGGAGTCTGATTCATTTTGACAGCTGTGAAAAAACTGCACTGGCTTTATCCAAGAGGTCTAGGATGAAGCAAACTTCAATTTTGAATGATTATTTGCCTACCGAGTTCATCAATAATATCAGAGGGTCCCGTGCTACCAGCAGTGTGTAGACAGTGACATTATGAAACTGGCCAATAGCTGAAAGGAGAGGGGTTTAAAGATATTGAAAAGGGGAAGGCAATCAACCTAATTAATTTTCACCGAGAAACAGAAAAGGAGGGAACTTCAGCAATTAGCTGCATCCAGGGGAAACACTAAGAAGAAGCAAGACCGAGCATGCCAAACCAGCTACTACTGCTGCAGCCATTCCAGGATTTCTGTGTGGGAGTTTCTGGATCTTCACCTCGTCATTCAAAAGAGTCTTTAACTTCAAGAGGAACTTAAATCCCTTCTTGTTACAAAGAACTCTACAAGGAACTGACCCAGGACGATGAACAAAAAAGATTATCATCTTCAAGCCTCAGCTACTCTTCAGATAAAACAATTAATAATTCTATCAAGTTTTAATTTGTGAATAAACATTTTAATAAGACTCTTAGCTCTATAAATGTTGTGGAAAAACATTTCAAATAATCCCATGTATATTTATTTTACAGCCTTGTTGATTTTCCGCGGTAGTTTTCTCAAAGCATGTTAATCTGAAACACATTGGATCAATTAAGAATATAATGGATATCCATTCAATTTATACTACAACATTATCTAATATTGTTCATTTTCTCCTTCAGAATGTGGAGTTGCCTGATACTTTCTCTGTGGAGTTAAAGTCTCTTTTGGAAGGTCTGTTACAGCGTGATGTTGCCAAGAGACTGGGATGCCTAGGACGTGGGTAGGCTGTAATTTTATACTTTCCTTGCATAATTAAGAAGCTTTGAGACTACCAGAAAATGTTAAGGATGTGCTTTCTGAAGGGGCGAAGACATGAAATAGCTGGCAAAGATTTTAGTTCTGTGATTTTGATCGCTTGTAAGCTAGAATACTTGCTTCACGGTACAAAATGTTAAGTACACAAAATACTGGGGAAGTCAGGCAGCAGCTATAGAAATGAATAAACAGTCAACGTTTTGGGCCGATACCCTTCTTCTAGACAGGAAAGGAAGGGGGAAGATGCCAGAATAAAAAGCTGTAGGGAAGGGAAAGTGGACTAGCTAGAAGGTGCTGGGTGAAACCAGGTGGGTGGGAATGGTAAAGGGCTGAAGAGGAAGGAATCTGATAGGAGAGGAAGGTGGATCATAGGAGAAAGGGAAGGAGTTCGGAACCCAAGGGGAGGTGATGGGCAGGTGAGAAGAGCTAAGAGGCCAAAGGGAGGAAAAGAAGAAGCGGGGAGGGGGTTGGGAAAAAATTATCACTAGAAGGAGAAATCGATATTCATGCCATCAAGTTAGAGGCTACCCAGACGGAATATAAGATATTGCTCCTCCACCTTGAGAGTAGCCTCATCGTGGCACAAGAGGAGGCCATGGACCGATACGTTGGAATGGGAATAGGAATTAAAATGTTGGGCTAACTGGAAGTTACACTTTTGGCAGATGGAGCGCAGGTGCTCAACAAAGCGGTTCCCCAGTTCTGCAGAATTTCTTGTGTTTGTGATTTGCAAAACGTTAAAAGTTATTTTTACTAAATGAAAGACTGTCAAAATGTTGATGAAGACTGTCCTGACAGTCTAATTTACTAGTTTTCAACAAGGCTGTAACAAAGTAGTTTGAAGGAATGTGATATACTTGAATCTGTGGCCATTGCATTTCTTCAAGAAAGATGGTATTAAAATTGAAAGAGATAACCATTTTAATAAACATATTTTAATTGTATATCTAATTAGTTGACCATTATATGCCAGACGGTAGTTGCTTAGTATACTCATCCACTCGAAACAATATGGTAAATGAGTTGGAGGGAGGTTTGTTTGGGTTCTATTTCATTTAATATCTTCAAAAAAAATTGAATCTAGGAGTCAGTGCACAGTGAAGGTTAAAGCAGGTGCTTAACAATCTCTGACATCATATGCAAAGTGAAACGCTGAACTACAGGAGTTGGTGTCAGTGATTTCTGCACAGGATGTACGTTTATAAAATTGACTGATTCGTTCAGTCATTTGGTATTAACCAACTTTTTATGCTCCACCTTAAATCCATGATGATGTTTTCTTTTGTTTTCTGTAAAATTGATTATAAAACTAATTCATACCTTTTACTTTATAGACTGGGTTCTTGTGCAATACAATAAAGTTATTGAGTACCTCTAGCAAATAACACTAGGTTAAGAATTCAGATTCAGAATCAGGTATATGTCACAGGCATATGTCACAAAATTTGTTGAATTTGTTGTTATGCGACTGCAGTAGATTGCAATACATAATAAAAACTGTAAATTACAGCAAGAAATATATATAGTGCAAAAAGAGAAAAATAAAGAAAAAGTAGTGAGTAGTGAAAATGGGGGACACCTCCCTCTCCCTTATTAGGGACAGAGAACTTGTGGTTTGTCAAATGCCGGATGAAATGTGATAGTCTTTGGGGTAACTACAAGGTCTGTGTCTTCGCTATCACCTAGCTCAAGCTTGTGCTTGGTAGCGGGTGCGCTTTTTTTTAGCTGGGGGGGTACTTTGGGGTTCTCACATTTAACTGTCATTCATTCTTTGGGGCACTTCTCTGTTTTCATGGATGTTTGCGAAGAAAAAGCATTTCAGAATGTATATTGTATACATTTCTCTGACATTAGCTTGGACCTTTGAAGCTTTGAGGTAGTGTTCATGGGTTCAAGGTCCATTCAGAAATCTGTTAGTGGAGGGGATGTAGCTATTCCTGATTCATTGAGTGTGTGCCTTCAGGCTTCTGTACTTCCTCCTTGATGTAGCAATGAGAAGAGGGCATGTCCTAGGTGATGAGGGTCCTTAATGATGGATGCCTCCTTTTTGTGGCATTGCGCCTTGAAGATGTCCTGGATGCTGGGGAGTCATATTGAAATAAGTGAAATTGACCCGACTATTCCCTTGTCTTTCTTTCAGCTTCCATTGATTTGCCTCTGAACCTAAATGCTGGCCTGTTTTGTTAGATTTGGCTCCATGAGTTGTCAATTAGTATAATCCTCAAGGAGGATTGAGGAAAGATATTATTTAGTTATACTCATAATTCTAAAAACCAGGTTCTTCTTGAAAGTTTACCCCTTATTACATGTTTCCAAGTGTTAGTTATCAGAAGGGATGCTCTGCAGAATTCTGGAAGTGTAGTGTATGCTGTATTTCATCATCAAGTTTAATAATAATTGTGTTTATGTTAGATTGATATTAGTATCATGCTGTTCTGTACCATATCTAATCTTACCTTGTTCATTGGCAGTAATAAAGCTAATCGTACCTTGTAGTGGTGACGTCAGTATCTTATTGGTCAGTATGAAGGTCACTGATGATATCTTGCTATTTAGTGAAAGATTTATGTGTTCAGAGTTAAGGCGACTGATGGAACTTTCTTGTTCAGTGTCAGGGTTACTGCTGAAATGTATTGCTGAGTGCCAGTGACACTGATCGTATCTTCTCATGCTGTCCTAGAGTTAATTATAATGAAATAATACCTTGCCACAAGGTAATCAATTACTTTGTTGACTGTGATATATTTTAGATATAGTTCAAATCATTATCTTTGATCTGATGGTACCTTGTTAGTCAGTACCTATGCTAGTGGTAATATGCTCAATCACAGTTTTAGTGATCCTTATGTTCAGTAACATGTAAATAATAAAAGCTTATTGCTCAATATCGGTTTTATAATTGTTGTTGGTCACTTCCAAGTTTATTACGAAACCTTGTTGCTTACTTGCTAAGGCTCCTGATGATGCCTAATGCTGTCTCAGCGCCAAGGTTACTGATTATTTTGCCTCAAGTATCAATGATTATATTTTGTTTGTTTTCGAGAGTTAATGATCACGTTTCAATTCTATGTCAGAGCTGATGATTATATTTTGTTTCTCAATACCAGCAGCATTGATAATATTGCTCACTGCCTGACTTGATGATTCCTTGTTCCTGACCCTCAGGGTTCCTGATTATATTGTGTTACACAGTTCTCAATAATTACTTTCTGTTGCTCAGTGCCAAGGTTGCTAATGATGTCTTACTGTTCAGTGTGAGGTTTAATGATTGCAACTTACTGTTTCACCCCTCAAGTAATAATTTCCTTTTGCTCATTACCATAGTTCTGTTATCTCTTGCATGCAGCCAAGGTTTATGGATGATATCAGGATATGTTGAGAAAGTATAGACTGCAAGTGCAAGGATATCATGCTATAAAATGTAAATTAAGAGTTAGCTGGATTATGGTGTCCAGTTCTAGATGACAGAATTTAGAAAGTATGCCAAGACTTTGGAGAAGCTAACAACAATATTGGGGATGAATTATTTCAGTTATCTAGAGAAACTGGAATTGGTTTCTTAGTTGGAGTTGATTTAATGGAGGACTTTGTACGTAAAGTACGTTTTGAAAGAATAAGGAAAAATTATTTCCAATGTCCTAGAGGATGGATATTATTAGGAAACTAAAGAAGAAATAAGAGTTATTTTTAGGCAGGGGTTTGTTTATGATTTGGAATTTACTGTCTGAAAAAGTAGTGGAATCTAACTTACATAATAATATTAGTGAAGTGCATAGAGATGTGCAGGACTTTGGTTACAATATGAGGATTTGTTCAGAATGATTCTTCTTTCAAAGTGCTGTTAGTAGCATGACGGACAGTCATTCTGTGATGTTGTTGCTCACCTTCAACATTGCTGATAAAATTTGCTTCCTAGTGTGAGGTTTAAGGTTGACATTAGTTGTTCAGTGCCAAGATTTTTTTAATTGACTTGCCCAAGGTTTAATTCATACATCTTACAGTTCCATCCCATCCAAAGTTTAATAGCTTTTTATTGCTCAGAGTCATTGGTATTAGTTTGTTTATGCAAGCTACAATTACTGGTTAATATAAGGGTTAATTATGGTTTAAGCGTTGGAGTCACATGATACGTTTTATCTCTATAGTGCCGTGGAAGTGAAAGAACATCCGTTTTTTAAAGGGATTGATTGGCAACAGGTCTACTTGCAGAAGGTAAGAAATGGCTCATTTTTGTCTTTCTTTGAAAACAAATGATGGAATCTCTCTGTACATTGAACCAATATTGCACAAGCCTTTGTGTGGTGAGATTGCATACCAACTGCATCAGTAAGAAAAGTCACACATTCTGTTACATTTTTAAAGGAAATTCTTTTCTGTTTTGCAAATACGTTCACCTAATCTTCAGTTTTGTACATAACCTAAGATGTTACCAGGCCAATTTTGTGCATCTGCTCGAAAGGTCCCCAAGCCCATGTTCAAAAGTTCAAAGTACGTTTTGTATCAAAGTATGTATACGATATACTGTACAAATTTGAGATTCATCTCCTTATAGGCAGCCACAAAACAAGGAAACCTAATAGAACCCATTAAAAAAGACCATCAAACACCCAGTGTGCAAAAAAAGAACAAATCGTGCAAACAATAAAAAGTAAGCAAATAACATTCAGAACTAAAGTTTACGAAAGTAAATTCACAGCCACTAAGCCAGTCACAGCCGATCCAGGAGTCCTTCAGTTACAAGCCACAGCCTCAGTTCTGCACAGAGAAGAGCAAACCTCGCCAGGCAGTGAGCTGAATACCGGCCTGTCCCTCTCCTCCAACCCCGACACACTGGCCGAGTACTTAAATTGGCCAAACCTTGGTTCGTTCCACACTCTCGGACTGGGGCCTTCCCATTTCAATATGCCGTCAGGCCCGGGCCCGCTGCCTCAATTTGGCCTGTACCTGACCTTCCCAATCTGGCTTGGTGCTTAAATCGGTCAAACATCTCAGTCTTTTGGGGTCATCTACTCTACATAGATTGGGGGCTTTGTCAAGCCCCTTTGCTCCATCCACAAAAACCAAGATTTGCTGGTGCCTAACCATTTTAATTCCAATCCCCATTCCCATTCCGGAGGGTATATAATATCGCAAAAATTAGTGGGGAGCTAGAGGATTGGGAAGCTTTTAAAGACCAACAGAAGGCAACTAAAATATCAAAAAGGAGTTAAAGGATGAAATATGAAGGTAAGCCAGTCAATAATATTAAAGGGGATACCAAATATTAAAGAGTAAAAAAATAAACAAGCATAGATATCAGACTGCTGGAAAATGACACTGGAGAGTTAATAATGGGGGACAAAGAAATGGTGCATGAACTCTTAAGTATTTTGTGTCAGTCTTTACTGTGGAAGACACTAGTGTTATGCCAGAAATTCTAGGGTTAAGCAGCAGAAGTGAGTGTAGTCTCTATTATAAGGAGAAGGTGCTTGAGAATTTGAAATGTCTAAAGATGGATAAGTCGCCTTGACCAGATGGACTACACCCCAGGGTTTTGAAAGAGGTTGCTGAAAAGATTGTGGAGGCATTAGTGATAATCTTTCTGGAATCACCAGATGCTGGAATGGTTCTAGAGGACTGTAAAATTACAAATGTCACTCCTCTCTTTAAGAAGAAAGGGAGGCAGAAGAAAGGGAATTATAGACCAGTTAGCCTGATTTCTGAGGTTGGGAAGATTTTGGAGTCCATTATTAGGGATGTGGTTTCGGGGTACTTGAAGGTACATGATAAAATAGGCAGGAGTCAGTATGGTTTCCATCAAGGGAAACCTTGCCTGACAAATCTGTTGGCATTTTTTGAGGAAATTACAGGAGGTAGACAAAGGAGAGTAAGTGGATGTGGTGTACTTGGATTTTTGGAAGGCTTTTGACAAGATGCCGCACATGAAGCTGCTAAACAAGATAAAAGCCCCTGGTATTGCAGGAAAGATACTAGCACTGATAGAGGATTGGCTGACTGTCAGGAAGCAAAGAATGCAAATAAGGGTTGGCTGTCGGTAACTAGTTGTGTTCTGCGGGGGTCAGTGTTGGGGCCACTTCTTTTCACATTTTACGTCAGTGATGTGGATGACGAAATTAATGGCTTTGTGGCCAAGTTTGCGGATGATACAAAGGTAAGTGGTAATGTTAAGGAAGCAGGGTGTCTGCAGAAGGACTTTGACAGATTAGGAGAACAGGCAAAGAAGTGGCAGATGGAATACACTGTAGAGAAGTGTATGGTCATGCACTTTGAAGAAGGAATAAAGATGTAGACTATTTTCTAACAGGGAGCAAATTCAGAAATTATTGTTGCAATAGGACCTGGGAATGCTCGTGGAGGATTCCCTAATGTTTAGTTTGCTCTTTAAGTCAGTGGTAGGAAGGTAAATGCAATATTAGTGTTCATTTCAAGATGACTAGCATATAAAGGCAAGGATGTAATGCAGAATTGGAACAGGGAAGCAATTGTGAAGTGAAAATTCTCCATATTGAACCCATTTTTGGGTGTAATTTTAACTTCACTAAGTCTTCCCACCACCATGAGCATATAGATAAGAGATTTCCTGGTGCCAGTGATCATGTATCACAGCTGTTATGCTAAATGTTCTTCATTGTATTTTTCTGTTTCAAGTACCTGCCTCCACTTATTCCTCCCCGGGGAGAGGTGAATGCAGCTGATGCGTTTGACATAGGATCATTTGATGAAGAAGATACAAAGGGCATCAAGGTATTGTTTGCTGGTTTTAACAGTTTTCTCATCATTGTTCCGGATCCTTAGAACAGACCAAATCCCAGCAAAATCTGAAGTGTCAATAGAATAAATGGCACTCAAAATGATAATAAGTGTGTGAGGTAGGCTTTGGTTGCATTTGGTACTAGTGCCATATCTATAACCAATTGATGTGGGCAGCAACCTCTTAAGGAGTGGTGCTTGAACAGTCATATTGTGCAGCTGCTTAGTGTGGGTGACACCTGTGTTACCGGAAAGTGGTGACATCTGTGCAGTCTTCAGATATCTATTATGTCTGTTCAAATTCCGCATACTGCCATTCTCAGAGTAACCTACAGTCAACTTAACAAAGAAGGGTGTTAATGGTATCTATATCACTCTGTAATGGGTGAATGACAGATTAGTCCCTAGCTATGGCCTTTCTGTGACAGCTCATATATGATGATCTTCACCTTTGATTTCATTACATTTTGGCATTTCCCACACCTGATGTAATAGATGTGGAAGAATATCTTTAAAGAATATCATTTTAAACTGTGAAATGCATATTAGTCTACAGCAGGGTTTCCCAACCTTTTTATGGCATGGGCTCACACCATTAACCGAGAGGTCCATGGCCCCAGGTTGGGAGCCCCTAGTCCAGAGATTTAGTGAAGAAAAGGTAAATATTGTGATGGTTTCTTAAAAAAAAGTGATTTTAATAGAATGTGTTTTTAGATTTATCAAATAAACAAAATCCAGAATATTGCATGGTAGTATGCTGAACAAGGTACATTACTGTATATTGTGCAGAAGTTGAAAAGAAATGAGGATATGGTCCTCACTATACAATTACCAGATTTAAATAAGTAATATAAGACATGGGAAATGTTATTAAACTTTAAATCATGTTCATAACAAAAAATCTTCACGGAAGTAAACTCATGTTAGTAATTCATTTGCTAATATTGTTTCTTAATCCTCTTTTGCTGTACTTTTTTCCCTAATCTCCTCTACTTTATCCTCTCCCCAACCCCCCACTTTGTTTCTCTTCCTCTTTCATGCTCCCCAAAAATACCTTCTCTTTGCTGCTTGTCATGTTTTCTCTTCTCTGATCTTCTGTCACTCAAATCTTGCTCTGTCTGCCATCTACATCTGTTCTTCTGTTTCCCATTTTCTGTTCTTTTCTCACTGTCACTCTCACCCTCATTTCTCCTTCATAGCTGTTGGACAGCGATCAGGAGCTCTATAAAAACTTTCCGCTGGTGATATCGGAACGTTGGCAACAGGAGGTGGCAGAAACAGTGTATGATGCGGTCAATAGTGACACTGATAAAAACGAGATCAGAAAGAGAGCCAAGAATAAGATGCTTGGCCATGAAGAAGGTAGGAATGCTCATTTCCAAATCTGATGCATCGTAAAGCTATTTCTGTTGTATTGAAACTGCTACAAGATATTCAGCCTGGTGCCTGTAATGTTGATGTCTTTTACTGATGAAATTTGCCCTGCATTTCTTGTAGTTTCATGTACTCTCATTCAGTATGTTATCTGTTGTGCTTCATTTGTTGTGCAAGACTCCTGATGAGATCATTCAATCTTTCTGTCCGCATTCACCATTCAATTGCAATGATGTTGATTTGTGTCTTATCTACTACTTCCCCACCTTGGGTACCTGACATGGTGGCCTTGCGTTCTGATCCGGGGGACACAAAGGTGAAACACAGATAGGTAGCCAAGATGTAAAGGGAAAAGAATTGTGATATAACAATACTGATTTAACCCTTTGATAAATTGCTTAGTTCAGACTTCCCAGCACTGTTGCATTGGTGTATGCATGTAACAAAATACTTACTTTCAATACTTACTGTCTGTTACATCACTGGCATTCAGGCAGAAAAGAAGATTCTCCATCTCCATGTGTCCTTGGCCAATTTTGGACTTAGTCTTGGTGGTATTCAGGGCTTCCTTCATCATGCCAGTACCTTCCTCTGTTTTCACTACTGTCAGGCATGCAAGACTTGGGTGGAGACCTGGAATACCGTCGCACTCAGATGTAGAAGGATTCTTCATTGCTCTTTCCGTAACAGTTTTGTTTGCCCAGTTAGAATTGTTAGCCCTGAGCTGAATTCGCAAACCTGGAGAACAGGTGGTCCACACCTAATCTAGTCTCTACCCTTTGACCTGTTTGGTAAAGGTAATCTTACCAAGAGCTAAAGCATGAAGCCCTGACTCCTGTCAAAATGGCTCTCTGGCATGCAAGCTTCCAAACCACGACAAGGTTGTGATCCTCTTGGGGGATGTATCAAAGTTCATTGGTGCATATACTGTATCTAGTACTGTGCAAAAGTCTTAGGCATATATCTATTGCTAGGGTGCCTAAGGCTTGCACAGTACTGTAGTAATTTTATATATTGCACTGTACTGCTGCCGCAAAAAAATAAAACAAATTTCATGACATGTGAGTGATGATAAACCTGATTTTGATATGAGTCTCTATTGCAGACTGAGTGGGAAGTGGGCAGGGAGAGGAGAATCATGGTTGAGTAAAGAGGAAGGGAGGGGTAGGGCATGGGAAACACTAGAGAGACATTCTGAAACGATCACTAAACCATCCGTTTGGAATCAGATGACCTTGCCTGGTGGCTCAGGGTTGGGTGTGACTGCGACTGCACCTGCACCAACTTGCACCCTGACACTCCTTCTCTGCCACCTCTCCCAAACCCCTCCTATGGCACTCCACCCTCACCATTCCCAAAACTTTTTGCCCTGCCAGATTTACAAACTCAGTATTTGACAAATACAGTACTGTGCACAAGTCTTAAGCACCCTAGATGGATGTAGGTGCCTAAGACTTCTATACAATACCATACAGTACACATCTATTGCTGGTTGCAAACAACAGGAAACTGCCCATTCAGGTTGTTTTGTGTGTTCATCTTCTTGGAATATCATTCAGATATCTAGTGGTTGTCTTTTCACCTATTTCTCATGCTTCTCATTCACAAAAGGGTTCAGAGATAAGCCCAGTAACTACAGACAAGAGGATAGTACAGAAGGATACAGACAGGTTTGCAGAATGAGCAGACACTTCGCAAGAGAAATGTGAGGTTGATGTGTTTTGGGAGGTAGAATGAGAGGGAGTACTGTAGGAAATGAAATATTTAAAAGGGGTGCAAGATCAGAGGGACTTTGTAGTATATGTCTAAAAAAGTAGGAAGACAGCCTCAAGAAACTTTTAGAGCTGAGAATTACAGATTCTGTCTTATCTTTTGTGTTTTCTGAAATTACTGCAAATGGCCAAGCTCCAAATATTATATTTCTCTTCCTCTGGGTTTGCTCACCAGAGGTCATGGTTTATCTTTATTGGCTTTATCACTCCTTCATTTGTTTTGAACGTGTCAATTAGATCACCTCAATATATATAAATATATACATACATCTAGGAGAACAGGTCTAGGTCTACCCCATGTGTCCACTCAATGAATGAATCTGCACTGGAATACTCCAAGGCCAGAATAAATGCAGGTGAAGTCTAATCAGAGCTCTGTCCAGTTGTGACAACGTACATCCATTAAAGCTCTGTTGCTTAGTGACAAGGGGAGGAAGTTGCAAGCACACCCAGCAATGTGTTCAAGCCTGCATTAATCAGGATGTGTGGAATTGGCTTTCATACCAGAAGAGAAAAGGAAATTTATCCTCTCTAAGTAGCGTCTACCACCTTTGATGAAAGTAAGAATGGACAAGGATATCAGTACAGTCTTCTTGATACAGGTAACTTTACTAGATTACTAAATGGTGAGAGACGTAGGCCAAAGTGAAAAAACCAAGAACAAATGTCATTAGGAAATTTAAAAATGAGAAAGTCATCTTCTCAAGAAAAATGTGGGTAAGTTATCGTTTGATATTTGGTCTGGTGGAGATTTGAAGATTGTGAGAATCAGGAAGTAAAGTGGAGTTGCAGCCAACAGCCTGATCAACCACAATCTCACAGAATGGTGGGGAAGAATTGAGTGATTTAATACTATTCCTGCCGTATGTTTTTATGGTATAAAACCTGAACTAATATAAACTTTTGTATACAGATTATGCTCTGGGGAAAGACTGCATCATGCACGGTTATATGCTGAAATTAGGAAACCCCTTCTTGACACAGTGGCAACGTCGTTACTTCTACCTCTTTCCAAATCGGCTGGAATGGAGAGGAGAGGGAGAGTCACGGGTAAGCAATGTTTGACTGACTGAAATGAGGAGAACGTTTGTGAATAGGCATATAATTGTCAGAATAGTAGCAAACAAGTGGAAGTTTAATCAAGATGAAAGCCTCAGTTCGTATATTTGAGTGTTAAATATTAAAAACAATCAAGATAGAAAGCATTAAGCACCACGGCACGGTAGCAAAGCAGTTAGAGCAATGCTATCACAGCTTGGAGTGTTCCGGAGTTTGGAGTTCAGTTCTGGTGCCGTTCTGTGACGAGTATCTGTACGTCCTCCCCATGGAATGCATGGGTTTTCCCTAGGTCCTCTGGTTTCCTCCCACAGTCCAAAGTAGTTAAGTGGTCATTGTAAGTTGTCTGTGATTAGGTTAGGGTTAATCGGGTTTGTTGGGCGTTGCTCAAAGGGCCAGAAGGGTCTACTCCACACTGTATCACTAAGTAAGATAACTTAAATAAAAATTAAGAGAAGTGAGCATCTGTTTATCTGTCCCATAAATTAAAAAAAATAGAGAAAGGATGACTAAAGCGAGAATTTTTCCTTTCTATTACATGCATTTATAATGCTAATAACTAATAACAATGATCAGTAAATTATAGTCAATGTCAGCTTTGGTTATAATTACATTCTGGAGCTCCTCACCATTTCCTTTGTCATAAAATTATTAGGAATTTAAATCAAAATGCTAGAATTTTGCTGTACCCTTAAATCTTAGATTGTAAAGAAAGTAGTGATTTTCTGGAGATTGTCGAGCTCAAAATTTTTGAATTGCCATCCATGAATTTCATCTCACAATGCTAATGTAGGGAAGTTCAGAACCTAGTTTTTTTAAAGTGCAAGAGAGAAACTGTAAAACAGAATTGTGTTAGTAGCTGTAATGACTTGAGTGAGAAACATATTTCTCTAACTGTATGACTTTTCCTTAATTTAGACATTTTCACATCAATTATGTGATGTAGTTCACTGTGAGTTAACATATCATAAAAATCAAAAGTTACTGCGTGGCTTATTTTGAGTTTGTTGGTATTTTATGCTTTGTAGACTTGTGTTAGTTAAAATCATAAAAAAGTACAGCACAGAAACAGGCCATTTAGCCCATCTTGTCCATGCCAAACCATTTAAGCTGCCTACTCCCATCAGCCTGCACCTGGACCATAGCCCTCCATACCTCTACCATCCATGTATCTATTTCCAAATTTCTCTTAAAATTTGAAATCAAGCTCACATGCACTACTTGCGCTGGCAGCTCGTTCCACACTCTCATGACTCTCTGAGTGAAGGTGTTTCCCCTTGAACTTTCCACCTTTCATCCTTAACCCAGTTGTAGTCCCATCCAACCTCAGTGGAAAAAGCCTGCTTGCATTTACCCTGTTGATACCCCTCATAATTTTGTATTCCTCTATCAAATCTCCTCTCAACCTTCTATGTTCCAAGCAGTTCAAAGAGCTTTTATGAGCTAAGTTAGCAAAATTAACAAGTCACTTTATTGGTGGGTGACTGGAAAACGCATGACAACCATAAGAAATAGAAGCAGAATTAGGCCATTCAGCCCAGTGAGAGTGCTTTGCCATTTCATCATGGCTGATTCATTTTCCCTCTCAACGCCATTTTCCTACCTTCTCCTATAACCTTTCATGCCCTGGCTAATCAAGAACTTATCAACCTCCGCCCTAAATATGTCCAATTACCTGGACTCCACAGCCACCTGTGGGATCGAATTCCACAGATTCACCACCCTCTGATTAAAGAAACTCCGCCCTATCTTCATTATAAATGAACATCCCTCTGGTCCTAGACTACCTCAACATATAGGAAATGTACTCTCTGTTAGAGTGAGTTTCGGGATTAGGTCATTTACAATTAGCAAATGGCTTCAGCTATCAGTTTTCTGCCTTTGAATATGTATTATGGATTTAATTTGGAACAATGGATTCCTAAAAGCTGTGAATCCCAGTCCAGACGATGATGGCATCTGTGGGATGGATGCGAATCAGGAGGTGTGAAGTTTGTATGTTGTTTCAAAAGAAAGCATTGTCTATACTTTGTAAATATGGAATTGTCCTTCGCATTTAGCACATAAATATCGAGCCCACGTTGGACCAGCAGACATTTCCATCTCCGCTTGATGGCTGCTGTACCTTCTTTTGTTGAATAAAGAAGCTGCTTTGTATCTACCAGTAATTTTCTCTGGCGATTTCATTCACGCAACAACACTCTCCACATCCACTCTATCTAGGCCTTTCAACATTTACTAGGCTTCAATGAGATTCCCCCCTCCATTCTTTTAATTTCCAGTGAGTACAAGCCCAGAACCATCAAACACTCTTCCTGCGATAGCCTTTTCATTCCCAGAAATATTCTCACGAATCTCCCTTGAAACTTCTCCAATGTCAGCACATCCTTTCTTAGATAAGGGGCCCAAAACTGCTCACAATACTCCCAAGTGAGACCTCAGCAGTGCCTTATAACACCTTAGCACTACATCCTTCCTTTTATATTCTAGTCCTCTTGAAATGAATGCTAACATTGCATTTGCCTTCTTCACCACAACCTGCACAACCTGCAAATTAACCTTTAGGAAATCATGCACGAGGACTCCCAAGTCCCTTTGCAACTCGGATATTTGAATTTTCGGCCTGTTTAAAAAATAGTCTATGCATTTGTTTCTTCTACGGAAGTGCGTGACATCCCGACACTGTATTCTTTGCCTATTCTGCTAATTTGTCTAAGTCCTCTTGCAGCCATTCTGCTTGGTCAACACTACCTGCCCTTCACCTATCTTCATTTCGTCTACAAACTGGACACTAAGCCATCAATTCTGCCATCAAAATCATTGACATATAACGTAATAAAAAGTAGTCCCAACACCTATCCCTGTGAAGCACCAGTAGCCATCGTCTGCTAACCAGAAAAGATTCCCATAATTCCCACTCTTTGCCTCCTGCTAATCAGCCAATTCTTTATCTATGCTGGTATCTTTCCTGTAATACCGTAGGCTCTTATCTTGTTAAGCAGCCTCATGTGTGGCACCTTGCCTTCTGAAAATCCAAGTACACAACATCTACTGATTCTCCTTTGTCCAAGTACCCTGAGACCTCATCCTTAACAATGGACTCCAACATCTTCTCAACCACTAATGGCAGGCTAACCAGCCTATAATTTCCTTTCTTCTGCCCCATTCCCTTCTTTGAAGAATGAAATGACATTTGCAATTTTCCAGTCCTCTGAAACCATGCCAGAATCTAGTGATTCTTGAAAAATCATTACTAATGTCTCCACAGCTTCTTCAGCTACCTGTTTCAGAATCCTGAGGTGTAGTCCATCTGGTCCATGTGACTTAACTACCTTCAGACTTTTTAGCTTCCCATGCACCTTCCCCCTAGTAATAGCAATTGCACTCACTTCAGCCTCCTGACACTCTCAAACATCCGGCATACTGCTAGTGTCTTTCATAGTGAAGATGGTTGTAAGATACTTATTCAGTTCATTTCCATTTCCTTGACCCTATTACTACCTCTCCAACATTATTTTCCAGCAGTTCAATATCTACTTGCCTTTCTTTTAATCTTTATACTTTAAAAAAACTTTTGGTATGCTCTTTGATATTATTGGCGACCTTGCCTTCATATTTAATCTTTTCCCTCCTTAAAAGACCTCTTAGTCTTCTATTTGTTTTTAAAAGCTTCCCAACCCTTTAACTTCCCACCTATTCTCTACTATGCACCATCTCTTGTGGTTTTATGTTGTTTTTGACTTCCCTTGTCACCCATAGTTGTGTCATCCTCTAGAATACTTTTTTACTTATAGGGTGTATCATGGTCATAGTCATAGTCATACTTTATTGATCCCGGGGGAAATTGGTTATTATCTATCCTACACCTTCTAAATTTCTCCCAGAAACTCCAGCCATTGCTGTTCTTCCATCATCCCTGCTCGTGTCCACTTCCTATCAACTTTGGCCAGCTCCTCTTTCATGATTCTATAATTCTCTTTACTCCACTGTATTACTGATACAAACAACAGGAATTCTGCAGATGCTGGAAATTCAAGCAACATACCTCAAAGTTGCTGGTGAACGCAGCATTTTTATGCACACATTCTTTCTCTCACTCTCCTTTTTCTCCCTCTGCCCCTCTGAATATACCTCTTGCCCATCCTCTGGGTCACCCCCCCCATCTTTCTTCCCGGACCTCCTGTCCCATGATTCTCTCATATCCCCTTTTGCCTATCACCTGTCCAGCTCTCGGCTCTATCCCTCCCCCTCCTGTCTTCTCCTATCATTTTGGATCTCCTCCTCCCCCTCCAACTTTCAAATCCCTTACTCACTCTTCCTTCAGTTAGTCCTGACGAAGGGTCTCGGCCTGAAATGTCGACTGCACCTCTTCCTATAGATGCTGCTTGGCCTGCTGCGTTCACCAGCAACTTTGATGTATTACTGATACATCTCACTTTACCTTCTCCCTCTCGAATTGCAGGGTGAAGTCTATCATATTATGATCACTGTCTCCTAAAGGTTCCCTTACCTTAAGCTCCCTAATCAAATCCAGTTCATTACACAATACCCCAACCAGAATAGCCTTTCCTCTAGTGGGCTCAACCACAAGCTGCTCTAAAATGTCATCTCGTAGTCATTCTATAAATTCTCTCTCTTGGGATCCAGCACCAACCTGATTTTCCCAATCTACCTGCATATTGAAATCCTCATGACTATGGTAACATTGCCCTTTTGACATGCCTTTTCTATGTCCCATTGTAATTCGTCGCCCAGATCCTTGCTACTGTTCGGAGGCCTCTATATAAGGTCTTTTTATCTTGGCAGTTTCTTAATTCTATCCACAAGGATTCTACATCTTCCGAACCTATGTCATCTCTTTTTAAGGATTTGATTTCATTTTTTACCAAAACAGCCACCCCACCCTTTTTGTCAACCTGTCTGTCCTTTTGATACAATTTAGTCTAAACTCTCCCCAACAGCTCTAGCAAACCTGCTCGCAAGAATATTGGTCCTCCTTGGGTTCAGGTTTAATCCATCCCTTTTGTATAGTTCATACCTCCCCCAGAAGAGAACACAATATTCCATAAATCTGAAACCCTGACTCCTGCATCAGTTCCTCAGCTACACATTCATCTAGCAAATCGTCGTCGTCCTCAGTGCTGCGTTGCACAGGCAGCAATCCTGAGATTACTATCCTGGAGGTCATGCTTTTCAGCTTTCTACATAACTCCATAAGTTCTCTCTTTGAGACCTCCTCCCTTTTCCTACCAATGCCAATATGTACCAAAACTCTTGGTGCTCCCCTCCTCTTTTAGAATGTAGTAGACCTGACCGAAATGTCCCTGAACCTGGCACCTGGGAGGCAATATACCATCCAGGTGTCTCCTTCACATCCACAGAATCTTGTGTCTACTCCTCTAACTATGGAATCCACTATCACTACTGCAGTTCTCTTCTCCACCCTTCCCTTCTGTCCCACAGTGCCAGAGACCCAGTTGTTGCAAATCCGCCCCCCCCCCCACCAGTAGGTGCTTGAATAGCCTTCATTTCTGTCACATAGGACTCCTCTTTGATTCTTTTTTAAAAAAAAGCACACAGTCACTCACTCTGAGACAGTATGCATCTTTAAAATCAGTCAGGACAGCAGGGGTGGCTCTATATATATTAAATATTACTGAGATAATTGTGACTGCAGAATACTATTCCATCCCATATGGTTTCGTCAGTGACCAGGTTAATCTGAAGTTTAGAGTTAGTTTGTTCCTATAATTCCAAGGATTTTTTTGTTCATTGTTCTGTTCAGAAGTCCATTCCTAAATTTGATTTTTACTAAGAGTTGATTGATAAGCTTGTGGCCTAAGGTAGAAGGAGTCAATTTTAGAAAACCTAGCACATTTATTTTTCAACATAGTCCCCTCCTACATTTACACACTTAGTCCAGCGGTCGTGGAACATACGGATCTTGGACTCCAGAAGGTGTCCAAAACAGGGGTGATTGATAAGTTTGTGGCCGAGATGAGTTTATACAGCTCTCGTTACATGCACATACAGTTCAACTCTTTGAGTGATTATGCAGAAAGTTTGAAACAGTAACTCATCGGTTAATAACTCATCAGGGGTGATTGATAAGTTTGTGGCCTAAGGTAGAAGGAAATGAGTTATTAACTTCAAACTTTCTGCATAATCACTCAAAGCATTGAACTGCATGTGCATGTTGAAAAATAAATGTGCTAGGTTTCTAAAATTGACTCCTTCTACCTTAGGCCACAAACTTATCAATCACCCCTCATAGTTTGAATCTCAGGTCTCTAGTATCATTTGTGCATTTTAATACAGTGTTCCAAATATTTTTATATTATTTATGATCTTGTATATCTCTACAAAACCCTCTTACTGAGCTTCATGACAGATAAGCTGGTGTATCTAGCCACCCTTCATTACTGAAACCTCTGAAAGCAGGAATCGTGTTTGTTCCTTTCTGCTTGCCCTACAGCTCTAGAATGCCTCAGTAATCAGAACTGGAAACATGCATGAGGTCTGATCAGAACCATTTATAGTCTGATCATGCTCCTTATACTCGACAGTTTGGGCTGCATAAAAGACTGGATAAATATATTCAGCTCTTTTCATAGCCTCACGATTTTGCAGCAACACAAATTCTTTTTGACGTGTAATTGCTGTCATTGAGCAAGCATAAGGCAGCACAGTGGTTAGCATGTTTTGATAGTGGTCAAGCATAAATATTGGCTCAGGTACAAGAGTTCCATTGCTTTTCTTGGGTTAGTATATCTCTTAGGTTTATTTGATCTTTCGAAGAGGTGTTTGTTGGTAACAACAAATATCACGACATATGCTGGTGATATTAAATCTGATTCTGATTTGGTGTTTAACTTTTCAAGCAAAAGACATCAGCAGCAACAACAAAATATTCTGTCAGTAATTCAGACTTGGTTATTTATTTAAATACATAATTTCTGAAACTCCAGCCTATAATATTTTAACTTGAGCACTGGTGATGTAGCTCAATATTCCCTTTAATTTATTATTTTTTATTTGTGTTAATTGGACCAATTAAGCATTGAACCTGCTCCAGAGTCAGTACCACGAACCTGATCTCTGGTGCTGTTTGTGTGAAGATTCCATGTTCACTCCATGACCATATGGATCTTCATTAGCACTGTAGTTTTTTCCCCACTTTTCAAAGAAGTGTTGGTAGGTTAACTGACGACTAAATTACACATTGTTGTAGATGAAGACCGTGGACACCTATGGCAACAAAGAATGTTGTTCCATAAATTCCGTCAGTGATATCACTATCACTTAATAGTATTCTAGGCTTGAAGAGCAGTAAAAGGCTTAAGGTAATTGTGAAGAGTGAGAGTTTTTGCTTCTTTTCAATTTCCTTCTACATCACCTACTGAGCCCACGCTACTCTAACCCCTGAGGCTATAAGTTTAGCGGTGTTAAGAAGGGCAGCTTCAAAAGGGTCTAATGTTGAGAAGCCCATGGGTGGTCAGCAGCCCCTTAATTCAGGCATTGGGACGTTGCAAAATAATCCAAGGAAATTTGATCCATCTGTGAGAGAGATTAAGCTGCAAGGCTACAGGAAAGGAGAGGGGAACTGGACTGATGGGATTCCTCTTTTGGAGTGAGCATGGATCCAATAGACCAAATGGCCCCCTCCTGTGTTTTAACATATCAAATAATTAATGTTTTAATCAATAATCAATGTTTTTCAACAGTGCTTTTAACCATTTCAATGGCAGCATGTATCATGCCTACTTTGTCTATATTGTCAATATAAACTTGTTCAGGCTTACCACAGACTACCTTTGATGCCTCAGCATTTAGTCAGGCAGAATTCAAGTCAACTGTTAATGATATTTTTATATAGATGATCTTCAGCTTTAACCTGATAATAGGTTTTATTTTGCAAAAAGATTTGTAGGATTATGTGTATGCAGTTGCTTGTTTCTTATTTGATACTTATTTTAACCACTATTCATGCTTGATTTTGCTGCCTTATTTATGAGTATCTTTGCTTTTCCTGGTGACACACTTTTTAATAAGAGATTGCAAGAACAATCGTGTGGTAATAGAAGTGTCACCCCAGTACAGTATCCTGACAATAGGCAGTAGGAAAACATGCTTAATAGGCAATCTAAATAATTGTGTACTAGGCTTGGGATTGCTCAGTGAGGCTATGAACTGATATAAACTCATGTTTATATTTACAAGTCATGTATTCAGAAGGATCTTTACTCTGTGATGTGCCTGATCTAAAGGGGTCAACAATGCAGAAAAGGTAAAGGTTGTCTTTCACGGATGTAGCATGAAAACATTTCCTGGAAAAGTACAAAGAAGAAGGAAAGCTAAAATAAATGATTTGCAGTCAAAAAGAATGAACACGATATTGAAACCAGATAGGACAGATGCATTATGTCACTATTAGCTGTCCAGCATGCCGGTGTATTAAATGGTGTAATCACAGCTTTTTAACACTGCCTTATATACATCAAAGCACGTATATGTCACCATATGCTACCTTGAGATTTTAAAAAAATTTTTCCATGAGATACAGCATGGAATAGGCCTTTCTGGCCCTTCAAGCCGCTCGGCCCAACAACCCCCGATTTAATCCTAGCCGAATCACAGGACAATTTATAATGGCCAATTAACCTACTAACTGGTACGTATTTTGACTGTGGGAGGAAACCAGAGCACATGGAGGAAACCGATGTGGCTGCGGGGAGAATGTACAAACTCCTTACAAGCAGTGGTGGGAATTGAACCCAGGTTGCCTGTACAGGAAAATGTTGTGCTAACCACTACCCTATTACAGGCGCTCACAGTAGAAGGTAGAATCGATGAAAAACTACGCACAGTTAAAGACTGACAAACCATCAACATGCAAAAGAAGACAGACTGTGCAAATGAATAAATAGACAGTTAGTTAGATATTGAGATCACGAGTTGTCAAGTGCTTGAAAATGAGTCTCTAGGTTGTGGAATCAGCCCAGTGTTGAGGTGAGTGAAGTTTTTCATGCTGGTTCAGGAGCTTGATGGTCGAAGGGTAATAATTGTTCCTGAGCCTGGTGGTGTGGGACCCAAGGCTCCTGTACCTCCTTCCCGATGGCAGCAGCAAGAGGAGAGCAGGACCTGGTTGGTAGGAGTCGTAGATGATAGATGTTGCTTTCTTGTGATAGTGCTCCTTGTAGATATGCTCAGTGGTGGGGAGAGCTTTGCCTGTGATAGACTGAGCTGTGTCTACCACTTTTTATAGGCTCTTCCATTCATGTTTTCAGAGCAGGCCATGATGCAGCCAGTCACGATACGCTCCACTGTGATCCACAGAAGTTTGTTAAAGTTTTAGCTGACGTGCCAAATCTGCACAGACTTGCAAGGCAGTAGAGGAATTGTTGTGCCTTCTTTGTGATGGCTGGTCCCAGGATAGATCCTCTGATATGACAATGCCAAGGAATTGAAAGTTACTTTCCCTCTCCACCTCTGATCCTTTCATAAGGACTGGCTCAGGACCTCTGATTTCTTTCTCCTGTAGTTAATGATCAGCTGTTTGGTTTTGCTGAGGTTGATATTGTAGCACTATTCAACCAGATTTTCAGTCTCCCTCCTCCATGCTGATTCCTCATCATCTTTAATTTGGCTGCCAACAGTGGTGTTGTCAGCAAACCTAAATATGGCATTGGACATGTATTTGACTTTATAATAAGAAACAGATGTTGTATGTCTGTTGGAAGATAATCAATTAATTTATAATAAACATTAAAATATCAATCTTTCTTTTAAAAAGTCACAGCACATAGAATATTGTTTATCCACAATGGATAATATTTTATTTTGCGTACTGTTTCTGCATTTTTCCAGTAAATATTTTGCTTTCATTGTGTTGACTGATGTTATTTCCTTCATTTTTCTCCTTATTTGTGATGCAAATTTAAATGTACAAGCCAGGTGCAACATCAGTGAGATGCAGATTGGTGATCTTTATAGCTGGTGGGTGGTGTAGTGACATTCACACCAGACTTTCGGGCCAGTGGTTCCAGGTTTGAATCCAGCCGGCTCCTTACACGCTTCCCAACCCTGCTGGGTTGAGCATTGTGCCAGCGATTCAGCATCATAAAACAGACAAACTCTAAAGAAATGGCAAGGTTGCTCTCCGATGCACCAGTGGAATCGCAGAAGGATATTATTATTAGTAGTAGTATTAGTAGTATTATAATAATCTTTATATGCATTCTGTTGTTTGACCATTTCCAGGGAAGATGCTATGTTTAACTTCATATTTGAATATACACATATTTGAATATGTGTGTTTTTGATAATTAGCAATTTTATATTAATCTAGTTTAAATAATAGTTCCATTGATTTAATAGAAAACATAATATCATCCCTATTGTGGCATATCTTAATCTTTGAATATAGTAAATGTCAGTGTCAGATCTCACGTCAGATGATCACATTTTGGTACTTTATTGCCATGGCAATAAACCACTATTGGAAGTTTGTCTGTTTTGATGTGCACTCTCAGACTCGTGATGCCATTAGAAATATTAAATTAAAAAATATATTTTTTTAAAAGAGCTTCATTACAGTGAGTAGCTGAGTGCAGTAATATTCTATAAAGTGAGATCTAATCAAACAAAGGATTTGTCGTGTTATTTTCCATTTAGGATGCCTGGAATATTTATAAAAGGCGTAGGCTGGTAAGAACAATGCTGTCAAACTATAGCATCTATCTGCTCTTCCATGCTATAGTTGAAGCTTTATGAGTGTATTGCGGGGTTGTCACGATGAGCTTTAATAACATATAACTAGTCTTTTTCATTTTACATTGTCTCTGTCTCTCATTCTCTTCCTCCCCTTCACCTAGTAGCTTATCCATTGCAAATGCAATTATTCAACTCCAGAAATGCTTTTAAATGTTACATTTTATTTTTGGTTTCTTTAATATATTCTCAGCCCTCCTTCAATGAGGCAGAGAGAGCAACTTGGACAGTGATTGATTTTTTTTAATATTCTGAGGCAGACTCCCCTGTTTAACATATTCAGCCTTGCTGGGAAATCAGACAAAAGCTAAAGCAACTCAAACAATTAGAGGCTTTTGAGTGGCTTGGTATCAAACCACAGTTAGTAGCATTATCCTGGCAAGGTCCATCTTCATTACCATCCTTTCATTCCAAATCTTCCTTGATAGCCCACCCTTGGTTCCTCCCTTGTGATCCTGTGTGCTTGTGCACTAATATGTTTGACTTTGACATCTCTGTTGTAATTGTTTTTATGATGTTTTGCTTCTTTGATCCTGTTTGGAAGTTACCAGAAACTCATGACCATTATTAGATTGAATAAAATATCTGCAGTTGACGATGCAATCAGTAGTGGCACGCGACCTTGTTTTATAAACTAAATTGATCCAACCAAATGGGTCACGAGTAGCATTTAGCTTGGCTCTTGGGGAATAAAATTACATTGCACTATCCAGTTTTAACATTGTTAAAATGTATTTTTATTCTTCATTCTCTGCCAGTTTTCCCCTCCCCTGTCCTCCCTTGATGATCTTGACTGCTTGCTGGAGTAGTCATGATTACCGTTGGCTGGAATTAACTTACTACTAATACTTTGACTAATTTTCAATTGCCAAGATTCGTGATGATAATCTGTCTCAGATATTTGGGAACATTGCAAGTGAATATTTTTTCCATTTTGACCATGACTATTTGTCATTGCCTGTGAAATACTGACGTTTCTCTGTCACCACTAGCAAAGATAACAGAACAAAAGTAAAATTAGACGCGTTATCCATTTCTTCTTTACTCAGGGACACTGAAAACTGAAGCCATTTTTACCACAACCTGAGTTCATTAAAGTCAGTGGAGGACAGGGTAGCTATTTCAAATCCTATTCATTTATACCCACTGGTCTTTTGTAATGCACTCAAAATTTTACCTCATCAGTAAGCACAATCAATTGTGGGATGATGTGCTACTTAATAATAGCCTATTTGATGTTTGAGAGATGTCCTGAAGATGCAAGATGCAAAATTAGATTAAAAAGGTACATTTTCATGAAGCTGGCTTGTACAGTATGGACTTCTTAGTTTCTCTCTAACTCTCCCCCCACCATTAGGCTTGTCATGGTGTGCTTTAGATGAATTATTTATTAATAATTAATTCAAAGATAATTTCTAAATGAGTTAATGAAATGTGTTAATGAAATTATTTAAAAACGTAGACGGTGAAATAGAATGACAATTAGCTTTGATTATTATTCCTAAAGGATGAGACCAAATGATTGGTGAGGATTTTTACATTAAAACAGTCCTTATTCTCTCATTTATTTATACAGTATTTTAATGGTTTTTCCGAGCTAATTCTGTTGTCTTTGATTTTTATTCCTTTTGAATTGCTTATTGATTGGAGTGACCTACATTTTTAAACGTTTTATTAACTTGTAGTGGCGAGATGTTGATGTTTTTAGAAATGCATAGGAGTTAATGAGTAGCATAAAAGAGCAGAAAATCAGGAGAATCTCTTTAAGCTGTTACAATATTCTCGGCTGCAATAGTATTGTGTCCAATTATGAACATGACATTTAAAAAAGTATTAGTATTCTAAAGGCATTTGAAAAGAGTGCGGAGTAATAACGGCAGAGGATCGGGAACTATGTAAAGGTTGAAGAGAAACTGACAAGTTTTATAAAGTTACAAAGTTTTTCCTTGGGGAAGCAGATTTATAATAATCAGCAAAAGACCGGACTGGATTTGAGGATATTTGATTTATGCAATGTGTTATGTTCCAGAAAGCACTTACTGAAAGGGTACTAAAAGTAAATTGAATGTTAACCTTCAGAAGGAAACTTGACATGCACTTGAAAAGGGGAAAAAAATTACATAGCTAAAGAGAAAGAGCAAAGTGTGGAGAACAAAGGAGCACTTTCTGAGGGACAGAAAGGGCACTAGAGCTAAAAGTGCTTTTGTCTAAAACACCAAGAATAGGAGATTTGTGCAACAAACCCAGATCTCTTAATGATCTCAGCCCCTACCCCTCATGAATTCTGCTTCTCCATCTTGCAGTTTTTGACTCCTCTCCTCCACTCAAAAATGTCTTAGATATCCACTTCCCTTCCATCCTGAATCTTTCTTTTAGCCTCTGCTGGGCGTGAAGGATCACATGCTTTCAAGTGCAGAAATGTCCAATGTCTATTCGAAGTTCGAAGTAAATTTATTATCGAAAAAAAATCTCACCATATACTACCCTGAGATTCATTTTCCTGTCAGTGTACTCAATAAATCCATAATAGAATCAATGAAAGACCGCGGCAACTGAGCACTCAACCATTGTGCAAAAGACACAGATTGCAAATACAAAAAGAAAGAAATAATAATAAATAATTAAGCAATAAATATCAAAACATGAATTAAAGAGTCCTTGAAAGTGAGTAGATAGCTTGTGGGAAAATTTCAGTGATGGGGCAAGTGGAGTTATCCCCTTTGTTTCAAGAGCTGATGGTTGAGGGGTAATAACTGTTCCTGAACCTGGTGGTCTGAGTCCTGAGGCTCCTGTACCTTCTTTCTAATGCAGCAGTGAGAAGAGAGCATGTCCTGGTTAGTAGGGGTCCCTGATGATGGATGCTGCTTTCCTGCAACAACACTTCATGTAGATATGCTCAGTGGTGGGGAGGGCTTTACCAGTGATGAACTGGGCTATATCCACTACTTTTTGGAGGATTTTCCATTCAAGGGCATTGGTGTTTCCATACCAGGGTGTGATGCAGCCAGTCAATATACTCTCCACCACACATCTATAGAAGTTTATCAGATGTCATGGAGACAAATTTGAGAAGTGGCATGGTGAATGCAGAATTACAGGGGTTACATTTAAATTTGGTATTTTTATGGTATGTGAAACAAGGTAGCTGAGATTGTAACACAGTTAGAAACTGGCAAATACAATCTTGTGGAAATCTGAGCAACACACATCAAAGTTGCTGGTGAACGCAGCAGGCCAGGCAGCATCTCTAAGAAGAGGTACAGTTGAAGTTTTGGGCGGAGACAAAGGGTCCTGACAAAGGGTCTCGGCCTGAAATGTCGACTGTACCTCTTCCTAGAGATGCTGCCTGGCCTGCTGCGTTCACCAGCAACTTTTATGTGTGTTGCTTGAAATTCCAGCATCTGCAGATTTCCTTGTGTTTCGGTGAGTTAGTGAATTGGTTTATAATTGTCACGTGTACTGAGGTAGAGTGAAAAATTTTGAATGGTACAATTCATACATATCAATTCAATACAAGAGTGTATTGAGGTAGTACAAGGTAAAACAATCACAGACTGTAGGATAAAGTGCTACAGTTCCAGAGAAAGTGCAGTACAGGTGGAGAGTAAGGCACAAGGCATAACGAGTGAGACTGAAGTCGAGAATCCATTTTTTCATAAGGGAACCATTCAGTAGTCTTTTAACAGCAAGATAGAGGTTGTCCTCTAGCCTGTTGTATCATCTGTCAATGGGAGAGAGGGGAAGACCCTCTGTAGTAGGTGAGGCCTTTGATTATGCAGGCTGCTTTACCAAGGCAGGGAAGCTGGTTTCCATGATGTACTGAGTGTGTCCATCATTCTCTGCAGATTCTTGCGTCACTATTTCTTACAATAAACTTTTCTATTTCTTTCTCATTTACCATTTTTTTTCATGTTGCTGTTGTCTGCCTGGTCCACTAGATGTCCACTTTGCCTTGCATCTCTCATCTCTTGTTGACTTTAGTTGTTTAATTTGTAACTGTAGCTACCCCTATTTATAAGTTGTATTGACTTTTGATTGGAGCCATTGCATATAAATACTTACATAGTTTTATCCACTATAATTTTCACACCACTATTGATTGGTTTATTTCACATTCTTTTGAAATTTGACTCGTGTACGCTTCACTCCTTCAAGCTTAATACCATATTCACCCATGTTATCCTTGCAAGTTGTAACCTGGAAGTAACATCCACCTTCTATATCAAATATGTCAGATTAATGGACAATTATTGAAAATTTAAATTACTAAGACACAATGACTTAATTTTCAAAAAGAGGCTGGAAATCTCTGCATAAATGCTTTGTGGTCATGACTCTTACTATATGAAACAAGTTCTAATATTCCTTTACTGATTTGGAAATGGTGAACTAACTTGAAATAATAGATTTGATAAATATTTTATGAGTTAGAAATCCTTGAATGTACTTTTGGGTTATTTAGACTAATCTGTTTTCTTCTTATGTGATCTCCCATTAGACAGAGACTCAGTGGAACTATTGTTTTTATAACCTTTGTCCAATTTAACCTGTTGACCTTTTTTCTCTGCACCACTGCAATGCATCAGATAATTCATATGCTGGGTTTACACATGATGACCTACAACTGGTGAACTGGATGGTCAAAGCTACTATCCACCTCTAGTGAAGCAGTCGCAGTTATAGTTTCAGGCCAAACTTCAGCATGTTGTTACTACAATGTTTGAGCTTTGACATAAAACACAACACAGATGTTTGCTCTTCATCTAAAACTCGTCATACTTATGTTTGTTAATGCGTTTCCTCAAGTATCATCAGTTAAATAGATTCTTAAGAAGATTTCTCCCACATGCAGAGTATCTTTTACATTAGATATTCAGTACTGGTAGGATGCTTTCATTTAGCAACCCACTGCAAATTCAATTTTAAAATATAGTAAACAGTTGACATTCATGTCTGAATTTAATTCTTTTCTGCTTTATTTATCTAGCAAAGTTTGCTGACAATGGAGCAGATAGTGTCAGTGGAAGAGACTCAGATTAAAGATAAGAAATGTATCCTCCTGCGGATTAAGGGAGGAAAACAATTTGTGTTGCAGTGTGAGGTAAGTGTTTCTCTGGAGGTTAGGGAGGTTTAGAGATGACTGCTGCGTTTCATTACACTGGACAGGCAAACACTCCCAAGGAGGAGGAGCAAGGCATTGAATACATTCCAACTACCTTCCATTAGTTTTCTTTTTCATTTTCCAAATTTTTTTTCATGTCAGTTTTCTTCAAAGAAAAGTTGAATTGCGACAATCCTAATCATTAAGATCTTTGAAAATATTGCTTAGCTATAAATAATATGTCAGCCAATTTTGTCAAAATTTTGTTCGCAGGGAAAATTTGGTTCCATGACCAGTAAAGGGTTTTCTGAGAAGAATTAAATTTGATTCCTATCTTTCCATTTCTAGAACTGGAATCCCATTGTTGGGGGGAGATAGAAAGTAGAGTTTGAGATGTAGGCAGATGGTTCAGTGCATTTTATTTGAATAAACAGTGGATTCTAACAATTTTGTTATTTTTATCCGCCAATGAAACTTGATAGTGGCAATAGAGCAATTTGGAAGGGCAGGATGGATACATCCCAAAGTAGAGAAAGTATTCTGAAGGTAGGATAACATAATCGTAGCTGACAAGGAAGTCAAGGACAACATAAAAGCCAAAGAGGGGGCATATAAAGAGCACAAATTAGTGGGAAGTTAGAGGATTGGGAAATTTTTAAAAATCAACAAAAGGCAACTAAAAAAAACTAAGGGAGGAAAAGATGAAAATGAAGGTAAGCTAGTCAATACTATTAAAAATGATATCAGAAGTATTTTCAGATATATAAAGAGTAAAAGGGAGGCAAGAGATGATACTAGACCGCTGGAAAATGATGCTGGAGAGAGAATAACAGTGGGACAATGAAATGTCGTCGAACTGAATAAGTATTTTGCATCAATCTTCACTGTGGAAGGCACTAGCAATATGATGGAAATGTCAAGGGGCAGAAGTAAGTGTGGTTGCTATTACTAGGGAGATGATGCTTGGAAAACTCAAAGGTCTGAAGGTTGATGTCAGCTGGACCTGATGGACTACACCCAAGGGTTCTAAAAGAAGAGCTGAAGAAATTGAGGAGGGATTTATAATGATCCTTAAAGTATCAATAGTTTCTGGCATGGTTCCCAAGGACTGGAAAATTGCTAATATCACTCAACTCTTCAAGAAGGGAGGGAAGCAGAAGAGAGGAAATTATAGGCCAGTTAGTCTGTCCTCAGTGGTTGGGAAGATGTTGGAGTCAATTGTTAAGGAAGTGGTTTTGGGGTAGTTGGAGTCACATGACAAAATAGGCTAAAGTCAGCATGGTTTCCTTAAGGGAAAATCATGCCTGACAAATTGTTGGAATTCTTTAAAGAAATAACAAGCAAGGTAGACAAAGGAGAATTGGTGGATTGGTGTACTTGGATTTTCAGAAGGCCTTTTGACAAGGTGCTGCATGTGAGGCTGCATAGCAAAGGAAGAGCCTAGGGTATTACAGGAACGGTATTAGCATGGATAGAGCATTGACTGATTGGCAGGAGGCAAAGAGTGGGAATAAAGGGATCCTTTTCGGATTTGGTTACTGGCGAGTGGTAGTGTTCTACGGGGGCCTTTATTAGGACCACATTTTATGTTGTATGTCAGTGATATGGATGATGAAATTGATGTCTCAGTGGTCAAGCCTGCGGACGATATGAAAATAGGTGAGGGGCAGGTAGTGTTGAGGGAACAGAGAGGCTACAGAAGGATTTAGATAGATTAGGAGAATGGGCAAAGAGGTGGCAAATGGAATACAGTGTCAGGAAGTACATGGTCATGAACTTTGGTAGAAGGAATAAAATCATAGACTATTTTTTAACAGGGAGAAAATTCAAAACTCCGAAGTGCAAAGGGATTGGGGAGTTCTCGTGCAGGATTTCCTAAAGGTTAATTTGCAGGTTGAGTCAGTAGTGAGGAAGTTAGCATTCATTTCACGAGGACTAGAATATAAAAGCAAGGGTGTCATGCTGAGGCTTTATAAGGCACTGGTGAGGCCTCACAGAGTATTGTGAGCAGTTTTGGGCCCCTTGTATAAGAAAGGATGTGCTGACATTGGAGAAGCTTCAGTGGAGGTTCATGAGAATTGATTCTGGGAATGAAAGGTTATCACGTGAGCAGTGCTTGAAGGCTCTGGGCCTGTACTCAGAAGAGTTTAGAAGAACTAGGGGGGAATCTTATTGAAACATATTGAATGTTGAAAGGACTAGATAGAGCAGATGTGAAGGATATGTTTCCTTTAGTGGGGGAGTATAGGACCAGTAGGTACAGACTTCAAAATAGAGGGATGCCATTTAGAACCGAGATGAGCAGTTTCTGCAGCCAGAGGGTGGCGAGTCCGTGGAATTCATTACCACAAGCATTGGATGCATTTAAGGCAGAGGTTGATAGATTCTTGACTAGTCAGGGCATGAAAGGTTATGAATAGGAGGCAGGAGAATGGGGTTGAGAGGGAAATGGATCAGACATAATGAAATGGCAGAGCAGACTCAATGGGCTGAATGGCCTCATTCTGCTCCTATATCTTATGGTCTTATGGTCTGAAAGTTAGTTCTGCAGAATTCACATATTCATTTTGTTTGCTTTAAGAAAGTAGGATGTGGTTGTATAAATGCTCATATAGACTATTGATCAAATCTGTTTGTGCAATGTGCTGTCAGTGCAGGATCAGGTAAAAAAAAGGACCAGAAAAACAAAAGTGTGAGTTAAAGTAGTGGGGGAGGGAACAGGAGATACTTGTGATTGCATTAAAGAGTAAGGATCAGATAAGGCTGAACTGAAATGACTCTCACAATTAAATAAATTGTCCCAAATATAGAATGAACAACTCAAAGAAGGAATAAGAAAACTTCTCATGATTGTAAAACTAATAACTTTCATCTAGGTTTTGGAAAGATTTGCTGAAGAAAATAAGAAAATTTATCTAAAGGCTTCCATTTATGTCCTTGCACTTCCTTTTTGTTCTTTTTTCAGAGTGATCCAGAGTTTATTCAGTGGAAGAAAGAATTAACGGAAGCCTTCAATGAGGCTCAGAGGGTCCTGCGGAGAGCCCCTAAGGTGCTGAATAAGTCACGTTCAGCAGTGGTAGAGCTGACCAAACCCCCTCTCAGCCATAGGAACAGCAATGGGCTTTAGAAGAGAGCACTTGCTTGTGAGTGGGGGAACAGAAACAAGAGACCTGAGGATGGTTTTGTGCAACTACTTCTATATCACCTCGTACGTGGTCCAGCGTGTTGTTATTAGTTAATTATATGATCCCACAAAACAGGATATATATATATGTATAGATATCTGTATATCTATATCTATATATATGCATACGTGTATGTATATATGAATGTAAGACTTTCAGAGCAGTTTGGCTGTTTATTTTCTATTGGAAGTATTGATGAACGAGTGTAGCACCTGTTAACTGCAACCACAGTGATCGCTGTGGTTAATGAGCCAACTCCACAGGAATGGACTGGAGGATGTTGCCAAATAATTTTGGAGAATTTATTTTGTCATGCGTCATTGCGCCCTGGTGGTGTTCTTTGCTTCATATCGGAGGGTCAAAGGAACTTTCACATACAAAGCAACTGGTTGACTGGACGTGCGTTTCAGTCACTGATTCGCTCAACTTTAATTTGCTCCTGGACTCCAGCATATCACAAAGGACATTGACACATATCGGTGGTCCGTCCGTCCGTCGACATGGTTCCTCTGCTATCAACATGTAATTTGGTGACATGTTCGGTCACCATTGCGCCGTGTGCCAATCATCATCATCATCATCATCATCACCTGTCCTGGGTTTCTCTCAGCGTTTCGAACTTAGTGTCTTGCCTCATATCTCTACCAGCTACTACTTTTCATATGTGCCCAATATTGGGTGACTGTAGACATCATTTGGAAGACGGATTATTTTATCTCCATGGTAACCAGGTGCCAATTCATTTCTTGGTTTCCAGAGCAGTTACATTTGATTCTAGTTACACAGACTGTGAAAAACAATGGTGCGTTGGTGCTTAATTCCCTCCACCCTGTCTCATATCCCTGCTGATTGTAACGTTTCTATGAAAGACAAGAGAATGATTGCGACCACACTGGATTACCAGATTTCCAATGTGTTAATACCGCTATCTCTCAGCAGTTGTTAAGTTTTCATGGCTACTTGGATGTTGCTTTGTGGCCTGTTTTATTGATAGGATTTCACAGGTTGCTAGGTGACAACACTGTCACACTTCATTGTCAAGTTTCCATGGATAACGAATGACAATATATGGCTCAGTGTGTTTTGCTAAGTGTCTATGGTTACAGGATATATAACTAGTTACTGATTCATGCCCTAATCTGCTTCTGTGATGCCTGGTTCCAGCCATAGACTATTCTGCTACTGTTGGGCAGTTTTCAGTTACTGTACATAATTCGATGCTGATCTACAGATTTAGTTTGTTCCTGGCTTCCCTCAACACAAATATTGATCCAGAATGACTGGACTCCATTCCATCATTAACTACTTATCATAGTTTGAAGGAGTTTGAAATCATTGTGTTGATGGGATATCGACCCACACTCCATCCTGAATCCTTTACTTCAGTGCAATAAAAATATTTAGGAATCCCTGCATTCTACAACACTTCTGATCCACATAGCACATAATTTGTTTGTAAAGTCTTTGCCCCGTTCCCACCATGAAGTGCAAAGTGCCAATGGACTTTACAAATTAACGAAGATTTAAAACAATGATTTAAGAGAGAGTAAAATATTTATCATAGATATTACTGTGCAAGTGTACATATGTTTAAAAAAACTAATATACCAAGAATTCATGATAACAATGAGAAAATCTTAAAATGGTGATTACGTAGCATGAGTTGCTTTATCAACATGTCTTCTATGAACAGTGACAATGTATTATTACATCTTAATAATTGATCAGTTGCAACAAGGGTCAGCTATTAATCCGAATTTAGGGAGCAACATCAACTCTTTTTTTTGTTGTATTTTGTTTTAGTTACAGTACCACTAAAATGTTTAAACCTCATATTTTGACTGTAAAAAATACAACGGTGGTGTGTATAGTATTTTCTGGTTACATTTGCGTTTTGGACTACTACATTTAGTGCGTACTGAAAAATAATAATAACAAGGACAGGATTTGGCTCAAAATGTACCACAACCATTGCCGTGGCTTACTGCTTTAATAGAAGGGAGGTTCAAAGAACAGAGAAACCAAAATGTTTGGAAAATATGAGAGGACTGATACCTGAACAGATTGATATCTTAATAATGAGTTCACTTGCTACATCAAATGATGACATTGGCTTCTTCTTTAAACCAATGTTGGATATTTGTCAGAAGGGCTCATGGTTGAATCCAAAGAGGAATTTAGGTGCCAATTGTGAATTTAACTAATTGGCTGAATGAAATCTAGTAAACATTTCTCACCCTTCAGAAATCTGCTTCTGCCCCATTTTATCTTCCCATTTTCCTGTTTCCTCTTTTCTCCCTCCCAGCTGCCCATCTGCCATATCCCTCAAATAGGCACACACTGATTTATTCTATTCCTCAGTCACTCAATGTTGAAATAGTATTAGTGCTCAATTATTCAGACAGATGATAGTTATATTTTTCTCATAAATTGAAAATACTTTAAGACTTTTGTAATATCATTACATTTGAACATTATGAAGAGGATACCGATGTTAATAATTTCTTTCTTAAAAAGAGATATACACACATTCAATCTTACGAGATCTCCTTACATAAAAAAAGCATGCAAGTACAAAATAATGTCAACTGATTCAACCTATTAGTTTTACAAACCAACTATCCCCTAATTTTACATTGTTGCAGGAGCTGTATTTGATAATGCACTTTAATTTTCATGGTTCTATTTTTTGTTCAGAAATTATTAATTTATTCTGAATATTAAGCTTTATCAAAGGTATAGTGGAGGAAAGTTGTGTTGATATAGAAGATTAGCCATGATCTTGATTGGCAGAGCAGGAAAGAGGAGTCAGATGGCTGAGTTTACGAAGTAACTCCTTACTGTCCTACCCTTTAATCTATTTTCCCAGTTCTCCTTAGCCAAGTCCATCTTGTGCCATTCTGATTACCCTTATTTAAGCTTAGGACAGTAGTTTCAGACCTAAGTAGTTTTACCTTCAAACTGAATTTAAAGTTTCACTGTGCTATGATCATTCTTTTATTTGGGATTCTTTACTGTGAGGTTATTCATTAAGTAATCCAGTTGCATTACAGAATAATACACCTAAAGTTACCTGCACCCTGGTTCCTAAACATAGTGCTCTGAGAAGCCATCTTGAATAAACTCAATGAACTCATCTTCAAGGCTACTCCTGACAATTTAAATTTGTCCAACCCATTCTTTTTACAGAATCTTCTTATAAGCCCCCATTATTTCTTAATTTATATTCTGTCCTACAATACAGCTACTGTTAAAGAGACTATTTGTACTCTTGTCAATAACTTCTTCCCCGTACTGTATCTTATCAATATTGATTGTGCACCATATGCTTCTGAGACAATTTCATTTTCAACAGTTGCAGTGATATTATGTTTTATTAACTGAACCATCCAATCCCTTTTCCTTGTTATATGAACTTCAAAGATGCCAAATATTTCTGTATCTTCATTTCCAAGCCTTGATTGCTTTTCATACCACCTCAGTAAGATTGCATATCCATATATTTGCTGTATATTTGTGCTGTAAACTCATCTATCTTATTTCCAATGCTGCATGCATTTAGACAAAGAGTATTTCATTTTACCTTATTATTCATCCCCATGATGCTGTACTAATCCTCATATCTCTGATCAACAATTGTCAGCAATAATTGCCCTTTCTGCTGCACCATCTCAACAGTTACACATTCTTCTGCTGTATTTTCCTCTTTCTGTGCTCAATAACAAGCTGGATGGTAGTAAGATTACTATTTTGAAGTCCTGCCTTTTGACCCCCTTTACCTGTAGGACCACATCCCTCTTCCTCCTTTGTCATCTGACCATGACACGGTGAGGTTCATACGATAAATGCGTTAATCAGATATTAATAATTCACAGTGCAAGTATTATGTGTTAAATATATGACTAACAGGAAGTTGAAAAATAATCTCAGAACATCAGAGGTGATAAAATTACATTTTGGGCATTCAATTCCCTATTTGGAGGTCACATGCAGCCAGTTTTGTGACGAATTCCAAGCATATATTTTTTTAAAAATCCATCCCTCCAGAGTCACTCCACAAACGTGTTCAAAAGGTGGCCAAAGAAAGGAAAGAAGTTAAAGCTGAATGCATTCAGGTAAATAGTGTATGAGAGTATAAATGAAAACAGTGCTGAAACCTGCAAGATGGTTTGTGAGGCAGCTGTTAAAAAAGATGCTTTATGAAAGATATCTAAGCTGAGATTTGTGAAGTTAAGGACTTCAGTTAATGGAAGAAGTACAAAAACTAACCTTTTCCAGTTAATAGAAAAACTTAAGAGATATCTGTAATTTGAAAATATCCTTAAACCAGGGCAGTGGAAAGATAGACCATGCTATTAACGTAATCTTCAATGTAACTATTAAAACTGTTATAATTCCTTAGTATCTCCTGATAGCAATCACGCAAGCTTGGGTGCGATTTCTCAGATGTTGAGAAACCAATTGCATCCTGCTCAGATGACTAACCATTGTGTTCTCTCTAACCCAACTTAAATTTTTATACAGTATTCTTACTGATTTTTATCTTGTGAATGTGCCCTCACAAGGCACAATACTGACATTGCATAAGAATCAACACTCTCAAACACTGCCAATAAACTTTCAGTTAATGAAGTCTTGGTTAACCTGGATTTAAGTTTAGGCTAAAGGCGCTTAAAAACAAATGGAAATCACTGCCGACAGTGATTTCTGTTTATTTTCCCAGCTGGAATGGAGTTGGTCCTGATATTCCTTTATTGCTTGGTTTATCCACATTGATCCTCCTTCCATCATATTTTAAATACTTTTTACTTCAAGATTTCATTGATTTCCAATAATTGGTCATTATTGCTAATCTAAATTTTCTTGAAAGAGAACTCGTATATGTTTTTCAAATTTTAGATGTTACGCATATAATTTCCAATAACAAACATTCTTAGTCATTTTGTGACTAATAAGTAGATGTAAATGTTATTTAGCAGATTTTTATATTTTAATATCTTTTAATATATTTCCGTTTTTAAGTGGATTTGTTTTGATATCACTGTCCAGGTAGTTTAGGTGAAATGTTTAGGTACAGCTGCAGGGAGGTCAGAATTTCCGGTGATATCAGACTCTGGTCCTGCCGATGCATAATCTGAATTTGTTCATTGAGTTAGTACTGTTTAATTAATTGTGAAATTTGATGACAAGGGGAGAAATGTTGTTGAGGGAGTGGAAATAATTGTGTGTGAAAATGGCAGGTTTATAAATATTATTTGAAATTGCAAAAAAAGTACAGATAATTAAAAAGTACTTTACATGGGCATGTTTCCTCGTCTCTTACAGGATCTAGCACCTGTTTTGTTATCTGCTAAAGTATTCTGGGCTATAGCCGCCATACCAAAATCTATTGGCCAGTTTACTGAAGAAAACATTTTTAAAGTTTGTCCACTAAAATGAATGAGTACATTTAAGAGTCATGGTAGGAAAGAAAAGTAGCACATTTCATGTTGAAGGATACAAGTGTCACCCAGGTGGAATCCTCCAATTTGTCAGAAAATTGTTATTTTTGTCTCCTCTTCCCTAGTGATTACTGCAATCCTTTTTAATGAAGGGGAATAAACCATATCATCTTCACATTCTAACCTCATTCCCAAAGAACATTACCTCTACTTTCTAGGAAGAAAACCAAGTTACCTTCAAGCCACAGTCTAATCATAGATTCATTCTGGGATCCACAACCGCCTGCTTTACCTTACTCACCAGCTGCCAGTGACCTACCTTGTTAACGCTGTACATGGAGTTATGGTGCTCAGATTACTCTGCTGCTATACGGTACTTGCTATTACCCTGCATGCTGGGACATCTATTTGTTTAAATTATAATTTTAAAATAAGTGGTCAAACCTGAGATGAATTTTACTATAAACCATGATTTAGGAAAGGGCTATCAAATAAAGAGAAGGTTGTCATTGCTGAAATGCTGGAATTAATAAACAGTTTAGTCAGCACCTGTAAACTCAATATATAGGTTACGGTTTGTGTGATAAATGTTTATCATCAGTTCAGAGCATTAACATTAAAGAAGATTCAGTACAAATATACAGTAAAATGATAAAATGTTTCCCTGCACTGAGTTAAAATTCATAAAGATGTAATTTCAAAGCTTTATCATTGGTCTTTAAATTCTGAAATGCAAATAATCCCACTGGCTGCCATGCGGATTGTTCTAATTCCTCCGAGTGACATACACTTTTGAACAATCATTCAAATTTCAAAACTACTCATACTTATCTTACTTCTATTTACTGATAAATAAAGCTGGATAAATAAAGAATTTGTAAAAATCAAATTTATCTATGGAACCCTCAGAAAATGTAGCTCTTCCTGTTGTTCATTTCATTTGGCTGCCTTGCATCCTGTCAATACTTCTCACAGGTTGGCAAATGTACATGCATGCTTATTATTGTCACATGTACTGAGATACAATGACTTCCAATTATTGATGAGGCAAATTCTGTGGAAGTAGTATATAAGTCTGAAAGGCAATGTGGGAGTTAACAGAATCAAAATGTGAGGAAAAATAAGCAGCCATCTGTTCCTTCAGTGGTATTTCTGAAGGTTTTAAATCTGTGATTTAGCCAAATGAGCTCTCCTTCAACTTGCACAAACTCAATTACAAGTTTTATTTCTTTAAAAAAAGAGCCAAAAGTTAGTCTGGAATAATTTTCACTCACAGGCATAGCAAGTGGATGCTAACTCCAAACAAGTAAGCACTATGAGTTACATATCTAAGTAAGTGCTTCCCTTCTCCATGTTTACTCTTTTATCATATAATACTCCTTATTCATGTAGATCTGCCATGCACAACTATTCCTTCACCCTGCAGGCAGGCAATATAATGGTATCAGTAATCCAGTGACAATCCTGAAAAGTTTACTAAACCAATCACCGAGTCCAAGGAAGTGTGCCAGTACTTTATTAAAAGTCAAATTTTAATTACGTTCTTTGTGAAATTCATATTTTTGGGCCTCTATACTGAAGCAATGATTTATGGCACCAGTTTGTGGTAAATTTTGTGCTTTTTGGGTCTTTGCACAATGAATAAATTGATTCATTCAGAAATTTGTAATTATCATTAGCTCGATAAGGTTTATTTTAACTTTAAAATCGTATTTTTGCACCAGTTTTCAGGGATGTGAAAGAAGCTGCTTTGCATTAATGAGGCTGTCTAAATCGGGTTAATTCCTGTACTTTTTTTACTGCTGAAGAAATGCTTTAAGGATGTATTGGGAGTTGCAGCATTTCTAGTGGTGGCCTACGTGGTTTAAAAGTCAGCTCCTTTATCCCCATTGCTGAACCCAGGGTTCAAAAATCGAGGCTCCATGAAGCAAGGATTAAGCTTGGGTTGGTGGTTGGGGGAAAGAGGGACTATTTCAGGTAGGGAAGATTGTCAGCCATTGTGCTTAAGCAGTTTTCATCATGATTCTTGTATTATTTAACAAATGTGTTTCACATAATTTCTGAGCATGTGTAAGCTTGATCCTGGAGATCCAGCCATGCTCCCATTTATGCCCATGACAATCAACCTGCAGCACATTGGAGGCTCTTGGAAAGAAGCTCCAGGAAATTTGGGCTCAGGGGTGTGCACATTCTATTGTTTATCATTGACGTTTTTGATTTGATTGCAGTTGAATTTCCACAAAGAACGTGGCTGGTTTGTAATCAAGATTGTTTAATTTAAAACAAATGAGAGAACGATCCATTGATAGCGTTTAACTTAGGACATAATTAAAAGAAAATATGTAGAAGTTGTTCGAAGCTCAGTTTGTATCAAGATTGCCCATCATCTAACCCTTTGTCATTTATTTGGGTCAATTATATAACAAAAAAAAAGGTGCAGAGCACCAGGGCTGAAAGGATCCAGGGATAGGCTTGTCTACAGTTGTGTCCAACAGGACACATGCATCAAAAATGTACATGTGGTACAAGCCCACATTAGCCCCCACGAAGATATGCTGCATCTTCAACTTCTATACTGTGCTTGAATTTTAAAAAAAGAAAAAAATGTTTTTTAAGCTTTTGTCTATTGACTGAATCTTGTTGTTATTATGTCAAACAATGTGTATATAGTCTGGAAAAAAAAAGAAGCATCTTATTTACAGAATGTCTGACCTCTTCCCTCCCTTTCTCCCTGTTCGTTGATCCTCCGGTCTTCAATCTGCATCTTTTCCAAAAGTGTCTACCTTACTGTGTAATGGATTCAGCTGTAATTTTTTTTGGTGGCATGAACTTGGATGAACTATCTTCAGTGTAAAATTCAAAATCGGTGGGGGGGTAGGGACAAGAAAGACATGTTATGTTATTTATTTGTGAAACTGTCCGTTTGACATCATTGTGACATTCTGACATTCCAAACTGAACTCTTGTCTGAATTATTACTGTGCATGTGGTCATATTTTATTGCTTCTCTGATTCTTTTGAATCTTATCTGATGTTCTTATGAATTCAAATATGGAGATTCAAACAGACATTATCTCCTCTGGCAGAACACTTAGTAAAGGCAGCATGAAACTAAGCCATACTATAGAACAGGAGGAGACATAAGAGTCCCTCAACTTTGTTCTGCCTCCTGTCATTCAGTGAGGCATGATCAATCCACCTATTTCAGTCTGAGTGCCATTCGCTGGCAAAATCCATCCTTCCCATTTATGTAGATTAATTAAGATAGCATCTGCTACTTTCTTAAGGGGTTCCAAGACATTTCCTCCAAATGGAAATAATGGTTCCATTTCCTGTTTCTGCAGAATGACCTGATCTGAGCCAGTGTGGCAGTTTGGCTTGTAAAAGGAACAAGCCAACATCACCCCTTTGAAGTACTTTCCAGTGATTGCCCTCTGGAAAGCAGATTGTGGGTGTTGTAAAGAATTGGGCTTGATTGTGTATCTTCCTGTTCTGGATATTAAGAGCGGCCACTTAGCTAACTTAGTTGGGGGATGTTAGCCCTTAATGGAATGGTATCCCAGGATTTTTTCAGAAGAGGAGAGAAAAGTGAAAGAAAAGGATTTTGTATACTTCCATATGAAATATGGCATTTTATCATAATAATGCCTGCACCTTTCAAGCTACCATTGGTTTTATAAAGGTGGTATTGATGAGATTTATATTTATAAAGCACCTTATCATGTTGACAAATTTCAGAGAACTTTACCAAATTGATGACTGTTGGAGCTCAGTGACTCATGAATACAATTGTCAGTTTTGTGTACTGAATTAGAAGAGTATTCTGTTTGCAGCTAGCAGGGGTGAAAATGTAATCTTTAAAGTATTAGGCTGCCTGCAATGCAATTCTTCAACTTGGTCCATGGATCACTTGCACTGCCTATTAATTTAGGCGGCAATAATCCTGTTTAAAATTATTACCAGGCCACATTTCGACAAAAGTAAGTGCTAATCTAATTGGCAAATGGATACTATTCTCCCTCATTTAAAATTGAAGTGTTAATACATTCAAGCTCCTTCCACCTTTGTCCCACAACTGTTAGTCTACTTGTTTGTTGAAACTCATCTTCATTTGTTGTGTACTTCGTTTCAGAATTTAAATGCTGCACCATTCATCACATCAATGTTTCTTATTTCAATCTTCAGCAGAATGAGTTGAAATCCTTTTTTCAATATCCTCCATGTTAGCACAAATGCAACACCATAGTTTCCATTTTGTTGAGCTGTATATTTCAATAAATCATTTCATATTTTTTCACTAAGGTAATGGTTCTTGTAAAGAGAGATTGTGCTTATTGTTACTCAGGGTTGTTATTTTCAATTAACACTCTAAAAGAAGCATACATACTTTTGAAAGACATTGTTAGTGAATGTAATCATCATAGTTTACGCTCACCATGCCAGCGTTTGTTCTTAATAAGAGTTTGCACTCTTTATAGAAGTGTTTTGCTGTGTAGCACAGCACAAGACTGGGAATTTGTTTACATTAATTTCAATATTATGAAGGTTTACAATTGCAGATTACTAGTTTTATAAGAAATGGAAATGGTCAGTTTTGCCACCCATGTGATTAGCAATATTTCTCAGATTTTGCTATTGCTAGCAGCAGCTTCTAGGGAAGATTCGGTTGCCGGGATGAGATTGTAATCTACCAACAACAGGGAAGTTTGGACTAATAAATAATTCTGTAGCTCACATTAATCAGATCCTGCCTTTCCCTATTGTACAACACAAAGTCAAGTAATGTACCTCTGTAAAATTAGTGATACCCAAAACTTAATGAGCTGACACCATTAAAGCTTATGGGACCAAAGCAGAAGGCAACAGGTCGAAAAATAGATATCAAAAGGAGGTAAAACATTGCGCAACAGGAGGATGCCTGCCTTTATCACTTTTTAGTTAATGTTTCAAATTAGTGAATTTCGCTGAAACAATAGCATGGAAGGTCACGATTAAATAGACACAATCATTCATCTGGATGTTAAGTAATTAAAATGTCAACTTGAGTACAAATGGTTTAGATTGACAGCCCAGTGTGTCAAAGGAGGAACCGCTTTTCATATGATTCATTAGTTGCCTCAAACAAAAACATGGCACCGTTGCAAAGGGAAATTAACCCCTATGTCTTCAACTCATTTCACTAAAATAGATATTTTCGTTGTCCTGTTTGTAAAAGTTCTACCCTTGGAAATGGGCCGCCATACTTTCTATTATTGCAATATTTCACAAAGTAAGCTGCTTTGGAGCATAGAAAGGAGATGAATGGTACTCTATAACAGAATATGTTTTATACTGTGGATGAAATTCCTGACAGTAAAATTCCTAGTTTTACCTGGTGTAAGGATTGTGTGCAGGGTAGAAATAAATATATTGTGTCCACAAGGATGTTATTACATCAACCTGCTGCAATCTGGTAACTAGTACAGTAGAGTGGTGCAGAGACTGCAAGACATGCCTCTCCCTTATCCACTCTGCTCCCAATGGAGTAAATGTACCTTCTGGAGCCAGTTACCGTTGTCTCTTTTAGCCCTAAATGGGAATGGATCCTATTTTCTAAACTAGTGAAAATATTGCTGGAGCTTTTTAAGAGGGGAATTCTGAGGAGACCCTGAAAAATCATCAGACTCACAGGAATATTGGGGCCTGTATTAGTTTTTATTCTTTTTTCTTGATTTTATGACTATACAGTATCCCTAAACCAAGCAGTTTCAAGAGGTAACACAGCTCTGATTATCTTGATGTTTGCTTCTTTCAGACTATCAGTATCTGATCTTCACTTGGAGGTGATTGGGGATTGATAATTGGAGCGTACCAGATATAAATAAACATATGCAGTAAACTTCCCATTCTGCCTTGGTCTATCACTAACTAGTCTGGGAAACTAGATTGAGATTAATTATGATATTAGTATAAATAATGCAAATGTTTATGAATCATGAATGGGGCCCAGTGAAAGGGAAATAAGGGACAATTCAGTTGTCTGCCGAGGGAGTTCAGGCACTGTCCAACAGACATGCATTCGGAACACTGAATTGTGACATTTTAGCTCTAAATTGAAAGAGCAGGGAAACTTCAACCTTAACTGATTAGAGAAATAAACATGGTGCAAATGTGGAGGTCACTGTTTTTTGAATAAAAATATTGTGCCCTGTAGGTATAGATGACAGAAGGAATTATCTTATTGTGCAACAATTATGTCAGTAATTAAGGCTATGAAGCTGCCTTTATATATTTGGGTGTTGCCTGATGGATGCCAGGTAAACCATTGGCACCTTCCTCAATAAACATTAACCATTTTCCATTGTGGCCTATTGAAATTGTATACAATGACTTCAGAGCTTCACAGCCTATGAGAAAAGTAATCACAATTGTTCCATTGGCTGTGAAGAATTTAATGATCAAATTGCGTTTATTGTTTTGACTGAGGGATAACTTGACTAATTGTCTATGAGAACTCCCTTGTCCTTCTCCGAACAGGACAAGGTAGCATCAGATTCAAATGATATGGCAGTCTAAGACTTGTTTAACATTATGTTGAACAGAATTATGGGAAGTACTCATTGGAGTTCATGGACTGCAACCTCCTTACTCAAGGTAAGAACTCTTCAACAGGATAAAGGCTAATAGGAGAAGGAGCTTTAGATCCATGCAGTGAGCATCTAGACTGAGAACGCCTGGTACTAACAATTATCAGCGTGACTGATTTGATACCAAGAAGACAGTGTTAGGCCTAATATAGTTACAAAACCAAGTATAAACAAAACAAAAAATATTAACAAGTGAAAAATAATAAATCATAATCAGGAAAGTTGCCTATTAATATTTAATTTCCTTATTCCATTCTTAGAAATCATGGCTTCAAGCACCTCTTGCAATTTAATTACATATAGTAATTTTTCATTGCATTGTGTCTATTCCATTAAATGCCCCACTCTCTCCATGTCTCTTCTAACCTGTTCTCATTTTACTAGTGCACCTCTATCTGAGATTGCAACAATTAATCACACTCATGACCAATGTCCATACTTTGTGGTTCTCCATATCCACAATAGTCTCATTGAACCCATGTCTTGCAGGAGAAAGTAAAGAAAAATAAATTTATTTATATGGAACTTTTACACTTCACACCCAATGAAGCGTTGAAATCTGTAGCTTAGGAAATACAGCATCCAGCTTCTATAACACAAAATCTGCTGGAGGATCTCAGTCGGCCAAGCAGCATCAGCTAATGCTGGAGGTTGGAACTGTGGTAGATTTTGTGCTGGTCCAGTTTCCAGCACCTGCAGTCTTGTGTATCCACTTTGTACATGCAGAGTACAACTAAGCAACAAACTGAATGACCAGTGATGTTGGTTTGCACTAAATAATTGCACTGGACAGTGGGGATAACACCTTAATCTTCTTGCTGTTTTTTTTTGGTGAGACAAAATGGGTCGTTCACTCAGAATTTCAATTAAAATACTTCACTTCCAATATTCACCATCCTTTACAGCTAAGCCGAGTGGTCACCCTTGATCTTATGCTCAAGTATTTGGAGTGGCACTTGAACAGATACTGACTCAAAGATATGAGTACTTGTCAATTAGACAAAGCTAACACTGAATGTGTAAACCAAGAAAGATGGAATAAAAGGCAGTGAGGAGGAGGTTAAGCTGTGTATCATTTCATATATGAATGACAGTATCAATTTTTATGAACTTTCATCAGTAAGTGGGTGTATTTGGATAACTACCTGGAGAGTTTTGCAAATGATGAAACCTTTAGGTACTGACGTGATTGCTGGTAATGGAAGGAAATGATAATACTCAGCAAACATGCTGACTGTAGTGGGATGCACACGGCTCAACACTCTGGATAACTTCACAAGTCTCAATCTCAATTTTGGCTAATGTTGTTGAGCATTCCCTCTTTTTGGCTGTCATCTCCTTTTGCCAAAGAAAGGGAATGATCAATAAGTATCCAACCAAGTACCTATTCTGAATTTTCCTTCCTCCCTTGCATTCTCCATGCCGCCTTTACAATAATCTTGGTGTCACTTATGTGCATCCATCAGTTTAAAAACTCTGGACTTCCTCCTCAAACAACACTGCAAATGTCCTAGTGTGACTCAGTGATTCATTCTCCCCTTGTCAATTTAATCCATGATCTTCAATATTGTTCATTGCCTCTTTCTCTTGCACCTTTGCAACCCTTATTTCTTTCTATCCCAGCACACTCAACACGTTTGTGGTGTATTATCTTTTTTTTCCATCACCAGCAATCGTGTCAGTACCCAAAGGTTTCATTATTTGTAAAACTCTCCAGGTAGTCGTCTAAATACACCCACTCACAGATGAAGATCATAAAAATTGATGTTGTTACGGGTATGCAAAATGAAACACAGCTTATCCTCTTCAACCCTGCCTTTTATTCCACCTTTCTTGGTTTATTGCTATTGAAAAAATTACTGATGTTAACCATCACCAAGGCAAGAAACATCCTGTTGTAATTTCAAGAAGAATAATCCATCCAATCCTCACCCACCTCCTCTGTAATTGATTCAGTGATGAGTTCAGTATGCTTATTCACTTAGTCATATTTTCCAGATTGAGCTTTGACTGGATATCTGAAGCATCACGAAAACTATCCACTTTGTCTTCTAAAAATTGCATCATCTTCCTCCTTCATCACAGGATGATGGAAACCCTCTTTCATGCCTTTGTCATCTCTAGGTTTCACTTCTCTGATGCAACTGATTTCACACCCCCATTTGCACCATCCCACAAATTTTACAGAATTATTGTGTCACCCTCCTACCCAGCTACAAATTTTAGCTGCCGAAATTTCACTGAAGTAAATCTCACGCCAATGATTTAAACATCCTTGTTGCGTATCTCAATTTCTCTTTGGTCATGCTTCACAGAACCTCGTATTCACAACCTCCAACATTTTTGGACTGAATTATTAGGGATCTTATCCATTACTAATGGACAAATTGGCCTTAAGAACATAGTTCCCTTCATGAAAAACTCTGCCTCTGCACAAGCCTCTCATTTTTTAAATAACAATTCATGTTCATTTACACCAGGCTCTACAACGATAGTTACATCCACTTTCAATAACGTGTTTCCCTATCGCTAGTTAAAGGATTTATATGCACAAGCAAATACCCTGATGTATTCCTGTTCATCCTGCAAGAATTCTAAGGTGTGAGGTGTCATCTCTGAGGTCAGAATCCCAATGAAGCATCCAGGTGATTATAAACCAGTTGCAACATTTGTGTTAAGTATCTGTGAGAATGAAGATACACAGCTCATTAGTCTCTAGTCTCCTGCCACGCTGAGATGCTGGGAAGTGGCTAATTTTGAATCTGACATTCTAAGAATAATGGAATAAGAACACAATTCAGCTCCTGAAATTCTCTCATTCCACCAGAGCAGTTATTTACCACTGAAAGCTCTTTGTTGCCAAAATAATAAAATTGCCATAGTATCTTTTTCATGTATAATTTTATACATGTTTAAATAATGCTATTTTATAACTAAAATCATGGCTGCACTTTGAGAGGAATAGTTCTTGCTTAATGAAAGTGATTTCAAGGCAAGTGACCCTTGTTGCTAGTGACTGTTTGTAACCAGGCTCTGAACAGATAAGATTCGTTTGGCTGATAACCTTAAACTGACCAAATAGTGATGTGTGTTAATGTTTCACAATGATAACAGATGTCCTTGGTTACAGTTGCTAGTCATTTTCATGACAGATGTCAATTCCAATGTGTTTTTGTGTAGTCCTGAATTAGTCAACAAAGATCAAAAATGCTGTGATCACATTCCACACAATCAAACAACAATAATAACTAATGGTGTGTAACTATCTAGTTGCTGTGAGGAGAAAGAATTGTCTTCAAAGGAGAATAGCAAATGTAAAAATCTTGTTCTTGGGAAGCAAAGTGTAAATACATCTGACTTTCCATAGGCCATGGTTTTAGTTTCAGCTATTTGTTTCCACATCACATGAGTTAGAACTTTGGAGGCAGAGACATTCTGCATCATGTTCATTGAAAATATCAACCTATCTGATTTAAGGTTATTATTTTGGATACAGGATGTTTAAAGATGTATGTAAATTGAGCTTTGTATTGCAAATTATCTGCTAAATAATTGTTTGCTTCCATGTAACTAAATATGGTGTAAATAAATTTGATCATTAGTTTTAGCCTGAAAATTTGGTCTTGCAATGTGGTGTTTTATGCCATTTCAAAGAATACCAGAGTACATTGTTGGATGTTCCTAACCTGAGCATTTCAGTATAAGAGAAATCAATAATTGATGGTATTTACTCTAATACAAATGCAGATTTGGGAAAAAGAGACTTTTTTTTTTACAAAGCAGTCATGACTTAAGGACATTCTTAGGCACTGTTCTAAAGTAATTCATTGTGTTCAGAGCAGTCACCATCTTGCTACAGGAGCAACTGTGGAAATGTAGAGTGGAATTAAGCCGGGTGACCAGAGTGGAGGTAGCAGTGACCTTGGGGCTTTGGCCATTCGTGCTGCACATGGTTTCCTACTGAGGTAAATGTGTTCTCAAAACCCATCTTACAGTCTGAGGCAAGGACTGGCCATCATTTCCACAAGTTGGATTGATTTTCATCATTGCAATCAGAATTGCAAGCATCGTTGTAAACTTAGTGACTCTTCATTTGAAATAAAAACTAACTCTTGATTCTGTCCCCATGATGCCGTCTGACATGCAGAGCATTTCTGGCATTTTCTGTTTTATTTCAGATTTCTAGCACCTTTAGTATTTTGCTTTAAGGTTGCATAATGGTGAGGCTGTGTTTAAAGTTAAACATGGCCTCAATAAGTGTCAACATCTTGCACTTACAGTACTTTTTTTTAAGTGGTTAATGAGCAATGATAATTTCATAGTTTGTTATTCCTGCTCTGTAATTGCAATGTTGACATTATTGAGAAAGTTTCAACTAAGCCTAAATCATTGCTAAGCAAAGTCTTAAGGGGGTGTGATTGTCATTGAGTCCTATACTTGCAAACACAAAGGACTAATAACTACCTCTGGCGTGGAATATGAATGAAAATACTTTAAGCCTTTACTGACGCAGCAGTTCTAGCATGTATTGAATGTGCATTTATTCCAACTATATTGAAGGGTTGGGTGAATGATTTAATTAATGATAAATAGGGAAACTAATTTTTATGCCTTGCCTCCAATCTGAAGAAATGCTGCTTGCTTAAGGTAAGGTTCATTCTCAGATAATCTTCTATTCCTTTGTTCAGAACCCGTGTTGCTTAAATGCTATCTTAATGTTGTTAACATTTTCTTTTGAAACAGAAATATCAAGTGATTAACTATGGTTTGAGGATTGAGAAGTCACTACCATGGCTGATTAGGGAGGAGTGGTGTGGCTTTTCTTAGTGGAAGGTCTGAAAGAAGTTAGGTAACTTAAAGGGATCGTTCTCGTGTTTCATTTCCATGCCCAAAATACCAGAATGCTGGAGGAACTCAGAGGATCAGGCAGCATCTGGGGAGGGAAATGGACACGATGTTTTAGGTCGAGACTCTTTAAGGCCTAAAGCATTTGATACTGCCTGACCTGCTGAATTCTTCACGTATTTTACATTTCTTTTCTCCAGTTTCAACATCTACAATTTCTTCTGTCTGACTTAGATTTCCACTGGCAAGTTCAGATCTGCTCAGGGAGTCTCATTTCAATGCCCACTAGAAAATGCATCTCATGATTGTATATAGTGACATATATGTACTTTGGTAATAAATTTACTTTGAACTTTGAAAATGTCACGAACAAAACAATGTCATTAAAACTTATTGAGGCCGAGAACCACATGAACTAATTCTCCAGATAATGCTTTCTACACAGGGAATTAAGTATTTGTTTATTATTATCACATGCACCAAGATGCAGTGAAAAACTTGCCTTTCATACTGTTCACACAGTTCAAATTATTACACAGTGCAATGAGCTAGAATAAGGTAAAACAGTAACAATGTGCATTAAAGTGTAAGAGCTACTGAAAAGGTGCAATGCAGGTAAACAGTAAATTGCAAGATCATGATGAGGTAGATAATGAGGCAAAAAGTCTGTCCTATTGCAGAACAGATCCATTCAAGATGTGGTAATAGCTGTCCTTGAGCCTGGTGGTATGTGCTTTCAATCTTTTGCATCTTCTGCCTTATAGGAGAGGAAGGAAGAGAGAATGTCCAGGGCGGTGGGGTCTTTGATTATGTTGGCTGCTTTACTGAGACAGTGAGAGGTATAGACAGAATCAATAGAGGGGTGGCTGGTTCCTGAGATGTGCTGAGCTGTGTCCACAACTCTCTGCAGTTTCCTGTAGTCACATGCAGAGCAGTTGCCATACCAACCCATGATGCATCCAGACAGAATGCCTTCTATGGTGCACTGATAAAAATTGTGAGGGTCAATGGCAGCATGCCAAGGTCCTGTAGCGGTGTCAATGAGTTTCCTTGGCCATGGCACCTATGTGGTCGGGCCAGCACAGACATTTAGTGATGTTCACTCGAAGGAACTTGGAGCTGCTGATCCTCCTGATCTCAGCACCTCCGATGTAAAGAGGAGTCCCTCCTCCTCTCCTCTCCCCCCTTCCCAAAGTCAATAGGTGACCTGTACTAATATTTACAACAGGGAATACTTGGCTGTATATCTGAGGTGGTATGATTTGGTTCAGAAGCTATTGTAATCATAAACCACTTGGGGGGGAGGAAATCGATTTTAGTGTAATAGTGTTCCTTTGATAATCATAATTATTAGAGGTGTTTTTTGTAGTAACTTGCTGCTCACCAGCTGTGGGTTTTCCTCAGGTTCCAGTGGTGCTTACACTTGCTAAAGTTGAGGCCCTCCTTTGGGTGGGGTCAACCATGGATGTTGGGTCCCTGTTGTCTATGTCATATATAAGTCAGGGCAGTATGACATGGAGAGCAAGCTGTTGCCCATGCAGCAGGCTCCCACCCTCCTCGCAGCTGATGAATCCAAAGAAATGGCAGAGGCCGATACAGTTTGGCACCAGCGCTGTCGCAGGAGTTGCCAGTCAGCGTTGAACTCAACGTAGGACTGCCATGAGTGGGTGTACCTGCAAGGCAGCAGAGGTTTGAGATCAATTTTTGGTTTTCAGGTACCACTAACTCACCTTTGCCCCTTCTCTTGTCAGTAGAAATGCTTCCGTCAGGCTTGGTAGGTAAGCCACACGTGAAGGACAGGAGCTGGACTTGGTTGTCAGAAGCTATTATAGACACATGACACTGGGAGCATTTAATATTTTGTGGGAGCCTATCCCCACTCCTGCCTGTAACAACCTTAAGGACCCTGCTAAAATACCCTTTGCTATAAAACATTTGAGATGTCTAGACATTTTAAAAAGGGCTCGATAGATGGGCCTCTGCCCAAAATGTCAACTGTGTATACTCCTCCGTAGATGCTGCCTAACTTGCTGAGTTCCTCCAGCATTTTGTTTGTGTTGCTCAAGAAATACAAGCCCTTCTTTTCCTTTAAGCTGGGCTACTTGCTCTGCAGAATCTACTCTCTCCTTGGCATTACAGGGGCTGCAAAGGGAAGTGCTATTGGGATAGTCACAAAGGCTGCTGAGTGAGCCTCCAGATGGCTATGGATCAAGTGATGTAACCCGTGGACCAATGCTGCTGGGATACAAGCCGAGGCCTGATCAACCCTGGCTGGGTGATCTGGGCAAGAGTGTCTAATGGTGAAAGACCTGAAACACCAGATGACCCTAGGTTAGATCACTGATGATGTGTGTCAGTGCCTCAGAGGATAAATCTCAGAATCTGAATGAGAGGAATGTGTGCCTTTGATGACAGCAAAACACTTTAAGGCACTTTATAACAGCTTTTCAAAAAACAAAGTTTGACACTGAAAGATCCTTGATCAAAGAGATGTCAAGGTATTGAATAGGTGGCAAAATGATTAACAATATAGAAGAGGTGTTTTTATTGCATATATAACTAAATGGTTGGCGCGTGGCCAAGTTGTTAAGGCGTCGGTCTAGTGATCTGAAGGTCGCTAGTTTGAGCTGAAGCAGCATGTTGCGTCCTTGAGCAAGGCACTTAACCACACATTACTCTGCGACGACACCGGTGCCAAGCTGTATCGGCCCTAGTGCCCTTCCCTTGGACAACATCGGTGGCGTGGAGAGGGGAGACTTGCAGCATGGGCAACTGCAGGTCTTCCATACAACATTGCCTAGGCCTGCGCCCTGGAAACCTTCCAAGGCGCAAATCCATGGTCTCACGAGCCTAACGGATGCCTGTATATAACTAAATGTAGTGTGGCAGGGTGGAAATACGTCTCCATCAAAGGAGGTGTACGGGGTTCCTTCCCTTTGCTAGCCTGCAGGTCACCCTTGGGCAAGGTGTAGCACCTGCTCAGTCCCCTTGCATTCTGAAGCTGCCAGAAGGCAATGCAAAACCACTTCTAATAGAAAAAAATTGCCAAGAACAATCAAGGTTATGGAAAGGCCATGGCCGGCTCCATCATACGACACGGCGCATAACGGTATTTGAGGAAAATGAAATTAAGTCACAGGTATTTATAGAATGGTAAAGAGTCTGTGTCCTTCCAATTATTTTATTTTGATTGTATTCCTGTGAAAGGTCGTTATATTACCCATTAACGCTCTATGAATGCAGGACATTCTTTAACTGGCGCTTGAGTAAAGCCACTGCCGCAGTCAGCCAGCAGCGGGTGGGCTTTGCATTTATTTCGAGTATAGGTTGGTCTGGGGCGGGGGTTGGGTCAAATACTGGAGCTGCCGAATGGGCTTCGGGCATCGGGTGGAAGAGTCGCGATGGTAGGCCGGCGGGGCAGAGATAGGCGCAGGGGTAAGGACAAGGACAGCAGTTCGGCGTCGGGGCTGCGCTCGCTACCCCTGGCCCGCAAGCTCGCCTACTTTGACGGCGAGTTCGAGCGGCTGCAGCGGGAGCGGCGGCTGCCCGCGTCGCGCCCGGAGCGCCTGCGGGTGTTGGAGCCGCTGTTGCGCTGCGGGGCCTGTCCTTCTTCCGGCCCGAACGGCGACTGCAGCCTAGTGCTGGCCGCCGGCGTCCTGCTGCTCCTGCTCCTGCCCGGCTGCCTCTTCCTCTGCGGAGGCCCAGCCGCCCGTTTCCTCAGCTTCTGCGGCCGCGTCCTGCTCATTCAGGTGGGTATACGCACTGCGCTCTTTCCTGGCAAGAGACAGGCTGGAAACAGCTGCTTTTTACCGGTACTGTACCTCCTTGTGGCCTTGGACTATATTTGCCTATCTGCACTGCACTTACTGAAGCAGTATATTCCCTCTTTTACATTAGCACGTGTACGTGTACTTGTTTAAAAGAATGATCCTTCTGGATGGTATACAAACGAAAGGTTTTCACTGTACCTTACTGCATGTAACGCAACAATTATAGTACCAGGCCCTTCAGCCCATACTGACCCATTTGCCCCGTTTTCCTCTAAAACTTTTCTATCCATTTACCTGTCTAAATGTCTATTCCTCATTATCTTCATTATGTGCCCTCTCATATGACATGGGCAATCATGATTGTCCTTGGTGGCAAATCTTTCTACAGAAATGGTTTGCCATTGCCACCTTGACCCCAGCCATTATCAATACCCATCACAGATTGTCTGCCAGGCGTCAGTGGATGCAGAACCGGCACTTACCAGCATCCACCACTTGCTCCCATGGCTTCACATGACCCTGATCATGGGGTGGCTAAGCAGGTGCTACATCTTGCCCAAGGGTGACCTGCAGGCTAGTGGAGGGAAGGAGCACTGTGCACCTCCGTTGGTGGAGATGTATCTCCACCCCACCACTCATAAATCTTTATTAAGAATTGTAATTGTACCACTTCTCCACCTCTATCACTTCCTGTGGTGGCTTGTTCCATTAACTCTTGTTCCTTTATTTAGCCACCTTAATCACATTGCAGCCATTCCCCCCCCCCTCCCATTGCTGAGTGAAATTCTGTTGTTGAATTATTTTGTAAGAATTTCAGAAACGAGGGGCAGTTTCTTTCCCCCTGGAGGTTTGCACTTCAGAATCGGATTTATCACTGATGGAAAATGTGTTGTCTTCAGTAACAATATGGTGTGAAGACTTGGCCTTGTTTACTTATTGACATGACGGTAAGGGGATTGCCCATGATCTCGTCCCTTGAAATGAGTGGCTTGCTGGGCCATTTCACAGGTCATTTAAGAGAGTCAGCCATAAAGTTGCTTGTTTATTGGCCTTGGTGTATGTTTTACATAAGAAGGAAATCACAAAACCAGATGGGGTTTTATTTATATTGATCCAATCATTTTGTTGTCAGAGTAACTAACAATTCAGATTACTCAGCTGCACTGGTGAGATCTGACCTTGTATGTTTAGATCATTTGTTCAGGCCTCTGAATTACTGGTGTAATCATTTAACCAGAATGTGCAGTTGGCTGAAACAGATAAGGGAAGCAAATTTCCCGACAAGACATTAATGAACCAGATAGGCTTGTTTTTAATGCCAATCCAGTAACTTCACTGTCATTTTCACTTATGAAACATAGAAACACAGAAAGCCAACAGCACAATACAGGCCTTTCGGCCCACAAAGCTGTGCCGAACATGTCCTTACTCTAGAAATTACCTAGGGTTACTCATAGCCCTCTATTTTTCTAAGCTCCATGTACCCATCCAGGAGTCTCTTAAAAGAGCCTATCGTATCCATCTCCACCACCGTCCTCAGCAGTCCATTCCACGCACTCACCATGCTCTGCGTAAAAAAAAACACTTACCCCTGACATCTCCTCTGTACCTATTTCCAAGCATCTTAAAACTGTGCCCTCTCGTGCTAGCCATTTCAGCCCTGGGAAAAAGCCTCTGACTATCCACACAATCAATGCCTCTCATTATCTTATACACCTGTATCAGGTCACTTCTCATCTTCCATTGCTCCAAGGAGAAAAGGCCGAGTTCACTCAACCTAATCTCATAAGGTATGCTCCCCAATCCAGGCAACATCCTTGTAAATCTCCTCTGAACCCTTTTGATGGTTTCCACATCCTTCCTGTGGTGAGGCGACCAGAACTGAGCACAGTACTCCAAATGAGGTCTGACCAGGGTCTTATAGCTACAACATTACCTCTTGGCTCCTAAACTCAATCCCACAATTGATGAAGGCCAATGCACCATATGCCTTCTTAACTACAGAGTCAACTTGCGTAACAGCTTTGAGTGCCCTATGGACTCAGACCCCAAGATCCCTCTGATTCTTCACATTGCCAAGAGTCTTAGCATTAATACTATATTCTGCCATCATACTTGACCTACCAACACGAACCACCTCACATTTATCTGGGTTGAACTCCATCTGCCATTTCTCAGCCCAGTTTTGTGTCCTTTCAATGTCTCGCAATAACCTCTGTCAGCCCTCCACACTATCCAAACACCCCCAACCTTTGTGTCATCAGCAAATTTACTAACCCATCCCTCCACTTCCTCATCAAGTCATTTATAAAAATCATGAAGAGTAGGGGTCCCAGAACAGATCCCTGAGGCAAACCACTGGTCACTGACCTCCATACAGAATATGACCCATCTACAACCACATTTTGCCTGCTGTGGGCAAGCCATTTCTGGATCCACAAAGCAAAGTCCCCTTGGATCCCATGCCTCCTTACTTTTTCATTAACCTTGCATGGGGTACCTTATCAAATGCCTTGCTGAAATCCATATACACTACATCTACTGCTCTACCTTCATCAACGTGTTTAGTCACATCCTCAAAAAATTCAATCAGTCTTCTAAGGTGCACTCTCCAAATGTTCATAAATCCTGCCTCTCAGGATCTTTTCCATCAACTTACCAACCACTGAAGTAAGACTCCCTGGTTCCTAATTTCCTGGGCTATCTCTACCCCCTTTCTTGAATAAGGGAACAACATCCGCAACCCTTCAATCCTCCGGAACCTCTCCTGTCCCCACTGATGTTGCAAAGATCATCACCAGAGGCTCAGCAATCTCCTCCCTCGCCTCCCACAGTAGCCTGGGGTAAATCTCATCCGGTCCCAATTACTTATCCAACTTGATGCTTTCCAAAATCTCCAGCATATCCTCTTTCTTAATATTTATATGCTCAAGCTTTTCAGTCCACTGTAAGTTATCCCTACAATTGCCTACATCCTTTTCCATAGTGAATACTGAAGCAAAGTATTCATTGAGTACCACTGTTATCTCCTACGGTTCCATACACACTTTTCCACTGTCACACTTGATTGGTCCTATTCTTTCACGTCTTATCCTCTTGCTCTTCACATACTTGTAGAATGCCTTGGGGTTTTCCTTAATCCTATCTGTCAAGGCCTTCTCATGGCCTCTTCTGGCTCTCCTAATTTCATTCTTAACCTCCTTCTGCTGGCCTTACAATCTTCTAGATCTCTATCATTACCTAGTTTTTTGAACCTTTCGTGAGCTTTTCTTCTTGACTAGATTTTCAACAACCTTTGTACATGACGGTTCCTGTATCCGACTATCCTTTCCCTGTCCCATTGGAACATACCTATGCAGAACTCCAAGCAAATATCCCCTGAACATTTGCCACATTCCCTGAGAGCATCTGTTCCCAATTTATGCTTCCAAGTTTCTGCCTGATAGCCTTATATTTCCCCTTACTCTAATTAAACACTTTCCTAACTTGTCTGTTCCTATCCCTCTCCAATGCCATGGTAAAGGAGATAGCATTGTGATCACTATCTCCAAAATGCTTTCCCACTTAGAGATCTGACACCTGACCAGGTTCATTTCCCAATACCAGATCAAGTACAGCTTCTCATCTTGTAGGCTTATCTACATATTGTGCTAAGAAACCTTCCTGAACACACCTAACAAACTCCACACCACCTGAGCCCCTTGCTTCAGGGAGATGCCGATCAATACTTGGGAAATTAAAATCCGCCACCACAACAACCCTGTTATTATTACACCTTCCCAGAATCTGTCTCCCTATCTGCTCCTCGATGTCCCTGTTACTATTGGGTGGTGTATAAAAACCACCCAGTAGAGTTATTGATCCCTTCCTGTTCCTAACTTCCACCCTTTGAGACGCCATAGACAATCCCTCTATGACGTCCTCCCTTTCTGCAGCCGTGACACTACCCCTGATCAGCAGTGCCACACCCCCACCTCTTTTGACTCCCTCCCTGTCCTTTCTGAAACATCTAAAGCCTGGCACTCTGAGTATCCATTCCTGCCCCTTAGCCATCCAAGTCTTTGTAATGGCCACAACATCATAGCTCCACGCTCTAAGCTCACCTGCTTTGTTCATAGTATTCCTTGCATTAAAATAGACACATCTCAAACCATTGGTCTGAGCACGTCCCTTCTTTATCACCTGCCTATCCTCCCTCTTGCACTGTCTACAAGCTTTCTTTATTTGTGAGCCAACCGTCTCTTCAGTTTGGTTCCCATCCCCCCAGCAAGTCTAGTTTAAACTCTCCCCAATAGCCTTTGCAAACCCCCCTGCCAGGATGTTGGTCTCCCTGGAATTCAAGTGGAACCCGTCCTTTTTGTACAGCTCACGCATGCCCCAAAAGAGGTCCCAATGATCTAGCAATCTGAATCCCTGCCCCCTGCTCCAATCCCTTAGCCATGCATTTACCCTCCACCTCATTCTATTCCTATACTCACTGTCACGTGGCACAGGCAGTAATCCCAAGGTTACTACCTTTGAGGTCCTGCTTCTCAGCTTCCTTCCTGACTTCCTGTGGTCTGTTTTCAGGACCTCCTCCCTTTTCCTACCTATGTCGTTGGTACTAATATGTACCACGACCTCTTGCTGTTCACCTTCCCACTTCAGGATATCATGGACGCGATCAGAAACATCCCGGCCCTGGCACCTGGGAGGCAAACTACCATCCGTGTTTCTTTCCTGTGTCCGCAGAATTACCTGTCTGACACCCTGACTATAGAGTCCCCTATCACTGCTGCCACTCTCTTCCTTTCCCTACCCTTCTGAGCCACAGGGTCAGACTCCGTGCCAGAGGCGCAGCCACTGTTGCTTCCCCCATGTAAGCCATCCCCCCCCCCGCCAACAGTACTCAAGTAGGAGTACTTATTGTTAAGGGGGACAGCCACAGGGGTGCTCTCTAGTATCTGATTCTTGCCCTTCCCTCTCCTGTTACCCACTTGTCTGTCTCCTGAGGCCTCGGTGTGTCTGCCTGCCTGTAGCTCCTCCTCATTCTCCCTGATGGGACGAAGGTCATCGAGCTGCATCTCCGGTTCCCTAACATGGTCCCCGTGGAGCTGCGGCTCGATGCACCAGATGCAGATGTGGCCGTCCGGGAGGCTGGAGGTCTCCCAGACTTCCCACATCTGACGAGCACAGAACACCAGCCTCACACACATGCTTCCTGTCTCTATTTTACACAGGCAACCTACCTTGCCTCGACCCTCGTGCTCATTTTATTTTTGAAAATTAAAAAAACCTGCAAATGTTGTAAATCTAAAATAAAAATAGAAAATGCTGGAAACAGTCAAAGGATCAAACACATCTGTGGAAAGAGAAATATTTGAAGACCTAACTTGTACTTCTGAGAAATAATCATCTTTGTGGCCTGATTTCAAATTGTATATCATTTTCCTGGAGTTGATGAGATGCTATCACATTTAATCATCTGGCTGGGACTCTGATTTACTTTTCAGACTTTATTTTAAAGTGAAAGAAAGACTTTAGAATGATACTAAATGGCTGTTTGACCTATTATACTCTTGTGTGCTCTTTCACAGGTTCTGAACTTAAAGAGGGGTAACTTTGAAGGTATGAGACATGAATTAGCTAAGATAGACTGGCAAATGACACTTAAAGGATTGACGGTGGATATGCAATGGCAAGCATTTAAGGGTTGCATGGATGAACTACAACAATTGTTCATCCCAGTTTGGCAAAAGAATAAATCAAGGAAGGTAGTGCACCCGTGGCTGACAAGAGAAATTAGGGATAGTATCAATTCCAAAGAAGAAGCATACAAATTAGCCAGAGAAAGTGGCTCACCTGAGGACTGGGAGAAATTCAGAGTTCAGCAGAGGAGGACAAAGGGCTTAATTAGGAAGGGGAAAAAAGATTATGAGAGAAAACTGGCAGGGAACATAAAAATGGACTGTAAAAGCTTTTATAGATATGTAAAAAGGAAAAGAGTGGTAAAGACAAATGTAGGTCCCCTACAGACAGAAACAGGTGAATTGATTATGGGGAGCAAGAACATGGCAGACCAATTGAATAATTACTTTAGTTCTGTCTTCACTAAGGAGGACATAAATAATCTTCCAGAAATAGTAGGGGACAGAGGGTCCAGTGAGATGGAGGAACTGAGGGAAATACATGTTAGCAGGGAAGTGGTGTTAGGTAAATTGAAGGGATTAAAGGCAGAGAAATCCCCAGGGACAGATGGTCTGCATCCCAGAGTGCTTAAGGAAGTAGCCCAAGAAATAGTGGATACATTAGTGATAATTTTTCAAAACTCGTTAGATTCTGGACTAGTCCCTGAGGATTGGAGGGTGGCTAATGTAACTCCACTTTTTAAAAAAGGAGGGAGAGAGAAACCGGGGAATTATAGACCGGTTAGCCTAACGTCGGTGATGGGGAAACTGCTGGAGTCAGTTATCAAAGATGTGATAACAGCACATTTGGAAAGCGGTGAAATCATCGGACAAAGTCAGCATGGATTTGTGAAAGGAAAATCATGTCTGACGAATCTCATAGAATTTTTTGAGGATGTAACTAGTAGAGTGGATAGGGGAGAACCAGTGGATGTGGTATATTTGGATTTTCAAAAGGCTTTTGACAAGGTCCCCCACAGGAGATTAGTGTGCAAACTTAAAGCACACGGTATTGGGGGTAAGGTATTGATGTGGATAGAGAATTGGTTAGCAGACAGGAAGCAAAGAGTGGGAATAAATGGGACCTTTTCAGAATGGCAGGCAGTGACTAGTGGGGTACCGCAAGGCTCAGTGCTGGGACCCCAGTTGTTTACAATATATATTAATGACTTGGATGAGGGAATTAAATGCAGCATCTCCAAGTTTGCAGATGACACGAAGCTGGGTGGCAGTGTTAGCTGTGAGGAGGATGCTAAGAGGATGCAGGGTGACTTGGATAGGTTGGGTGAGTGGGCAAACTCATGGCAGATGCAACTTAATGTGGATAAATGTGAAGTTATCCACTTTGGTGGCAAAAATAGGAAAACAGATTATTATCTGAATGGTGGCCGATTAGGAAAAGGGGAGGTGCAACGAGACCTGGGTGTCATTATACACCAGTCATTGAAAGTGGGCATGCAGGTACAGCAGGCGGTGAAAAAGGCGAATGGTATGCTGGCATTCATAGCAAGAGGATTCGAGTACAGGAGCAGGGAGGTACTACTGCAGTTGTACAAGGCCTTGGTGAGACCACACCTGGAGTATTGTGTGCAGTTTTGGTCCCCTAATCTGAGGAAAGACATCCTTGCCATAGAGGGAGTACAAAGAAGGTTCACCAGATTGATTCCTGGGATGGCAGGAGGACTTTCATATGAAGAAAGACTAGATGAACTAGGCTTGTACTCATTGGAATTTAGAAGATTGAAGGGGGATCTGATTGAAACATATAAAATCCTAAAGGGATTGGACAGGCTAGATGCAGGAAGATTGTTCCCGATGTTGGGGAAGTCCAGAACGAGGGGTCATGGTTTGAGGAGAAAGGCGAAGCCTTTTAGGATTGAGATTAGGGAAAACTTCTTCACACAGAGAGTGGTGAATCTGTGGAATTCTCTGCCACAGGAAACAGTTGAGGCCAGTTCATTGGCTATATTTAAGAGGGAGTTAGATATGGCCCTTGTGGCTAGGGGGATCAGAGGGTATGGAGGGAAGGCTGGTGCAGGGTTCTGAGTTGGATGATCAGCCATGATCATAATAAATGGCGGTGCAGGCTCGAAGGGCCGAATGGCCTACTCCTGCACCTATTTTCTATGTTTTCTATGTTTTTCACAGACTAATCCTATTCCCCTATGTGCGCCCTGTAACTTTTTTGCTTATTTACGCAATTCCCTCTTGAAAGTTACTGTTAAAGTTGCTTTCACCTGTGCTTCCAGCAATACATTCTAGATTACAATTACACACATTGTCAATTCACACTAAAAATAATTTTTTTTTTTGCAAATTTGTGGTTGCTGACCATGGGCACTGAAAACAATGTGGATGTATTTCTCTATCAGAGCTACTGGTGATTTCGAGAAAGCAAATTTCTCCCTACGTCTTTTAATATTTGGTTTCATCCTAGTAAGTCTCTTCTGTTGCCTTCTGAAACCTTGACATGCTCCATAAACTATCTGGAGAGCTACCCACTATTTCAATATTGACATAATACCCTTGCTTTTCTAAATATTTTGATTGTTAAGTGCTATGTCATATAATGTAGGCAATCATAGTCTTTCCATGACGCTGACTGTTCTTGGTAAATTTTTCTACAGAAGTGTTTTCCCATTGCCGCCTTCTGGGCAGTGTCTTTACAAGACGGGTAACCCCAGCCATTATCAATACTCTTCAGAGATCGTCTGCTTGGCGTCAGTGGTCGCATAACCAGGACTTGTGATGTGCACCAGCTGCTCATACGACCATCCACCACCTGGTCCCATGGCTTCACATTGCACTGATCGGGGGCTAAGCAGGTGCTACACCTTGCCCAAGGGTGACCTGCAGGCTAGCAGGGGAAAGGAGCACCTTACACCTCCTTTGGCAGAGACAGATCTCCAGGCTGCCACCCCATAAATATTTAACTGTTAATAAAACCGAGGATCCCCAAAGCGTATGACCTACTTTGGTAGAAGGGGAAAACATTGAAGAACAGTGTTTGGGTGATAAAAGAATCAAAAGCATTGGTGTTCAGAGAGACCTGGATGTCCTTCTGTATGACTCACTGAAAGCCTGAGCCAGTGCAACAAGCAATTAGGATAGCAAATAGTATTTTGACCTTGATTCCAAGTGGATGTGAGTACAACAGTAAAGGTTATATACAGAGATTATTTAGAGCCTATGTGAGCTCATGATTTAAGTTGATCTACTTGTTAATTAACATAATATTTGTCCATAATTTTATGAAAATCACTTTTGAATTGCATTCTTTTGTGAAATTTTGCAGAGTAAAAAAGGATGAGTAAGAAACTACAGTCAGCTGAGCTGTAAGATGTGCACCAGTTATGCTTTTAGGGTTTAAACTGCCATCTTAAGATCATAAGAACTGGGCCATTTGCCCCATTGTGTCTGTTCCTCAATTTCATCATGGCTGATCCAATTTTCTTATCAGCCCTCAATCTCCTGCCTTACCGCATATTCCTTCATGTCCTGATTAATGAATCTATCAATCTCTGCCTTACGTATACCTAATGACTTGGCCACCACAGCCACCTATGGCAACAAATTCCACAGATTTGCCACTCTCTGGCTGAAGAAATTCCTCATCTCCATTCTAAATGGATGTCCCTCTATTCTGAGGTGATGTCCTCTGGTTTTAGACTCCCCACCGTAGGAAATATCCTCTCCACATCTACTCTTTTGGGGCTTTTCAACATTCACTAGGTTTCAATGAGATTCTCCCTTCAATTTTCTGAATTCCAGTGAGTACAGGCCCACAGCCGTCCAACTTTCCTCCTATCTTGGTGAGGTGCTGTTGGCCAGGCTTCTGTGCTTCACTAAGTTGATCACAGGGGAGTTTGCTTTCATGCTGCCAGATGTTGACATCAGATCAGGTGCCAAGTTTATATCAGTTTTCATGCTGGAGTTTTTGAGCAATGAGTTGGATCAGGCTTGTTCGAGACATTCTAACTCCAGGCTTAAAATGATATGAGTAATTGGGGGGAGGAGGCTGACACTGCTTGCAGTACGTTGGCAATTTCAGCTTTGTAGAAGTAACAAATCCTGAAACACCCCCCGAGACTTGGCCAAGTGTCAAATCCCAATTTAAGAACTTGACCAATGTTAGGTGTAATCGTGATATCAAGCCAGGAGAAAGGATGCTATTCAGGGTCTTGGTTGACTAGGGTGATAAGAATTTTAGGAACAGCAAGCACTGCTGGAGGAACTTATTGAGTCAGGCAGCATGGAGGAATGGAGGCTGAAGAGTTTATAGATTATTTATTTATTTATTGAGATACAGTGCAGAATAGGCTCTTCCAGATCTTCGAGCCACTGCCAGCAATCCCCTGAATTAATCATATCCTAACTAACTTACCAACCAGTAGAAAATTTACAGCATCCAGAGAAAACCCACGCAGTCACAGGTGAGGATATAAACTTACAGGCAGCTGTGGGAATTGAACCCAGATCGCCTGTACTGTAAAGCATTGTGTTAACCACTTTGCTACCGTACCACCCTGATATTTCAAGTCGAAATCCAACTTGGGTCACTTATGCAGATGTTGATCGAAGACTTTGGTTTATGGTGCTGCTGCAGGAATGGACTAGTACTGCTATTAGGCTTTTGATTCTAGGTCTATGCTGTTGAAGCTTTTGTGCCAAGGACTAGGGAGAAGGTAAAATTATATTTTCTGGAGTTTTAGCTCCAGGTTAAGGAACATGACCGAACTTTTTCCTTTCCAGTCTCTAGTCCCTTTCCTCCAGAAATTTCACCCATTCAATATTAGTTGTGGGTTTGAAAGATGGAACAATTCTCACGGAAGTGTGTTTCTTATTTTCAGTTGCTGCCTTATTGGGATTGGACGTTGTACTCCAATACAGACTGCCTGATCAGGAACCCCTATTACTTTGCAAGGGGCCTTGAGTCCTTGCAGCTCACAGACTGCATCAATGTGAGTTCAGAACTATTGTGACAAAAGTTTCTAACATTATACCTCAAAGTCTTTCTGAAGCTAGGATGAAACTTCGATCGAGGGAGTTCAGATCTTGTTCTAATGTGAAAATAACATTACCACTCGATTTTTATTATACCCCCTCCCCCCCCCCCGGGCCAACTTGTATTGTGTGGTCAGGCTAACTATAAGGAATTGGGATTGAATGATTTGATTATCTGTCATCGCCCCTGAGCCAGTGTTTATGAGCTGTGCCTTTCCACATTTTGTGGCACATCGGGTGGCAAGCTTGCTATTTCTTTAGTATTTTTGCCTGTTAGTTTTTTTACGAGGCTGAGTTGTTAGCTTAATGTTCAACCCAGCATGGATGGAAAACGTGCAAGATGCTGGCTGGATTTGTAACCAGGACCACTCGCCTCAAAATCCAGTGCAGATGCCACCACACCATTGGCCAACTATTTATGAACTGTACTGATGCCTATTTGAGACGGTGTATGTTGCACAATGGTAATATAAGGAACACGTCCCCTTTCCTGCTGGTTAATGTGGGGGGAAGAAACAAATGATCATTTTCAGTTAATTTTTGTGGTAAAATAATATTTTTTGAAGAGAAAATGAGTTTTACTGATAGGTTGAAACTATAGGATTTTGTACGCATTTATTGCTTTAGTTCAAGGGTTTCCAACGTTTTTTATGCCTTGGACCCCTACCATTAAGTGCTTTAGTTGATGTCTTGTAGTACAATTGGACATTGTACTCTAATGTCCTTAAGTTAGTTTGGATGACTATAATTGGCCTTGGTATCCTCAAGCAAAAGAAAAGAATATTTTGCCAGCAATTGAACCCATGAAGTCAGCACTATATTAGGCACCAGTAACCTGCCAAAGTCTTGGTCTAGGCTCACGTGTAAGCTACAGTTTGCGAAATACTTGGCATCTGGAATCCAAGTTGTGGTGGAGCTTGTGCTTCAGATTAGAGTTTAAGGGAAAATAAACATTGTTGAAAAATTTAATTATTTTCTGCAGCGAGTATCTGTTTTAAATTATTAGAGTTGTTTGTTTGAAACCTTCAATAGTTGCATATTTACTTGTAAAGGTATGCCAGAAATACCCAACAGTGGAATCTCTGCAGAAAGTGGATCCAAAGGTTGTTCTTCAAAAGTATCTGCGTCAGAATCTACCCCTTGTAGTAACAGATGGGGCTGAAGAATGGGTTGCCATCAGGGAGTTCACTGTGCCATTTCTAACTCAGGTAAGTGCATAAGGAAGCTTTCTCTATACCTTCTTTGTAACTACTTGACCATGATTCAGTTGCCTATAGAATGGATTTCAGCTCTTTGGTGTGCTAAATCTGCCCTCTTCTTGGAGGACACCTGATTGAGAGCACTGTCTACCTTGGTAGAAGCATACCCAGGATTAAGAAGAAAGCAAAACAACTTGGAGGCATTGGCATGGAAGTTTTCATATTAGAGCAGATACAACATACAAAAAAAAACCCCTGTGAAAATGGAGTCCTTACAGGAATCAGGATGGAGGAGATGACAATCAAGACAACTGTGGGAGTTGGTAAGATTGTAAAGGTAAAGAAAGTAGGTGGCTAGCCTATCCTTTGTGATGGAGGTATAGCTGTCAACAAGGTAAAAATTGTGTATAATTTATGCTGAAATTGTTTTTCTTGTTAATGCTGCTATTTCAAGCTAAAAGCCTGTGATGCCGATGCAAGTAAGTATCTGTGCGTACAGTACTTGTGCATGTGATAATAGACTCAACTTTGACTTTGAGTCAGATATGGGCAATGTGAAAGCAGTGTGGAAAATAGGAACAATAGTAGTTACTTTTTTGAATTCTGAGTGCATAAAGCAGTTACCAATACATTCTTCAGTGTCATGGGGGGAGTATTGAGGGAAGGGCCTAAACAGGACAATTCCTTGGTTCTGTCCTGTTCAAATTAAACAAAGACATTTGACCATAAGACACAGGTGCAGAATTAGGCCATTCAGCCCATTGAGTCTGCTGTCCATTTCATCATGGCTGATCCACTTCCCTCTTAACCCTATTCTCCTGCCTTCTCCCCATAACCTTTCACGATCTAATTAATCAAGAACCCATCAATCTCTGCCTTAAGTGCACCCAGTGACATGACCCCCACAGTGACTTGTGACAACAAATTCCACAGATTCACCACCCTCTCTGAGAAATCCCTCCCCATCTCTGTTCCATTTTGAGATTAGTGACAATCTGGCAGGCAGTGGCTGATGTTCAGTGGGAGGATCATAATCCAGTGGACGTAATAACTGTCTGAGAGCTGACATTCCGCTTCTGCAAGTTAGAGACCAGTGCTAGACGACTGGCTGGCAGGAACTCTGATCCCATCTGCAGGAGTTGAGACTTGGCTCAGACTGACATCATAATTTTTCACTTCCCTCAAATCACAAACTTCTTCATTGAAAGCGGAGATTTGTAGAGGTTGCACTTCAGAGAGCTGACTCCACGGAGAAAAGCAAAGATAGCAGCGATCAGACTCTTTTAACTTGGACTCTGTGAGCAGGTGAATCTGGGGATTGGAACAAGCAACTAGGAGCAGTAGGTCAGCAGGTCCTTCTGGCCTTCCCACTAGTTAATATGATCATGGCTGATCTGTGCTGGCCTAAACTCTTGTCTGTCATTTCTTTGTACTTTGTTCCTCGATCTATTAAATACTTATGCACCTCCATTGTAAATATTTCTCATCAACCAGCTTCCACCACCCAAGGCATAGAAAGCCACCCTCTGCAAGAAGAAGTTTCTAGATAGTTCAGTCTTAAATGTCCATCCCTTTATCTTGTAGTTGTGCCTCCTTGTTCAAGACACCCCAAATTTATCCTGTCAAGCTCCCTTAGCTTTTGTATGTTTGAATAAGATCACTTTAGATTCTCCTGAAATCTAAGAAATACTGGTCCAAACTATTTAATCTGTCTTGTTGGACAGCCTTCTCATTCCAGGAGTTAGCCTGGTGAATCTCCTTTGTACTGCCTTCAGAGATACTATGTCCTTTTTTTTTAGATTAGGAGACCAAACTGCATGCAGTATCCCAGGTGAGACCCTGCACAATTGCAAGAAAACCATCATATTTTTAAACTCCAACTCATTGACAATGCCACTTGCCTCCTTAACGATATATGGATGTGTCAACTATCTCTAGCACACACAGATCCACCTGTACAAGCAGGTTATCTCCTTTAAGACAATTATGATTTGCCTTTTGATTTCTCTTACCAAAGTGCATGAACTTAAACCTCTCCACTCTATTTGCCCATTCACTCAATCTGTCTTTCCCTTTAAATCATCACAGGAGCCTCATTAAAACGTGCTGTTCCACCTAGTTTTGTATCATTAGGAAATGTGGAAAGCTAACATACAGAAAAGTCTATGCCCACAAATCATTTATCCCTCTGTGTCTTTGCACTACTGAGAGCTTGTGTCAGGCCTTTGGTATTTCTCCCTCCCACTGCTCCAAAAGCACACCAAGTCATCACCGATTGCAGACTCCCAGATGACCTTTGACCCATGGTAAGCCATCCACCATGCAATTGAATGAAATTAGCCCAGATTACCAGGATGTCATGGGGCAGCACTGTAGCATAGCGCTTAACATGATGCTGTTACAGCTTGAGACACTGGAGTTTGGAGTTCAATTCTAGCATCCTCTGTAAACAGGTTTGTATGTTCCTTCTCGTGTGGGTGTGGGTGCGGGGGGGGCGGGATCCTCCCATGGTCCAAAGGCATGCAGGTTGCCAAACACCCAGTGGGGGTGGGGGAAGAACAAATCATGTAAACATTAAAAAGTAAACAAACAACATTTGGAATTAAAGTTCACATAGTGAATTCACAGCCACAAAGCCAGGAGCCCGTTAGTTGCAGGCCATAGCCTCAGTTCAGCACAGAGATAAGTAAACCATGATAAGCAGCGAGCTGAACAATGGTCCACCCCTGGCCACCAGCTCCAACATCCTGATCTTTTCAGTCTGGCCTGGCACTTACATTTGCCAAACCTCGGCTTGTTCCTCACTCTCAGACCCAATGTGCTCTGTCTCCTCAATGCACTCTTGGGCCTGGATCCCTCTGCAGCAATTCAACCCATACCCGAGCCGTCTGATCTAGCCCGGTGCTTAAATCAGTCAAAATCAGCTTGCTCCTCACTCTTGGGCTCTGACCCCGCTGCCTGAACTCTGGCTCATCTTGGATCCACCGCTTTGAATCGGCTCCAAGTCCACTCCAGCAATGGCCATACATTGAGCAGGCTGTGCCCTGTTTTGGGTGGAAAATATTACTAATCGTGTCAGCTTTGAGGCATCCCAGTGAATGAGTACCAAATGCAGTAAAAACACTTGTTAGTTGCTATCTAGCACATCCTGTGAATATTACAGGCTGTTGAGACACTTTTCAGAGAGTAGTGGTTTGGCCATCTCTAGGCTGTCCTTTTAAGGAAACACTGTGTAGCCAAATTACTAAATGCGAAAAATGGGTTTTAGTTTGACTGTAAATACTCGACTTCTGTAGCAAGAGGAAATGCACAGTGTGAAACTTGTGATGCAGTTAGATTCTCAACTTGATATTAGTGGAACAACATAAACACAAGAGATCCTTCCGATGCTGAAATCCAAAGTAACATATGCAAAAATGCTGGAGAACGGAGTCCTGATGAAGGGTCTCGGCCTGAAACGTCAACTGTTTGTTTTCATGGATGCTGCCTGATCCGCTGAGTTCCTCCAGCATTTAGTGTGTGTTATGCAAGGAGAACAACAGATACTCTATAATGAATTGAACCAGCTTTTCAATGCATTCCAAATTGATTCATGATATAATGTCCCTTGGGCCAAGTGTTTTTTTATTTAGGATTTGTGCATAAAATTTGGGTGTAAATGGATGTAATTTTTAGCTAATCTCTGGTATTGGAGTGAAAGTAAGGGGCACTTCTGGAAAATTTTCCTTCTCATCATGAGATGACAAATTCCTACATATTCTATCACTGCCCCAAAAACCTCTATGTTGATAGACCCATCAATAAGTTTAGGGGAGTTATTGCTGCATCTAATGTACTGGCACACCACTCATATTTATGTCTTCATTTGTAATCCAGATAATGCGGGGCTTCATTTATGCTTTTATATAGAAAAAGGAAAGGTGCATACGTGCTTTCCTTCGTCTTTCAGCTGGTTTCAATTCTGTGCACTAAAAGCTAATGGCTTCCTGAGGAACTGGAGATGTAAAATTAGTCTCTGGAATCCAGTGCAACAAGTCTGTAAGATTTCCATACATAAAAGTACAATCCTTGCTTCCTCAAGGGAATTCCTCAGTTACACTAAAGGCTATTGCTGTAAATTCTTAGCAACACTAACTTCAGAGCTGTTGTGTTTATTTACGTCACAGTAAGTTAAATGAGCAGACTCGTGAACCTTCTGGCCGATGAGGAGATAATGCCATAAGTTGTTATCCCCGGTTACAGATTTGAGATCTGCTTGATTATTGAATTCTTGAGCTCAGTGTTCCAGTTATATTTTCATCAACGTGGGAATTGTTTGACAATGTTAAGGAGCATGAGGGGAATGAGCAGCACTGCTGTCAGAAGAAGGCTCCTGTACTCAAGCAATCTCCTCTCTCTGTCTCTTTCTCTTTTGGTGGTGAGTGAGAGCCTGTCGGTCCTGTAATCCGGGGGGGGGGGGGGGGGCTCGGAGAAGCGACACAGAAGATTGGAACAGCGAGCTGCTGGCCTCCCACTCTCATTGGTGCAAGAGTGATCTCTCCATCTCTCTCTCTCTCCCCCTCGCTGGTGAGAGAGAGCCTGTCTGAGACACCAAAGTGTTGGGTAGTTTTTGATGGACTCTAGATCAAGGTCTCTTTGGGGGCTTTTGCTAATGCTTGCATGGTGGGGGGGGGTGTTCAGTGCTTTTGCTGGTGCAAGTGGGGGGAGGGGGAGGGCCGATGCATCTGCTTGTACGTGGGGGGGGAGGTCTTCGGGGTTCTGATGTTTCTGTCATACATGCTTTGGGTTTTTTTTTTGTTTTGAGGATGGCTGTGAAGATTAAGAATTTCTGATTGTGTACCATATGCACTCTCTGGTATTAAGTTGAACCAGTTGAACAAATCTCACCTTGGAAGTAGTGGTGACACCATCTTGCTCAGCAGGGAAAGTTATTAAACCATGCGCATTTAAGGTATACTGGGAGTCTTCTGGTCCACCGTGAGCAGTTTTATCATCAAGATGGGGTAATATGAAACCAATATTCCCAGGGGAGGAAGTTGGGTGTGGATTGGCAGGTGCTAATGAGGATGTGGAGAAGATGTCCAGTCATGTAGTTCATTGTGTGAGAGAACAGCTTAAACCCAGGACTGACAATAACTTATTTATGCTCTGCTGGCGAAGTGCCTGCAGATAATTCATAGAACAGTTGTTGACTCTGAGTTGTGTTGGAAGTACGGCAGAGAACCAAAACCTTGATCAAGGGCTATGCTGAAAAAGTAAAGAGTAATAGGAACATTCCAGAGCTTTCATCCTCATCAGTTAAAGGTAAATCTGTCAGTGGTGGAACAATTAAAAGTGAGGGTGGTCAAAGCCAGAATTGTAGATGGTAGTGAAATTGGAGATAAGAATTTTGAAATTAGGATATTGCTTAACCAGAACTCAAAAGATCAACAAACACAAGATAAAGAGTGAATGAGATCCTGGATGTTATTACACTGGTAGAGGAGTCATTCATGATCTCAAGTTCATGCAGTATAGAATGTAGTAGACTGGTCAGCAATACACTAGACTAGTTTGTTTAGAGAAGGGGGCATGGAAAAGAGTAGATAATTTGTTTGGAGTATGATTAGACTGATTTGTAGGTGTGGAAAGAGGCCTTGGTGATATCATTGATATATGGCCCAAAGCTTATTGTGTTAATTATAATCCCATGGTTTTGAAGAAGTTACCTGAGACTCAGATTTACCAAGCAGAAGAATGGAGTTACTACCTAGGAAACTGAATATATTGCAGGGAATGAAGAAAATACAAACTTCGTAGTTTTGGTCTTCTAATATTTAATTTGTGGATATTTCAACTACCCAATGTGGAACAAATAGTCTGATAATTTCAAGCCAGTGAAAGAAGGAGGCAGTGGTGACAATCATAAATTGTTTCAGCTCATACGCAAAGAGAAATGTAGTTAAGAAATAGGAGAGATATTTGAGGGATGCTGGATGTAATTAAGCAAGCATCAGAAAGCCAATTCAGAGCTATCTTGTCATTACTGATGAGAATGAAACTAGATTAGTGTGGTTCCCCATGCCAGATGGATAATTCTGGAGAGGTCTTGGTAAAAGATGGTGTGCTGAAGGCCTGAGACGGATCAAGAAGGTCAAGTTCAAGAAACATTCAGACTTGAGCGAAAGGATTGAGCCTATGTTGCTGTCTCTTTTGCAGTTATTCAGTGGACATCGAGTGCTGCAAAACACAATTGTGTGCAGTTACTGGGACTCTCATGACTCTCTGGAGAAAAGCCCAGGTGCTTTCTTAGAAAAGGTCCATCATCAAAGGCTTTTCCAGTGGGCAATTCAGTGGTAAGACACAAGGCTTCTATTCTACTTGATTAATACAGGGTTAGATTCTCCTTAAGTATCCATTCCAAATTCAGTGCAGTACACAAACTTTTTTTTAAACTAAGTCTTCCTTCCAAAGCATTGATTATGCCTGTAAATTGTAATCTTGGTTTTGTCTTGGAAGCAAATTACAACCAACAAGGGAGATTATCTCCTAATAAATGTTAACATTTGAAAGAAAGTCAGAATCTGATTTTCTTTCTGTCTTGGTCAACTGACTTTCCAGTAAAGATAAGAATGGTGAATTCATGAGTCAGATGTCAAAATCAAACTTCCATTTGAAACAGTGGCATGTTGCTACTGGGCAGGTTCTGCCACCTCCCACAACTCTATTGACTCTCGCAATTATGGCAGTCCCATTTACTGAGATTGCGATTACACTGTGTCACTTTGGTTACCACTTATTGTATTTTAAGCTTCCTGATCAACCTTTACAGAACAGGTGTCCCACTGATGATACTCCTTTTCATTGTTAATGATTAATTTCAGAGAGAGGCTGATCTGATTTCTTCATTCTTGGACCATGTTGCTTCATATTGCGTTTCACAGTAACGTGCATTGAAACTGCATTGTCCTCTATCATTTTGCTTTTGTTTTATGATTTTGAAATGGTGGTGAATCTCTCTTGGTTTTGGGATGATGTTTGGTCCTAAAGAGGCACCACAGTAATGTAGCGGTTAGTGTGACACTTTTCCAGCATGGGGTATCAGAGCTCGGAGTTCAAATCCGCTGTCCTCTGTAGGCAAGTTTGTATGTTTCTTCCCGTGTATATGTGGGTTTCCTCCAAGTGCTCCGGTTTCCTCCGACGCCCCAAAGACATACTGGTTGGTAGGTTAATCGGTCATTGTAAATTGTTCCGTGATTAGGCTAGCATTAATCGGTGGGATGCTGGGCAGTGCACCTCGAAGGGCCTTTTCAGCACTTGTTTCTCTGAATAAATTAAAAAGTAATTAGGGTGGATATACTTGTGAATTGAACAAAGGCTATTGGTCAAATTTCAATCTTGATACTTAACCACAGAATAGAGACAACAGATAAGTCTGTTATTTTTCCATAGGAAGAATTGTAACAAAGCAGCAGCAAAGGTGATCCGTGGGTTCTATCAGCGACCTTACTTCCTCCCTCCAGTGGTGGAATTATCGGAATCTAACTGGTTGCTAATGGCCTCACAAGCAGGAGATGGTGGCACAGGGAATATTTTTGTAAAGGTAATGAAACCGTTTATATTAAATGAGCATTGAGAGACCTGATACTTTTCTCAGTCTTTTTGTACGTTCCATTTCTGAACATCTCAAACATTTCTGGGGCTTAGTTAGAAGATAAACACGAGATGTTCTACAGATGTTGGAAATCTGAAGCAACCCACACACACAGAATGCAGGAGTAACACCAGGTCAGGCAACATCTATGGAATTGAATAAACAGTCAATGTTTCTGGCTGAGCCCCTTCTTCAGGAAGGGTGAAAATGCCACATTGAAAGGTGCGGGTATGGAAAGGAGGAGAGCCAGGAGAGGAAGAGATCTGATAGGAGAGCAGAGTGGACCACAGGAGAAAGGAAAGGAGGAGGAGCATCAGGGGAGGTGATAGGCAGGTGAGAAGAGGTCTGAGGTCAGATTGGGGAATAGGGAAGAGTTAGCAGATACATATTAGTTTATTTCTTTTGTTGATGATAGTTTGTGAGGTTAATTAATATAGATTTGAGTGGCTCTGTGGATTAAATGACTTTATTTTCCCTCTTCAGATGGGAGATCATGATGGGGACTTGCTGATGTGGATTGCTCAGCTTCAAGGAGTTTTTGAGGTTCAGCTCCTACCCAGGGATATATGTGCAAGCAACTGTACCCATTATACGATGCAGCTTTCACCTGGACAGACGGGTATGCAAAGTTGTACTGATGGAAACGTGATTTTTGTGTTATTAAGTGTACTTTTAAATATAAACAGGTTTCTATTCTTTCTAATGGAACTGTGTAAGAGTATATGCTGCTTATGAAATATGTTGAAATTTATTAAAAAAAAGGTACAGAAAATAGTGGGGATACTCATCATGTCAGCCAGTATTTTTGGAGAGGAAATTGGTTTGTTGAACTTCATTATTAAAGAGTTTCAATTTAAAAGTGGATCCTCCTGTTAATGCTAATGCAGTGTATCTTACGGTTTGAAGGAGACATTAGACAGGGAAATTTATTGGACTTTTAAGTATTGATTTGGGAAAGTTGATTGCCTTGTTTTGTGCATTATGGGATGCTTGCAGAAAGCGAAGACTCGCACTGAAGCTCTTATCTGAGTGAAGTAAAATATTCAAGGTTACAATCAACAAGCTATAGTCAACTTCCATGCTCGATAGAGAGAGAAAAAAAGATAATCCAAGATCACAAACTGAAAAGTATATGGCTAAGAACAAAAGTGGCCAGGGTGTTATCAATAGACAAATATACAATAGATTCACACGTTGATCTTGGGATCAGTGATCATTGAGATGAGATGTGCGAGAACATGAATACTATATTTTGTCCATCATACTTGTTCCACTATTTAAATACTTCATTGTACCAGAGGCCATATGATAGTATTGCAGCTCAGGGATCAAGAGCAGAATGGAGAACATTTAACTATACTGTAAGTACAAGAAGTACTGAGAGAATGTTTGGTTAACTAAATGCATGTTTGTGTATCTCTAGTTGCTGTACCACTTAGGATGTGGGAGGTTCAGTATCGTGCTTTCAGCTCCACTGCCATTGGACTTGCTGCAACCGGAAACTGGCTTCAAGACTCCAGGTGATGGTGTCGGAAATGGTTCTACAAGAGCATATCCTGCCTCAGGAAATCTAGGATTTGGACAGTGGCCCAGTGTGTACTGTTTTGAGTTTGGGCTGCATCCCTGCAATCTGGTCGGATCATGTCACCTTTTTCCCCTTGATTGTTTAGCGGGTTTGATTTATCAGTTTTCTAGGGTTACAAAAAAGAGAGCATTATAACATGTTTCAGCTGCTTGATGCGGAAGGGCGTACAGTCTAAAGCTTGCAGTGGGTTATGCATCTACAAGAAGTAACATTTAATAGAATATTGACTTTGGGTATCAAAGGGCTAGAATGGCAAAATGGGGAAGAGAAGCTTTGTTGCATCGATTCTTGTCAACCCATCACAAATATACCATAAACAACAGGAATTCTGCAGATGCTGGAAATTCAAGCAACACACATCAAAGTTGCTGGTGAACGCAGCAGGCCAAGCAGCATCTATAGGAAGAGGCGCAGTCGACGTTTCAGGCCGAGACCCTTCGTCAGGAGGCTGCACAGTTCAGATGCATCAGAGTGGCTGTAACTTGTAAGGCTGAAAGAGTTTATGAGAGGCTTCACTAACTTGGCCTACTACCGTGTAAGTAGAAGTGGGGGAAAATATCCAACTGTTTAAAACAAAGGGTTTTGGATCAGTAAGTAAGATATTGAGGTGGAGGAACTTGAAACAAGAAATTTTTTTTAAGAATAGAGATAGTAAATTTCAGAATGAAATCAAGAAACCCTTTTTGTATGAAGTGTAGAAAAATATAGAACGTTCTCAAAAGGCTATAGGTCCCGCAATTACTGAACTATTTAAAAACTTTTATTTTTCAGTATTGGCGTTAAAGGAGAGAAAATAAATCCATTTCCAATAAACCAAGGAATGCTGGTGAAATGTTGCTGATTTCTAGGGTGATGTGTATCTTGTCTAGAAGCTAGAAGGGAAGCATTATGGATGTTTACGGGGGTGTTGAAGGGAATAGTGTAGTTCCTGGTGGGATGGATAAAAAGAACAATGCCATCATATAGAGGTGGGTAAAAGCTTAAATCTCAGCAGGAAGAATGTTGGCTGCAGACTGCTGTATAGAATAGGGGCCACTGATCTCTGCAGGAAATAATGAGATATATGCTTCTGTCTGGTGGAAGGGAAAAGGACTTCAAATATGCTTCACAAAGGGGAGGGAATTATCCGGAAGAGGAGAGCTGTATATCCCTGCAGGAAGAAGGAGAAGATTGTACATTTCTTCAAGGAATGTGAGAAGAAAGGTGGTCGTAGATCTCTTAAAAAGAGTCACTTCCTTTAAAAAAAGGTTGAATGTCATTAACTCTGGGTTTTGATTAAGTCACTAATTTGCTGGATATCTGGTGGTTGAGGAAGAACTGGTTTGAAGTAGTGAAAGTTCAGGATGTACAATCAAACTGGTTGGTTCAGGGTATAAAATTTTGATTATTTCTTGAAGAAACTAGGAAATGCAGCTTCAGCTGTGAGAAGAAAGGTTAAAATAAAAATTAAAAAAGTGAAAATCTGAAGTATAAACAAAATGTACATTTATGAATTGGCCATTAGTTGCAAAGTGAGTGTTTTGATTATGAGAAAGTGACCTAGGACAGAACCTCGTTGAAATGAACATTTTAGATGACTCCGATACTAATGTTTATGATTGAGTATAAGACAAGTTTGCCGCTCAGATTTGATCCCTTTGCTGTGATGATAGTCTAGATTCCAACGTGCAAAGAATCTAATCAGAGGTGTGTAATGTAAAAGGGATTCTGATTTCTGCCTGTGAAGCCATAAACATTTCATGGATTAAATCTGTGAATGAAATACAGTGGTTTGCTCAGCAGAACTTTGGTAAAATTCGAGTTTTCAGCCAACCTTAATTTTACTTGCCCTGTGATTTATCATGAATGTCAAAAGGCAAATATAAAATTGCTATGTTGGAATAATTGTAAAATAATGTGTTTTTATGTTTAGAACAATTGTTGAACTATGCCACATTCTGTTATTGAGAATTCCGTGCTAAAAATAAACTTGTCAATAGAACAACCAAATCTGTTTTCTGGGTACTGTCCCTGAGAGAATACATGGTTCACAATCTTCAAACCTGAAAGCTGAGCAGATTTAGCAGTGCAAATACGTATCTGTAACTACGAGCTGCCTCTATAAAATCACGAATGTATTAAGCAATTAAAGTTGATCTGGGAAGAAAAGACAAACAATGTTCAGCTGAACACTGCCTCACTGCACTTAGCGTGACTGTGTGAGTGCACACTGCTCGTCAGTTGGCAGTGTCCTAGATGGTGCTGGTAGTGAATCTGAACAGATTATTGTGTAACATGCAAACAATGCCCGAGTGTTTACCGGTGCAATGTTGTACCCACAGTGACTTTGTTCTCATAGGCCTTTATGTTTTGGCTACTTTGCAATGCTGCTAGATCTGTGTCTTGCAACTTGGTTTGTAAAATATTACGATCCTACTTTACATGACAAGATACAACACTGGGTGGCACAGGAGGTCGTTCCTGCCTGTGGCCATCGAACTTGCAGCTCCTCCCGTGGAGGGTCAGACACCCTGAGCCAATAGACTGGTCCTGGACTTATTTTCCATCTGGCATAGTTTGCATTTTGTTGTTTGATTGTTTGTGGTTTTTGTATTGCTATATTTATGCTCTATTCTTGGTGCGGCTGTAACGAAACCCAATTTCCCTCGGGATCAGTAAAGTATATCTATCTATCTAAGTTGCTTGACTCAACAAGTCACAACTAGGAAAATTGGTTTTGTATTTTATTTTTATTTATTCATAACTTTTATTCATTTCTTTCTAAATGGTGAGAAAATTCAAAGGGACTTGGGATTTCCTGAAGGTAATTTGCAGGTTGAGTCAGTGGTGAGGAAGGCAAATGCAATGTTGGCAATCATTTTGAGAGGACTAGAATATAAAAGCAAGAATGTAATGTTGAGGCTTTATAAGGCATTGTTGAAGCCTCACTTGGAGTATTTTGAGCAGTTTTTGCCGCCTTATTTCTGGGCCTGTACTTGCTTAAATTCAGAAGAATGAGGGGAGAGCTCATTGAAACTTATTGAATGTTGAAAAACTTCGATAGAGGGGATGTGGAGAGAATGTTTCCTATGGTGGGGAAGTCTAAGATTAGAGGACATAGTCTCAAAATAGAGGGACGTCCATTGAATTGGAGATGAGGAATTTCTTTAGCTAGAGAGAGGTGCCAAGGTGGCTGTGGAGGCTAAGTCATTGGGTATATTTAAGACAAGGTTGATAGATCCTTAATTAGTCAGGGCATGAAGGGATACAGGGAGAAGGCAGGAGATTGAGGCTGAGAGGAAAACAGATCAGCCATGATGAAAAAGTGCAGTGGGCTCATAGGAGCAGAATTAGGCCATTTGGCCATTTATCTTCTGGTCTTATAACCTTGTCAGCAAAGCTCTCATTCTGTGATCTTTGCCCATTACCTTTGAAAGTGCTGGAGAACCATCTTGTTGAAGTTTCAAGCGGCATTAAATTAAACATTTTTACTCAGTTGTACTAGGATGACAACTGTTAAAGAGTGGATGGTGCATAATCGGGAGGTAATGCTTTGCCCTTCTGCTTATGGGGAAGAGGAGTTATAAGCCGTATCTCCCCTGTCTCATTATGGGCAATGTGAGATTGCTGAGTAGTAAAATGGACGAGTTGACGGCACTAGCCAGGAGTCAGAGAACATTTCGGGAGAGCAATGTTATGTGTTTTACTGAAACGTGGCTGCACGAGGACATACCCAACCAAAACGTTTCCATAGAGGGCTATAGACCATTCGGGCTGACCGGAATTGCACTGAGAGTGGTAAGCGGAAAGGAGGGGGGCTTGCTGTTCTGGTTAACAACAGATGGTGCAATCCTGGTCATGTTACGAACAAGGAACGTGATTGTAGCCTGGATATTGAACTTTTTGCTGTTGGACTCTGGCTCCACTGAGATGCAACACTGAGCATTATAGGAAGTCATTCCTGCCTGTGGCCATCAAACTTTACAATTCCTCCCTTGGAGGGTCAGACACCCTGAGCCAATAGGCTGGTCCTGGACTTATTTCCATCTGGCATAATTTACACATTGTTATTTGGTTATTTGTGGTTCTATGTTGCTATGTTTGTACTCTATTCTTGGTGGGTGCGGCTGTGGCGAAACCCAATTTCCCTCGGGATCAATAAAGTATGTCTGTCTCTCTATCTATCTATCTTATTGTACTTCTCTGTAATAGAGGTCAGGGATTTGGAAATAGCCTGTTGCAGGGATCAGGAATTTGGGGAAAAAATATCTTTGAATTACTACAATTCACCTTTTAGTTGGAACACCCTGGCAGCTATTGTATGACAGTTATGGAGGGAATGTCAATGAAATGGGTCATTTAGTACAGGACGGTGTTGAGCTTAAGTACTGTTTGAATAGCAGAATAGAAAGTATTCCAAGCATGCTTCTACACTTACAGAGGTCAGAAAGGTTCTATGGAATCAAAACATGATTCTTGTCCTTGGAATATCCAGATTAGTCACCTCATTTCCAACCAGCAAACAGTATTCCTGGCACACCTGCACTCTTCATTGAGTGCGAAGTTGCCGTGCGTGATCGTCGAAGTACAGTAGTGCATTATGGTGACCATCAGGGGCTAAAGATTGTGATGGAATCCAACTGAGCTTGCAAAAGCACAGACTTTGTTATAAATGTCCAGGTTAAAGCTGATGGATGTGCTTTCAACCTATCAAAAGGATCTTCTTGGTATAAAATTAAAAATTGGGTGCCACAGTAGTGTAGCAGTTAGCGCGATGTTATTACAGCTTAAGCATTGGAGTTCAACGCCGACATCATCAGGAATGAGTTGGTACACCCTCCTGGGA